>NC_045769.1:90750653-91062746 GCF_008692025.1 Phocoena sinus
ATTGCTTCCCATCCCGGGATGGGGATAGAGCTTTGTTACACATAATTTACGTATTTATATGGTTGCAGTTGTGGTCAAACTATAACGTTAAAAGGGGTGGTTTTGTAGAAGACTCTTTGATATTAGATTTGCTAGTAACAAAAAGGCATCTAGTTCTCTCAAAATGTACAGATGTTCTGCCCCTAAACCTGGGCCTTCTCCCACTATCCTTCACTGTTTTTCTGAAAAAAAAAAAAAAAAAAAAAAAATGCTTTGTGGGTTATATCAGAAGAGAAATTAAAACAAAAGGTTCTGAAAGAACAAAAATGAAAAGGGAATTACATAGGAATGATCTCCTTCAATCCCTCTATAAAAAGGCTGTGCCCTACAAGATCAAAGGGTACATAGTGAGTCTATCATACTGGGTTGTCATTGTGGGGTGGGATAGGATAAAATAGGATAAAAAGGTATATGAGTGAATAAATACAGTTATAAATTATAAAACAAGTAAATGCCTTACACAGACGAATGGTGATGCCATGAACTGAAATATCTGCTTCTTAGGTTCAAAACAACAATAGCAGCTAAAAACAAAAAGTTGATTCAAAACTTTGAAAGTTGAAATGCATTTTTCCTAAGATACAAACTTTTCACCACTTCTTCAGAGAGCTTATGTTGGGCAATCTATTTGCCTACTTCCTGGCATCCTCTAAATTCCAATTCCTTCTTTCCTCACCAGCCAGAAGAATGTGCCCTGTACCTTATGTGGCTAACACCCTCCACCCTCCACTCACATTTCTAAAGATTCCTAAGTCAGGGCTGCTTCTTACCTGTGTGCTTCTTACCTCTATAGTACCTGACTGCACGTTGTTACCCATTTCTTGTTAGGGTTAAATGTAAGAGAGCAATGGGAGAGAGTGCAGAACGCATCTACTTTGCATTTCAACTTGGTTTGTTCAGTGTGCTTAAAATATGTAATGCACTCTGTTAATTTTTCCAAACAGAAAGGAGACCTTTCTGTGCAAGTTGGACATGTTGATTATGACGCAGGAAAGAGAAAGGGAGAAATGCCAAGAAAAACATGCTGTTTTAACATCAAGCAACAAAAAAGAGGCATGGGGTTATTTCCAGCCTAAAGTTAGAGACTATGTTTGGAACAAAACCCTAAGAGATCAGAGGCTTAACCCAATCTTTTTTTAAAAAATTGAGGTAGAATACACATAACATAAAATTAGTCATTTTAAAGTGAACAATCCAGTGACATTTAGTATATTCACAGTATTATGGAGCAACCACTACTTTCAAGTTCCAAAACATCCTCATAACCCAAAAAGAAACCCATAGAAATTAAGTCAGTATCTCCCTATATTTTAGTTCCCCAGGTATTGGCAAACATCAGTCTGCAATCTGTCTCTGTGGATTTACCTATTCTGGATATCTCATATAAGTGGAATAATACAATATGTGATTTTTTGTGTGTCTAGCTTCTTTCATTTAGGATAATGTTTTGGAAGTTCATCCATGTTGTAACACGTATCAGTACTTCATTCCATTTTTTTTTAACCTCCATAATATTGCATTTTATGTATTTACCACAATTTGTATAGTCATTCATCCATTGAAATTCAATGTTGTCTTACTCAAAAACACCTGGAGACGAATATGTATTCATTGATAGACTTAATAACAGGTGATTACTGAGACTATATACCTCAAACACATCCAACTGATCAAAGTGATGTTCCTTCAACCCACAGAAATGTTCTCAACCACTCTGTTTTTTTTTTCAGAGACTTTCTCATAGTCATCAAGTATCTCTTTGACTATCTGTCAGTACATCATACTCAGATATCATTGTTTCTGCTAATTTTCACTGAGTGCAAATCACTCAGGATTGTGCCTCAGAGAAGTGTCTTACATATATAGAAGGGTTTCATTTCCTCCTGCTTTCTTGTTTCTGTTAGTTTTGGTATTGAGGAGTAAGCTAGCATTGAGAGGCCAAGGAATAAAAATATCAGCAATGACTGAAATGTTTTTAGGGTTCATACTTTTAACCTCTTAAAAATTTAGTTTCTATTTTCTCTTGTGGCTTTAAATTTATAGTCTTGGAACATGATAAGGAGAGGAATATTGATTTTTTTTTTTACCTTTATATATTTGTGGTTCATGTTAGACTGAATTTATACTTCAATGTTAGAAATAATCCAGGAATTATTATTTGCAGAAAAACAACTTGTCTCTACTGCAGAATTGAGTTGAATTCGGAATAAATAATAATATGGTGTAGTGAGAGACCCCAAACCTGAGGCACCTCAGACCTGGCTTCATATTCTAACTCTATTCATTATTTTCAGTGCTTCTCCTCCAGGGGATGCACTTTCCTTCTCATTAAAGTAAATTAGATTTAAGGGTTTTCCCAAAAGGATGCCAATCCTTTTTTTTTTTTTTAACATCTTTATTGGAGTATAATTACTTTACAATGGTGTGTTAGTTTCCGCTTTATAACAAAGTGAATCAGTTATATATATACATATATATAACTGATAACATATCCCCATATCTCTTCCCTCTTGCATCTCCCTCCCTCCCACGCTCCATATCCTACCCCTCTAGGTGGTCACAGAGCACCGAGCTGATCTCCCTGTGCTATGCAGCTGCTTCCCACTAGCTATCTATTTTACATTTGGTAGTGTATATATGTCCATGCCACTCTCTCACTTCGTCCCAGCTTACCCTTCCCCCTCCCCATATCCTCAAGTCCATTCTCTAGTAGGTCTGCATCTTTATTCCCTTCTTGCCCCTAGGTTCTTCATGACCATTTTTCTTTAGATTCCATATATATGTGTTAGCATATGGTATTTGTTTTTCTCTTTCTGACTTACTTCACTCTGTATGACAGACTCTAGGTCCATCCACCTCACTACAAATAACTCAATTTCATTTCTTTTTATGGCTAAATCTTCCAATACTATGTTGAAAAATAGTGGTGAGAGTGGGCAACCTTGTCTTGTTCCTGATCTTAGTGGAAATGGTTTCAGTTTTTCACCATTGAGGACGATGTTGCCTGTAGGATTGTCATATATGGCCTTTATTATGTTAAGTTCCCTCTATGCCTACTTTCTGGAGGGTTCTTATCATAACTGGGTGTTGAATTTTGTCAAAAGCTTTCTCTGCATCTATTGAGATGATCATATGGTTTTTCTCCTTCAGTTTGTTAATATGGTGTATCACATTGATTGATTTGCATATATTGAAGAATCCTTGCATTCCTGGGATAAACCCCACTTGATCATAGTGTATGATCCTTTTAATGTGCTGTTGGATTCTGTTTGCTAGGATTTTGTTGAGGGTTTTTGCGTCTGTGTTCATCAGTGATACTGCCCTGTAGTTTTCTTTCTTTGTGACATCTTTGTCTAGTTTTGGTATCAGGGTGATGGTGGCCTTATAGAATGAGTTTGGGAGTGTTCCTCCCTCTGCTACATTTTGGAAAAGTTTGAGAAGGATAGGTGTTAGCTCTTCTCTAAATGTTTGATAGAATTCGCCTGTGAAGCCATCTGGTCCTGGGCTTTTGTTTGTTGGAAGATTTTTAATCACAGTTTCAATTTCAGTGCTTGTGATTGGTCTGTTCATATTTTCTGTTTCTTCCTGGTTCAGTCTCGGAAGGTTGTGCATTTCTAAGAATTTGTCCGTTTCCTCCAGGTTATCCATTTTATTGGCATATAGTTGCTTGTAGTAATCTCCCATGATCCTTTGTATTTCTGCAGTGTCAGTTGTTACTTCTGCTTTTTCATTTCTAATTCTATTGATTTGAGTCTTCTCCCTTTCTTTCTTGATGAGTCTGGCTAATGGTTTATCCATTTTGTTTATCTTCTCAAAGAACCAGCTTATAGTTTTATTGATCTTTGCTATAGTTACCTTCATTTCTTTTTCATATATTTCTGATCTGATCTTTATGATTTCTTTCCTTCTGCTAACTTTGGGGTTTTTTTGTGCTTCTTTCTCTAATTGCTTTAGGTATAAGGTTACGTTGTTTATTTGAGATATTTCTTGTATCTTAAGATTGTATTGCTATAAACTTCCCTCTTAGAACTGCTTTTGCTGCATCCCATAGGTTTTGGGTCGTCGTGTTTTCATTGTCATTTGTTTCTAGGTATTTTTTGATTTCTTCTTTGATTTCTTCAGCGATCTCTTGGTTATTAAGTAGTGTATTGTTTAGCCTTCATGTGTTTGTATTTTTTACAGATTTTTTCCTGTAATTGATATCTAGTCTCACAGCGTTGTGGTCAGAAAAGATACTTGATGCGATTTCAGTTTTCTTAAATTTACCAAGGCTTGATTTGTGACCCAAGATATGATCTATCCTGGAGAATGTTCCATGAGCATTTGAGAAGAAAGTGTATTCTGTTGTTTTTGGATGGAATGTCCTATAAATATCAATTAAGTCCATCTTGTTTAATGTATCATTTAAAGCTTGTGTTTCCTTATTTATTTTCATTTTGGATGATCTGTCCATTGGTAAAAGTGGGGTGTTAAAGTCCCCTACTATGAATGTCTTACTGTTGATTTCCCCTGTTATGGCTGTTAGCATTTGCCTATGTATTGAAGTGCTCCTATGTTGGGTGCATAAATATTTACAATTGTTATATCTTCTTGGATTGATCCCTTGATCATTATGTAGTGTCCTTCTTTGTCTTTTGTAGTAGTCTTTGTTTTAAAGTCTATTTTGTTTGATATGAGAATTGCTACTCCAGCTTTCTTTTGATTTCCATTTGCATGGAATATCTTTTTCTATCCCCTCACTTTAAGTCTGTATGTGTCCCTAGGTCTGAAGTGGGTCTCTTGTAGACAGTGCATATATGGGTTCTTTTGTACCCATTCAGCCAGTCTGTGTCTTTTGGCTGGAGCATTTAATCCATTTACATTTAAGGTAATTATCGGTATGTATGTTCCTTTTTTTTTTTGTGGTACGTGGGCCTCTCACTGTTGTGGCCTCTCCCATTGCGGAGCACAGGCTCAGCGGCCATGGGTCACGGGCCTAGCCGCTCCGCGGCATGTGGGATCTTCCCGGACCGGGGTACGAACCCGTGTCCCCTGCATCGGCAGGCGGACTCTCAACCACTGTGCCACCAGGGAAGCCCTATCCTGTATGTTCCTATTATCATTTTCTTAATTGTTTTGGGTTTGTTATTGTAGGTCTTTTCCTTCTCTTGTGTTTCCTGCCTAGAGAAGTTCCTTTAGCATTTGTTGGAAAGCTGGTTTGGTGGTGTGGGATTCTCTTAACTTTTGCTTGTCTGTAAAGGTTTTGATTTCTGCATGGAATCTGAATGAGATCCTTGCTGGGTAGAGTAATCTTGGTTGTAGGTTTTTCTCCTTCATCACTTTAAATATGTCCTGCCAGTCCCTTCTGGCTTGCAGAGTTTCTGCTGAAAGATCAGATGTTAACCTTATGGGGATTCCCTTGTGTGTTATTTGTTGTTTTTCCCTTGCTGCTTTTAATATTTTTCCTTTGTATTTAACTTTTGATATTTTGATTAATACGTGTCTTGGCAAGTTTCTCATTGGATTTATCCTGTATGGGACTCTCTGTGCTTCCTGGACTTGACTATTTCCTTTACCATATTAGGGAAATTTTCAACTATAATCTCTTCAAATATTTTCTCAGTATCTTTTTTTTTCTTTTCTTCTTCTGGGACCCCTATAATTCAATGGTGGTGTGTTTAATGTTGTCCCAGAGGTCTCTGAGACTGTCCTCAATTCTTTACACTTTTCTTTCTTTATTTTGCTATGCAGTAGTTATTTCCAGTATTTTATTTTCCAGGTCGCTTATCTGTTCTTCTGCCTCAGTTATTCTGCTATTGATCCCTTCTAGAGAATTTTTAATTTCATTCATTGTTTTGTTCATCACTCTTTGTTTGCTCTTTAGTTCTTCTAGGTCCTTGTTAAACGTTTCTTATTTTTCTCCTATCTATTTCCAAGATTTTGGGTCATCTTTACTATCATTATTGTGAATTCCTTTTCAGGTAGACTGCCTATTTCCTCTTCATTTATTAGGTTTGATGGGTTTTCACCTTGCTCCTTCACCTGCTGTGTGTTTTTCTGTCTTCTCATTTTGCTTAACTTACTGTGTTTGGGGTCTTCTTTTCGCAGGCTGCAGGTTCATAGTTCCCGTTGTTTTTAGTGTTTGCCCCCAGTGGCTAAGGTTGGTTCAGTGGATTGTGTAGGCTTCCTGGTGGAGGGCACTAGTGCCTGTGTTCTGGTGGATGAGGCTGGATCTTGTCTTTCTGTTGGGCAGGTCCACATCTGGTGCTGTGTTTTGGGTTGTCTGTGGCCTTTTTATGATTTTAGGTAGCCTCTCTGCTAATGGATGGGGTTGTGTTCCTGCCTTGCTAGTTGTTTGGCAGAGGGTGTCCAGCACTGTAGCTTGCTGGTCATTGAGTGGAGCTGGGTGCTGGTGTTGAGATGGAGATCTCTGGGAGATTTTCGCCATTTGATATTATGTGGAGCTGGGAGGTCTCTTGTGGACCAGTGTCCTGAACTTGGCTCTCCCACCTCAGAGTCACAGCACTGATGCCTGGCTGAAGCACCAAGAGCCTGTCATACACACGGTTCAGAATAAAATGGAGAAAAAAAAAAGAAAGATGATAAAATAAAATAAAGTTATGAAAATAAAAATAATTATTAAAAAATTTTTTTTGAGTAATAGAAAACAAAAGAAAGAAGAGAGCAACCAAACCAAAAAACAAATCCAGCAATGATAACAAGCGCTAAAAACTACACTAAAAAAAAAAGGAAAAATGGACAGACAGAACCCTAGGACAAATGGTAAAAGCAAAGCTATACAGACAAAATCACACACAGAAGCATACACATACACACTCACAAAAAAAAGAAAAGGTGAAAAAATCATAAATCTTGCTCTCAAAGTCCACCTCCTCAATTTGGGATGATTCGCTGTCTATTCAGGTATTCCACAGATGCAGGGTACATCAAGTTGATTGTGGAGCTTTAATCTGCTGCTCCTGAGGCAGCTGGGAGAGATTTCCCTTTCTCTTCTTTGTTCGCACAGCTCCTGGGGTTCAGCTTTGGATTTGGTCCTGCCTCTGTGTGTAGGTCGCCAAGGGCGTCTGTTCTTTGCTCAGACAGGAGGGGGTTAAAGAGCAGCTGATTCAGGGGCTCTGGCTCACTCAGGCTGGGTGGAAGGAGGGGTACGGAGTTTGGGGGCGAGCCTGCGGCGGCAGAGGCCAGCTTGATGTTGCACCAGCCTGATGCGTGCCGTGCGTTCTCCCGGGGAAGTTGTCCCCGGATCCCGGGACCCTGGCAGTGGCGGGCTGCACAGGCTCCCCGGAAGGGAGGTGTGGAGAGTGACCTGTGCTTGCTCACAGGCTTCTTGGTGGCGGTAGCAGCAGCCTTATCATCTCATGCCCGTCTCTGGGGTCCGCGCTGATAGCCACGGCTTGAGCCTGTTTCTGGAGCTCCTTTAAGCAGCGGTCTTAATCCCCTCTCCTTGCGCACCAGGATACAAAGAGGCAAGAAAAAGTCTCTTGCCTCTTCGGCAGCTCCAGACGTTTTCCCGGACTCCCTCCCAGCTAGCCGTGGTGCACTAACCCCCTGCTTCTGTGTTCACGCCGCCAACCCTAGTCCTCTCCCTGCGCTCCGACTGAAGCCTGAGCCTCAGCTCCCAGCCCTGCCCGCCCCGGCGGGTGAGCAGACAATCCTTTCAGGCCAGTGAGTGCTGATTGGCACCGGTCCCCTGTGCGGGAATCTCTCCACTTTGCCCTCCGCACCCCTGTTGCTGCGCTCTCCTCTGTGGCCCCGAAGCTCCCCCCTCCGCCACCCACAGTCTCCGCCCACGAAGGGACTTCCTAGTGTGTGGAAACCTTTCCTCCTTCACGGCTCCCTCCCACTGGTGCAGGTGCTGTCCTTATTCTTTTGTCTCTGTTTTTTCTTTTTTTCTTTTGCCCTACCCAGGTATGTGGGGAGTTTCTTGCCTTTTGGGAGGTCTGAGGTCTTCTGCCAGCGTTCAGTAGGTATTCTGTAGGAGTTGTTCCACATGTAGACATATTTCTGATGTATTTGTGGGGAGGAAGGTGATATCCGCGTCTTACTCTTCTGTCATCTTGAAGCTCCTCCCTGCTAATCCATTTTAAATGTTAAAAAAAAGTTTTCACGTTCAAGTAATATGGGAAAATATTGGTCACAATGATGAGAAAACCATAATTTATAATACTTTTTGCAAATTCTAAAAATGGTTAGACTCTGGCCTTTCTCAAACATGTGAAAGCATATTTTTTTTAAAGAACCATCTAATGGGACTACTTACTTTTCAGGAGAAATTAAGTTGAGATAGTCTCTAACTTCCTTTAAAAGTCTAAGGACCAATAAATATCAAAATATATCTTGTCATAAATGAGAGTGAAACCTATAAACTATGAATATTTTTTGAAAAGGAGAAAAATTGTGACTATTTCCTATTTAAATTTTGAATTTGTATTTTTGTCTCCTTCCTATTAGTGAAGTGAAAGTGTAAGATCTTGCTAACAAAGAAAAATATGGTATTATTGGCTGCTGCATAAGAGCAGAAAGGGTTACAGGAATAGTGAAATAAAAAGAGCTAAGTCAGGAAGAGTAAATTACTGAATCTTTCTAGCAGCAAACATCATGACATTCAAAACTAAACAAATTTTTTCTCTCTCCTACATTGGCCTAGAAGCATGTAGAAGCTAGGCATGCATGTCTACCGCACATATGCACAAATGATACACACACACAAACTCTGATGTGATGTTACTCAATGGTTATAACACTGAAGTCATCAAAATATACTATTCAGTGTTTCACTGTCCCTGAACTGCAGCTGTAAACTCCCCATCATCTTCCCCATTGATTAATAGAGATCATTATCTTCCAATTTATTGTTTTCATAAATCAGTATGTATTCAGTGCCAGGAGGCATTACATGAGATGCTGGTGCTTTAGAAACACTGACTGAACGAAGATAGCGATTCCTGTCCTCTGTAAATTCGCAGTTTAGAAGAATACATAAGAGATGGTGAAGGTCTGATTAAAAATTTTCAGTGAAGTTTCTCACTAACAACTATGGGTAGGTGTTTGTAATTTGCAGCAAAAACACGCTTACATCCCGTGGTTAAATACACTCTAATTATTCACGGGGTTTCTAGGTTGCATGCTGCTAAGTAAAACAGGACCCACCCTCTCAATTTCTAATAAGAGAATAAATGTAACCAATTTAGAATATAGAAAAGTACTCATGGGACAAAAGGATGTATTCTCTATTGTGTTTATAGCTGAACATAGGATAGGAGTTTTGTACTATACCAACCAGTTGAATTAGAATTTCAGGGAAACCAAAGTCAAGAATTCAGGTGAATAATTGAACAAGCACAAATAAATGAACAAAGACAGTAGATATAGTAATGAAGCATAAACGCACACAAAAGGAGCACTAAGAAGGCAAGTGACTTACGTGCTCCTTCATCAATTAGGAAATCCATTGTATTCAAAACTTGTTATGTACCTTCTGGCTGGGGAAACCTGATACCGATGTATGGCCAGAGAGTATCAGGGAGCTGAGCCAGCAGTAACCTGGGGAGCTTGGAGGAAATGGTGAAGAAACTCCATCTGACTGCGATTTCTTTACTATTCTGCTTACTGATAGTAAAAGAGTAGAAAGTGTATTTTGAGGGGGATGAGTAAGATCAAATAAAGGCAAGGAAATGGTTCTTTTTATTACATTGTATTTTTCAAAATTTTAAATATGAATTTGAATCATTTCAGAGTGGCATATTTTTTGCTTACTTGGAATCCAGTAGTGGGTGTCTGCCCAGGGTAATATGAATTTCCTGCTGGAGTAGAGCTGAGCAGTAAGGATGTTCCACACTAGTGACAGGATGTCCCAGTCCAGATTGTCATGGCTGGCTTTGCTTCCTCATTAGTAAAGCCTTGCAGACACCATAATACTCTGGACCAAACAACCCTTCTTCTGCTTCCCAGACTCTTGGAATTTGTTGCCCTACACCTCCATCTCTACCCTGAACACCTCTACACAGTCCCTCTGCAAGACAGGACCCTTCCCAGTCCCTCAGCAAACCTGGTGAATGCTTATCCGAGGTATTTTAGGCTCATTTTATTTTTCAGCCAGTTTTCAGAAACCTGTAATCCTTGGACCAAAAATTATCAGCAAAGATACAACTAGTTTTTTTTTTTTTTTTGAGCACCTACTATGTGTCAGATATTGTTCTAAGCACTGAAGGTACAACAGTAAGCAAAATAGATAAGAGTCCATATTCTCCTGAAGCTTAAAATAGTAGGAGTGGGTAAGTGATAATCAGTTAAATGAATACCTGTATGTGTCAGCTGATAATCAGTTTTGTGAAGAAAAGGGATGAAGCTGGAGAGAGAGGTGTGGTCTGCCTGTGGGGGAATGCTATTTTAAATAGGGTGATTGAGGAGGGTTCCTTCAAATAGGGGTGAGAAAAAAGGCTGATGGTTGTAAGGGAGAGAGCCAGGCTGATTTCTTGGGGGAAGAGCATAAAGATATGGGACAAAGGATGATCATAAATTTGTCTTATTGTTCTCCTACCTGATACTGGTGTGGGTGGGTGAGATGTGATTCTTGCCAGGAGTACTCCAAACTGCTTCTTCTCAGGAAATTCTGAACTATAAGAACTGAATGGCTTGATGGGCATGGCTCTCCCATGGTTCCTTAGCTTTAAACTCACAGGGGCTTCCTTACCCACTTTGTCTTCATTGGCCCCAGTCCATATGAAACCACTAGGTGGCGTTTTGGGGGCCTCTGAGGAGCTCTGGTTCCTTATGTCTCAGCGCAGAAAGAATTCGGTGAGAGGCAAAGTGATAGACAAGAAGTGATTTATTAGAATAGGATGCTTGTGAGGCTTACAAGTGGGCAGGGGAGAGGGTGCCACACCCCGAGAACTTAGTGGACTACAGTTTTATAATCAAAGGAAATTGGGGAGGGGGGAAAAGACCACTTTATTCCTCATTCTTGAGTAGACATCAGACTTCCATCATCAGCTTCTCCTCCAGGTTGGGCAGGGGAGTTTTCTCATCCCTGCATCGTCAAGCCAGCTGGGACTGTCATGGCAGTATGGAAAAATTATTTCAGGTCTCAGTACAATGAGGGTCTTTCACTTGGAAATGTCACCTTTCCATAAATTATTGTTTTTTTATGTGTGCAAAGAGCACGTCCTAGTGGTCATTAACTTACTGAGCTCACTGGACAGGTCTCATGCCACCACCGTTTTATTGTTTGGGGGCATGTCCCATGCTTCTGTTGCATGGTTTTGTTGCTAAGCAAGCCTGCATAGCTTTGTGGTTAAGCAAACCTGCTTTCTTGACTGATCATTAACTTACAGGGGTCTCTCATACGTTTTTCTTTTCCTATAATCCCCTAGTGGGATTAACTATTTAATTACCTACTTTCTCCCTTTACTCTGTCCCTGTCACATACACAACTTTCTTACCTCTCTCTTATATACCTAGTCTTGACCTATTTGTTCATCATCCCTATGATTCTCTAACACCTTAGAGTCTCCAGGCCCTTACTCTCCTGCATCACCACACTGAACATCTAATACAGTAACTAAGGCAGGAGTTTGAAAAGTTACGAGGGAATAAAAGAGTAGGTGCTGGTGGTGGCTTCAGATTTTTCCCCTTCACATCGTCATCAGCTGTGAACATTGCGGCTGGGTAACAATGTCCAGTTTTCTTGAACTTACTTTGGAAGACATGGATCTTGAAATGGTTTCAATTTGTCTTGGAAAGGATAAGATCATTTTATCACATGCTTAGTGTCCTAGCCCACCAAAGAAATGGGATATACTGTACTCTCCAGACAAATAACAAGATTCATAACAGGGATGGTGGCTGAAAGAATGTGCTCCTCTAGGCGTTCATAACAGAATAGGGAGAAAGGAAGCCTTATGTGTAGCTTCTAAAATCTTCACTGGTGATACGCTCACCTAAATTGACATTTGCTGTGACTAGCCCAAGTCCCAGTTCTTACGATTTTCTACTGTGTAGGACATCGTGACACCCCAAAACATTGTGCTTACCAGACAGAAGTACTGTTGTTATCGAACATAAGTTCCTGTGCCTGACTCACAGTGAGGCCAAACAAACTGAAATCTCAGGGTTTGGAGCAGAAAAAAGTTAATCACAGAAAAAAGTTTATCGCAAGGGACAAGCAAGGAGAACAAGCAGCTTGTGCTCAAAAGACCTGAACTCCCTGAAGGGTGTCAGAGAAGATTTTTTAAAGGGAAATTTGTGGGGGGAGAGGGGGAGGGCTGCAGGGTGTGTGACTCTCTTCTCATTGGTTGGTGGTGAGGTAACAGGGTGGTATTCCGGGAATCTCAGTCATCAGCCTTTACCTTCCAACCAGTCTGGGGTCCCGTGCTTGTGCTCAGCCTGAAGTTACTGTCCTCCACCTGGGTGGGAACTCCAGCTCCTGTAGAAGAACACAGAGATAAGTGTCAGATTTCTGTGCACATCCCCCAGGAGGAAGCAGGACCCTGCCCCATCACTGCACTATTGTTCCTTGAGGGGCTTTCCTTTGTTTCTGCATTCCCTCACTTCCCTAATTAGTAGCTATTTGAATCTGCCCTTTGGAACTTAGGGAAGGTCTAGGAGGCTGAAGCTTTTTTCCTACACACAAGAAATGGGGGTTACAGAAAGGTCTTTGCACTCACAAGGGCCCCACAGGGTCCCACTTTGTTTCACTGTGAGTACTTTGAGGCACCCTATTAGAGCACATATTTCTCCTCATTGTGTATGATCCTTTCTTTTTAAGGAAGCTCCACTTCACCAGAAGCTGGCAAGCATTTCTCTTGCTGATCTCACCTTTCCTCACCATGCATTTTCTTTACTGAAGCATTAGTTACATTAAACACTTGCATTTTCACACTAGCATTTCATTTTAAAATATAACAGGAAATGATCAGTGTTACATAACCTCAGTCATTCTACAAAGAGGAGTAAGAAAATATTGATGTTTTTTAAAGGTTAGAGAAAATTATCGAAGTGATTAAAATCATCTCGAATACCATCCTTGGTTAAAATATTTAAGAGCTTAGTTTTTCAACTTGGATAAATAAATGGCATCTGGTAAAATACAAATCAAAGAGTGAAATAAGAAATAATTACTGTGCAGCATCTTTGGTTCAGGAATAGGAGAGGGGAGGGTACTTTTTCTGTTCAATCACCAGAGGGGAAGAAAAAAATTGGTGCTCTTAAGGTTACATGGTATTTCAAATTCTGCATCTCCCAAGGATTACTCCAAGTATAGTGAAGGCGAACACCTTTTTTTCACTGAGTACTCAAAACCTATCTACAGGAGCACATTTCTCCACTTCCTCAGATTCATAGTAAGTCAGTTTCACTGCATGGAAAGCAAATCCTACTGGGAGCAGAGAAGATGCTTGACCAAAAAAATATGCTACTAAGTATTCTAAAAGGCAAAAACAAAAAACAACAACAAACAAACAAAAACAATTATAATACATACCTGTGTCCTGTCAGGTGGAGAATGTTTGAAGACTTTAGCAGAATCATGTTGGCAAGTTTTAATTTTAATGACATCCTCAAAATAAGTGTTGGCCTCTGTATCACATTTCTCTGGCCCTACTTCTGCCTGCCCAGGATTCATTAACAAATGATCTAGATTAATTTAGAGAAGATTGGGAGAGAACTCCAACAAAAATAAAGAAGTAGAAAGACATATAGATATATAGTATATACTATACCTCAATTAAAAAAAGAAGTAGATAGATCAGTACATCATTAGATCAGTAGATCCATAGATAGATAGATAATAGAAAGAAAGAAAGGGAAGGAAGGAAGGAAGAGAGGAAGGGAGGGAAGAAAGAGGGAGGGAGGAAGGAAGGAATCACTATGAGTGATTTTCACTTTGTTTTCTTTGAGTGAGATTTGATATTACTTTATGTTCGTGGAATCCAATAAATAGAGTTCTGGGTTATTGATCCATAAAAAGAGGAAGATATTTATGCTCACACATCATATGCTTCTCTGTCTTTTTCTGAGCTTCTCTGCTCCATTGTCTATTATGAGGGATGGATGTTGACTTCGGATTTTTCTTGGTTCACTTGGTGTTTGATTCTTGTGCCAGACCTGCTTCTCAGCCGTTGTGTGTTATGCATTTAATCCCTAGACTCTAGTAACCTTTGGCTGTGAAGATAGATGGATCCATGAATATGCAGCGCATAAAAGTTCACACAGTGAGCCCCAGAAGAAAATTAGATTTTACAATTAGTAGTACCGATCACATTTCTACTGTAGATTCTTTACGCCCACCCTCATGTGCTCTTTTCTTAAACGACCTCCCCCTTAAACTTCTTAACTTTCTCCTCTGCATACCCAACCTAGTTGTGGAGATGTTTTCATTATGTATATTAGCAAATGAGAGTAAATGGGTGTTACCCTCTTTGGGAGTATTTGTATTGAGAAGCATTCCACGCCAAGACCCCTTAAATCAAAACATTATAGATCCACCCATTCCATCTACTCTAAAGGCTGATTTTGCTTCACACTTAAAAGGATTTGACTACTTGGGCTGGTAAACTCAGTTACAGAATACAGACAACCTTATAAAGTTTTCTGGCTGGAATTTATGGGTTGTTTTACTCTGTTGAGCAGTCATAATTTCAAAAGACTACATGATCACACTCTCAAGGTTGAATAATCACTGGTGGTGTCCTGATGAGCCAAAATATCACAATAAGGCTAAATAGCATATGCTTTTGACCCAGCTGTTAGGTGTTATTAATAGGCTGACTTAAAAACTGAAAGCAGTAGGGGTGTCGTCGACATTTTGAGGCCCATATGCTTAATGCAGTAAAACACCTGCCAAGGCGGGTTTCTGGTTCCAAATGAAGTAAATCAAGCTTGCTTCCCCCTCACAGTTAAAAATACATCAACTCCTACTCAGAATGTTTCAATGTGCCATAACCCTCAGGCTATCACCTCTTCTACCCTGAACTGTTATGGTCCCAGGTAAAACAACTGTTTCAGTTCTTCTCACCTTTGGAGTAAACTTTATAGTATGTATTCCTTTACTCTGTCTGTGCTTGTGTGTGTTAATTGGGCTCCTCGCCTTTTACTATCTCCGAAATTACGAAGTTGAAATGGAAATTTTGTGCACTTACAACATAGAAACCAAGGAGAATTTGGAAAATCCTATCTCAAGGTGCTACGTTGTGGTGACGATTAGATAGATCAGAAAGTAACCTAAACCTATAAACTGTTGTGTATCGAGCCATAATAGTTCTATATCATGGGAAGAATGGAAATGAAGACTTTTTTTTTCTTACTAAGGATGAAATACACTTCTTTCAGAAGTCACTGAAAGTTTGTCTCTATTCAAATTCTTTGGGTAATAATCTAGTTTTAAAATCATTTATTTTACATGGCTTCATTTAAAAGAGAAATGTTCAAGTTGTTGGTCATTCTGTGGGTGTCATTATGGTGGAACTGAGCAATAGGAGTTTTTATTGAGATTAGGTCAATCTGAACAATGGAAAAGCATGTAGTTGGCTTTTTGACTTGAGTAGGTTCTCCATATTTTGTACGTATAATTTTAGTAATTATTTCATTTTAGCAAGAATCTATTATTCCTCTTGTCTACTGGTCTGGGGAGTGCTGGACTGTAGGGGGAGGGAGAAGAGTGGGATAGAGAGTGATGCTGACAATTCACACTTTATCCCGAGACCATACTTGAAGATACTTGCTTTAGCTGCTTGCATTATTCTGCTTCATTTCCTTTGGTAATCTTTCAGTTTGAATTTTCTGTTCATCTTCTTCATTTTCTTGGGTAGTTTAAAAACTAATTCTCAAGACAATTTCAAAATAGCAGCTCCCAAAATTTTTACCAATGAGACATGCATTCCATTTCTGTACATTCTCCCAAAGTGACTATTTGACAAGGCAGGTTTCAGCTGACTATTATTATGTTTTTCTCTTTTTGCAAGTCATTATTTTTCCCATCTTATAGTTGTCATTTTAAACACTGAATCTTTTACATCATTTAACAAATGACTATCCAATACTGATAACTGTTATTGAACTTTCAAATGCATTTTGTATACTGCCAGATGTTGACTACCAAGCTGAGAGAATCTGATTTCATGTTATCTACCCCTTCTCTTTTCTTTTTTCTCTGGAGGAATAATCAATTCCATTTATAGTCATCATCTCTCCCATTGCCTTACCCAACTAATACTTACAGGAGGGTTGAAACAGCAATGCAAGTTCATGCCAAACTCCTACAGCATTTCTAATGTTCAAGATGAACTGAGTTTATTTTTCTGTGCATTGTGGAGGAAATAAAGGTAGTAATAGGATGCCTCAGCAAAGATTGTTGGAAGATAATTTCATGAGTAAATGTCAGATCAATAGTGTTATATTCTTCTGACATTTCTTCCCTTGTGATGCTTCCAGCTCAGCTAGAATCTAAACTAGAACCACCTAATAAGCATAACCAAGGAAGCATTACCATTGACAGTTGGTCTATTTGAGTTCTTTTTCAGGTGTTCACACCACCCAAAGGAAAAAATATATTTCCTTTACTTCTGAGATCTTAATGATGCCCTCTCACTACTGCATTCGCTGTGCTTTCCATCCTTTTTTCTTCTCTGGCTTCATTTCTTCTGCTTTATTATACCACTTTTATAGTCACACAAAGACACTTAACATTTCAAAAAATGGTAGTGCCCTTGATGGCTATTTTTATGTCACTGCTCAGTAGCCTCAGTTAAAACTCTAATTTTATATATGCACAGTGGATAAAAAGAGCTCAAGGTCTTCTTAGGCAATAAACATGACAAGTCCTGCCTTTCATAGGCCGTGAAAGTAGCTACAGTCCCCAAGGAACATGTCAGAGGCATTATGATTGCTTTCTCCCGCTAGTCATTTGATTTCTCATTGGCAGTGGAATAAAAAAGTATAAAAACTCTTCTCCGTTGTAAATTCTTTGAGACAGGCTAAATGTTTGCCAAGTGCAGTAAGTGTTTGCCAAGTACAGTAAGTACCAATACAAGTAATAAAATAAATTAAAAACAGAAGGCAGAATGTTATAACCACTTTAAATGTTTTGAAACAGTAATTTTTGTGAAATTTTTTGAAATAGCAATTTTGACCACTTACATAATTAAATACTAATACAGACTTCTCTTCAAATAATACAGATATCCAACTTACTATATAGTAATTGGACAGTACTCTTTATACTATTACTGTTCAGAAATAATGATGCAAGTACATTAAATGTTTTCACATTTACTGAATCTTATTGGATTTTTCTACACAACCATTATATACATTCAATCAAGAACCACAATGGTATTTTACATTTGACTCCTTTTTTTTCTCACAAACATCTAATTCATAGCGTATTCTTTCTGTTTGAAATATGTCCTGAATTTCACCACTCTCACTATCTCTATTGACACCTCGTTTCAGCCACCTCAATCTCTTAGATAAATTATTGAAATATCTTCCTAACTGGTCTCCCCACTTTGGGCCTTGCCCCCTTGCAGTATTTCCTCAACACAATAGCCAGAGTGATCTTTTCAAAACATATCAGATCGTGTTACTTCTCTGCTCAATAATTTTATGACTTGTGAGAGTAAAAGTCAAAGTCAGAGGTCTACCCTGTCTGCACCTTCAACCCCAGTCCCTACTTCTCTGACCTCATCTTCAACTAACATCTCCTCCTCTTCTTCCATTCCTGCCACATCACCTTCCTGGCTGTACATGCCAAGCACAGAATCATATCTCTTTCCAGTTCCAACTCAAATGTCACCAGAGTGAGAGCTTCCTTACTATCCTGTTTATAAATGCAACACTCCCACTTTCCCCCTGCATGCCCCATACATTAACTCATCATCGTTCTCCATAGTGTTTATTAACCAACTGATATATTTCATGAATGTATTAATTTATCATCTTTCTCCTTTTCTTCTTAAATGCAAATTCCACGGAGAGAAGGGATTTTTTTCTGTTTTATTTTACTGCTAATAACCCAAATCACTAGAATATTGTCTGATTATAGCCTGTGCTTAATAAACACTCATTGGAATTAATATAAATGAATGAAAAGAACATGCTTGGTGGAATATGTTGAACACGGTAATTACACCATAAATGGTAGCTATTGTTATAAAGATAATTTTTTTTCCAGGGGATGTACTGTATTTTATACAGTCAAAGTTACATTTAAATTCCACTAATAGACAAGTTGTCCACTAAGAAAACCTGGACAAGTTTTCTAATTTCAATGAACATTTGAAACAATTTGAAACATTTGAACAATTTCAATGAACCTGGATGAAAATGACAAGTTTGAAATGTCGACTATAGTGTTTGGTCCAAATCAATAGAGATTTGTTTTCTCTCTGCTTCCTATCCATCCCCTCTTAGTGCTCTTTGACAATTACTTTTTGAGTGTCTACTATGTGTCAATCACTGTGATTGCCACTGGATGTCAAAATATGAGATACAGTTCTTGCTTTCAAGTGTTTACAGTCCATTGAGAAGAAAACACATAAGCAAAAAAAAAAAATGCTGTCAAAGAAATAGAGAAAGTAAAATAATGGACGTATGGAGGAAAGACACCTAACAGTGGAAAAGTTGCCTGGATTAGGTAGTACCTAAGCTTAATCTTGAAGGATGACTGACGTTTATCCAAGCATCCAATCTCAGAATGAGGAAAGCTTTTCCAGGGGAAGAGAAGAGCATAAGCAAATGTACAGAGACCTGAATGAACACAGTATGTGTGGGAACGTGTGACCAACTGTTTAAGGCTCAAGGGCAAGGTACAAACCAGCAGTGACAAAAGAGGAGCATGGGGATTTTGGAAGATACCAGGATATGAAAAGTCCTGTATGTCACACTAAAGAACTTAGATCTTGTCCCATTGTCAATGGTAGGGGTGTGGGGTGGGTATGAGAGTATGGCGGAGCCACATCTGTGCTTTAGAAAGATAATTATGCCAAATATGTGAAGGATGACTTTTAGTGAGTCTCAGGAAAGTAGGACTTTAAGAGTATGGAATATGGAACCAGAATTTTAAGTTCCAATCTCACCAGTTCCACTGTTTCCGTTGGTTCCAAACCCACTAATATGTTCACATTCTAAACTTTCACTTTTAAGCCGTGCAGGCTTTGAAAAGTTATGCACTGTTTCAATTTTCTTTTCTGTAAAAATGAGATTAAAATCAGTATAGTTTCCACCAAGGTGTTATTATGAGTATTAAAGGCATTAAATTTGTCAAATTGTAAGCACACTTAACTAAATATATGAATTATAAAACACCTTTAAAAATTTGTATAAATAAGAACTATAGGACACCAATTAAAGTCATTATTTTATTTTATTTAAAAATTTTAAAAGATTATAGAAGTCTAATTAGGAAGTTATTCTTTTCCGTTGAGATAGCAGTGGTAGTTGTGATGGAGAGGAGATGGATTCAGAAGTATTTGTGAAGTAAAACTCTCAGAGATTGGTAAGTGAGAGGCCAGGTTGGGGAGGATGGTTGTGGGTAAAGAAGCCTGAGACTTCTTGGATAGAGTCCTCGGTTTCTAGTTTGGGTAATTCTGGATGTCATTTAATGGAATCTGGGATAAAGGAGGACATATTCATATTACCCAGTTCTATCTATCTTTTCATTTACCAAATACTTATTCAGTACCTAATATGAACCTCTACTATGCTAGGTACTGAGAATACAAGAGTAAACAAGATACATGTGATTTCTGCTTTCATAAAGCTTAAATTCTAATGAATGAGGAAGGAAATGGTGGAAATAAACACCTAATGGATGAAATAAGCAACTAATTAAATACATGATATTTAATTACAAATATAAGTGCTATTTAAAAAGTTATAAAACGTGACAGAGAACAGACCATATAACCTAGGGACTGACCTAGTTGTAATGAAGAGGAGGTGGATTCAGAAGTATGTGAAGTAAAACTGTCAGAGCTTGGTGAGTGATCAGTGAGGTTGTGACATTTAAAAATATCTGAGAAATAAGCAGACAACGACAAAGGTGTATATAAGATGAAGCTAGTAAGATAAACAATGTGCAGGGCTTGTTTTTGGCCACCGCATATATGTATATGCGATGGAAAGCCACTGAAGTGTTTAAAGTATAAAATACCCAATCCTGTCTGTGTATTTAAAATGTCCCTGTTACATGCAGCATTTTATGTGAAATGGATTAAAGCAAGGTAAAGAGTGAGTCTAATAGAGAGGCTTTTGTAATAGTTCAGGCAGGAGAGAGTAAAAAGTTGGACTAGCGTGGTAGTGATGAAGATGCGAAGAAATAGAGAACCTTTAAAGGTGAGAGAGTATTTTATAACTGATCAATAGGTCACATCTTTCTAGTGGCAGGATCTCAAATGTATCCCTTCTCAAGGTCTGTGTTTGGGAGGGTGGAAAGGGGAGTGTTGGGGAGAGTAGATAGGAGAAAGAAACATGCTTCATATAAAAACAGGGCCACTACTTGCATCTTGCAGACCTGCAGCTCAGGTGTCACAGGCTGCCTCTAGACTCACACCACCAAGCACCTGACTCCGTCAGTCAGGCATGCTGCTTACACTCTGTTCAGGTTGTCCAGGAACGTGTGCTAACCTCTGTGATCTCTGATATCCTTCGAGCTTCTTTTCACTCTCTATTTTCACCCTCTGAAGCCTGTTTCAGGGTAAAATACCTTATGCGTCTCTCTAGCTAGTGGGAAATTTTTTTTCTCTGTCTGGATCCATTGCTTTTATGATAATGTATTAGCTGGCTATGGCTCAATAACAAACTTTCCGAAAACTTAATAGCTTAAAATAACACAGTTACTATCCACAGTTTCTGTGGGTCAGGAAACTAGGCAGGCTTAGCTAGGTTCTCTGATTTAGCGTCTCTCATCAAGCTGCCATGAAGGTACTGTTTGGGTCTACAGTATCATCCAAAAGCTGGATTGGAGAAGGATCCACTTCCAAGTTTACTCACATGGCTGTTGGTAGATTTCAGTCCTTTACTGGCTGTTGGCTAGAGAAAGTCCTCAGTTCCTAGTTACTTGGGTCTCTTCACAGGATAGTTCACAACATAACCAGCCTCATCAGAACAGGAATGGGAGAAGAGCCAGGGATAGAGAGAGAGAGACAGAGAGACAGAGAAAAAAAAACAGGCACAGAGTGTCATAGTTTTTACACCTTAATCTCAGAATTGCCGTCCCATTGTCATTTATATTCATTAGAAACAAGTAACCAGATCCAACCTGTGCTCAATTTGAGATTACACAAGTGTGTGAATTCCAGTAGGCTGGTATCACTGAGTGTCATTTCAAAGCTGTTTGTCACAAATGGGATGCATTCAGTGTGTATGGGACTTTGGGTAACACAGTTCCTTATTTTTAGTAGAGGTTTCTCCTCTCTGGGCCACACAGAGTGTCAGGTCCCCTTCATATATCCAGGTTCTTTCTCAGTATGTGCAGCCCACCCCCTGCCTTCTTGTCCAATCCCATATATTTTTAAAAACTAGTTTATAAATATGATGAAGGTGTCTAGAAAGATATACCTTAAACTGTTAACAGTACTTTATCTCTGCAATTACGGGCAGGGTCAAAAGACTTCCACTTTCTCATTTTCTTTTTTCTCCTTTGTTGACTGACTGCCTGAATACATACCACTTTTATCAAAACTTTTTTTTTTAACAAAGGGAAAAATAGTCATAAAAAATTCCACAGCAGAGCATTCCAGGGAAGATCATGTACACTGGCTACTCAGCCTGCACTCCAACCTCTCCATCTTTCCCATCAAACTGGATATTTTCTCCCAGGGTCCTGCAGACAGTCCTTGAAGTCTTACCTTTGTTGTCTACTCCTAAGTCTCTCACAGTTAATCAGATAAGTCTGTTTAGGTCTAGAGCCCAGTGGTACAGAAGGTTCAAGTCTTTTTCTATCAGATTCTTAGATATCAAGCAAATCAGAGGAACTGGCCAGAAACTAGTTTAATTGCTAAATATTTTATCATCCTAGACGCTTAAGGTGAACTTCCACGAGACATCCACCTTTAAAAGTCAGTATGTCCGATTATCAGTTCCAGCGGAAATGAAGACAATATGATAATTACTGCTCAGCAGACATGCTGTGATGGAACAAATGTATTACGGTTTTATAAAGCAATTAATGGGTTCAGCAACCTACATGCATGGGCTATTTTTCTCATATTGGTTTAAACTGCAGTTTATAAAAAATGTCAATCTGATTATTATAATTCTCTGATCAAAATTGTCAATTTTTTAATATCATTATAGCTTTTAAGATGAAGTTTTAACTCTAAGTGGCACATGTGCTCTCATTATCCAGCCCCTGCCCACCTCTGTTGTCAAATCTAGTTCTCTCTCCACAAGCGTTCTTCCCTCCAGGCTTTCTGAGCCACACATAGTACTGCCTCAAGCCTCTGTGCCTTTGACCATGCAGTTCCCCTGCTCTGTTGTCTCATTCACTCCTAGGCCTCCCCTCCTTCCAGGCTCACAGCTGGAAGTTAGCTGTGAGCCTCCAGCTGTCGGCCCCTTCCGGATCCAGCTCAGCTTTTGAACCCCTGTCGTCATGCTCTAGGACCTGGGTGGCCCCAGCCAGTGCTGAGTATTACAGAAGAATTACAAGGGCCTCTTCTTTTATCCGAAGCAGGCCTCCTTGAAAGGGCAATCTAGTCCAACAGGAACTCCCTGTTGGACTAGACATACATTAGCTCTGCATCTTGGTCGGAGGCTCCTCTTGTCATTCCTGTTTCTTCTGCCTATTATCTTTCCACAGGTGTTAGCCTCCAATAAAGCTCCTTATTCTGTCTCACTATTTGCTTCCCAGCAGACACACTGAACACATCCACTGAGAAGTCAGTGCTTTTCTTCTGTTACTCACCATGCGGACATCTTCTATAGCACTTGTCACGTTGTATCGTAGTGAGAAGTGTGTGTGTGTGTGTCTGTGTCTGTCTCTCCCATTATTCTACAATGCTCTTGAGAGCAGAGAGCAAGTATTACTGGTTTTTGTATCACAGATCGTTGCACAATGACATGGTATACTGCAAGAGCTCAGTAGTGACTTGAGTGGCAAAATTGCCAATAGGCCAGTCACTGAACCACATTTTCTTCTCTGTTGCTTTTATCAGCTACTGTCTCATCTCCTTCCCAACTATTACTTCCATTTAATACAGCCACTCATACTGTTCTAAGTCCCAGAGTTTTGCCTTCTACTGCTCTACCTCTTTGCAAGATTTTAGATAAAACTCATAATTTAGTGATTGTGGAAAAAACAATGTTCATTTGTATTAATTTTTTTTAACATATCACCTCTAGGTCAAGTGAGTTTGCTAGTTTACTGACCTCAGAGTTGTAATGGCATTATAGATAAAAGCAAGAATTATTTCCTGGGTAGGATTGGGAGGGAATTCTTCTTTTGAAGTATATTACCACATAACAAATTACACCAAACCTCAGCAGCGTAAAACAACAGTTATTATTTCATAGATTCTATGGGTCAGGAATCTGGGCATAACCAACTGGGTCCTCTGACTCCGGGTTCCTCACAGGCTGTAACTGAGGTGTTGGCTGGGCTTGTAGTCTTGCCAAGGCTTTACTGGGGGAGGAAACACTTTCCAGATCTTGTACATGGTTGTTGTCTCTGAGGGCCTCAGTGCTTCACTGGCTGTTGCTGGAGGAGGTCACCCTCAGCTCATTGTTGCCTGGGTCTTTTCATAAAGCAGCTCAACACATGGCAGCTGATTTCATCCAAGCATGAAGAGCTAGAGGATGTGGAAGCAAGGTAAAAAACATGGCCTTTTGTCACCTAATCTCTTCATGCAGTACTCTGTTCATCAGAAGTGAGTCATTAAGTCCAGTCGTCACTTGAGGGAGGGGATTACGCAGCTGTGTGACTAACAGGAAACCGAGCTTACTGGGAGCATACCTCATGTGATAACTAAACTCTTTCTCTTCATCAGGACTTCCCTGGTGGTTCAGTGGTTAAACTCCGTGCTTCTACTGCAGGGGGCACAAGTTCGGTCCCTGGTTGGGGAACTAAGATCCTGCATACTGCATGGCCAAAAAAAAAAAAAACCCCAAAATCAAAACCTCTTTGTCAATACTCTATGGTTTCTCTCTTCAACTCCTCCATAATAACATTTTCAGCTTAGATCACAAGCATTTATTGAACACTTAATTTGTGCAGACACTTCTAAACTATAACATAGGTCTTCATTTCTCACTACTCTATTTAGCATGCATATTATTGTATAAAACTTCAGTTCCTTTACTCATTCAGTATATATTTATTAACCACCTACTATGCACCTGAAATTGTACTAAATATTGGAATTTCTGAAATGAATAAGGACTCAAATTTTTAACCTACACCAATTTTTAGGTATAATTTAATTAGCTTTACTTTACAGTTGAAGTGACCTTTTAAAACTTAATTCTGTAACAGTATTTTTATAGAAAAATAACTAGTCTTTGGTATAATGTATACTTTGAGAATTATGCTATCAGGTTAGTTATGTGTTTGGGTTTTAGAACATGGCAGGATAAATACCCTTGTTTGAAAATTCATTATTGCTCCTGTATTGTTGTTCCTATTAATGTTTTGTTTATGCCATTAAACTGGCTGCAATGATTTAAATTCCTGTTTATAATAATGTGTGAACCCAGACATTTATAGTAGGAACATTAAAGTGAACTAGACTAGTACATATTCACAACAGTTGCAGTTTTCTCTCTCTCTTTTAATACTACTGATTTAGTTTGCATTAAACTTAAAGTTGCATTCCCTTCGCAAATTGCTTTTCTCCTTTACTCTCAAATATATCATAAATTAATTATAAAACTACTAAGCACATAGCTATAATATGGAAAACAACTGCTCTAAGACCGACCAGAATGGTACATGTGGTTCCTAGAAGTCTACTGGATTGTGTATCACAATAAAACAAATACAGCGTGGTGTAACCAAGAGTTATATGAGCTGGTTCTCAGAATCTTTCTGCCTCTGTCACAGTAGAAAGAACAGAGAGTAGAAAGTAAAGGAGATAAGATGTGATAGATCAGTAACATGGAGTAATAATGACACTTTGGGATTCTAAATATAAACAATCTGATGATAATTAAGTTCAAGGTGAGAGAACAAAAAAGTGAAACTAGCTAATATGAGATTTATCTAGGGTTAGCGGTATAGCCATTGTTAGGATTCTACACATATATACACAGTTTTTGAAAAAAATAAGTAAATAATTGCCTTGGCCAAAATCTTAGAAATGTTTTAATTGTTTAACTTTGTATTATGAATTCTTTTTTAGATGTTTGGTAAAACCATTGTGGCAGATGACAGGTCAGATTTTAATTTGTGGCATGAAAGCACCGTGTGAAACGTTTGCTCTGCTGGCCTCTGACTCTCAAGCTGAGAGATTTGGGGTTACAGTGACCCCTGGGGGACAAGGAGAGGGTTTATGGGGTTCACAAATAAAATATGTTAACTCTAGAATCTCCCTGGGATTATAGAGAAAAAAAAAAACTTAGATTTCAGGCATGGGATTGAAAATATTTTTTTTTTTTTTTTTTTTTTTTTTTTGCGGTACGCGGGCCTCTCACTGCTGTGGCCTCTCCCGTTGCGGAGCACAGGCTCCGGACACGCAGGCTCAGTGGCCATGGCTCACGGGCCTAGCTGCTCCGCGGCATGTGGGATCTTCCCGGACCGGGGCACGAACCCATGTCCCCTGCATCGGCAGGCGGACTCTTAACCACTGCGCCACCAGGGAAGCCCTGAAAATATTTTTAAACAGACTTGTTTTGATAGAATCAGTTTATTTCCTTTGCACTAGAATAGACAAAATTACTACTTTGTGGGGAGGGCTGGTAGGTGGAAATTTTACTTGCCAGCAGACAGTTAGCAACATCTGGAGACATTTTTCATCTCTCCAAAATTAGAGAGCGATAGTGAGTTAGCAGTGAGTAGAGGCCAGGGATGCTGCTAAATGTCCTACAGGGCACAGGAGGCCCCCCTGCAACAAAGAACTACCTGGCCTCAAAAAACAATAGTGCCAAGTTTGAGAAATGCTAAGCTAGGAGTGAAGTAGACACTGAAAGAAGAGGTGGAGGAAGGCAGAGTAGAAAAAGTGGTGTCTTTGTCCCCTCTGCCAACGAGGGTCAGGGGAAGCAGGAGGAAGGACAAAAGAGTTCCTGGCAAGATCAGGGCAAACCTAAGTGAAGAAAAGACTGATGTCTTGTTTTTCAACTGCAGCACAAGAAAGGAAGGCCACAAATATACCCTGGGAAAAAGACAGTGACATCTGGGTGTGAGAGGTACTTAAATAATCCCCTTAGTTTCCCACAAGTCTGAAGGTTGCATGAGGAGATGTGTGTTTCCCCCAGGGCCAGAGTGAACTGCGGAGTCTGGCTGGGGAGTGAGCCAAGAAGACATTCCAAGGAAAAGGGAACTCACCTCAGATAGGTGCACATGCATTGCTGATGGGGAGAGGGGAGGGGCCTGAACATGCACCAAGGCTCCATCCAAGATACAGAGACATTAACACATGGGCAAGCAGTTGACCAGCTCTGGAGTCTAAGGAGATGCTGTAATCCCTACTAAGATGTTTTTCACCTAAAACTCTAAAGGAATGAAACCCTCCTTCCCCTGCCACACACACTGCTAATACTACCACTGGAAACTGGCATGCGGGGACCATGTCCTGAGCATTTAAAAGGAAGATAGGAGGGAGAAAAGGGAGAAGAGCCTTGGAGGGGAAAACAATGATATGGAGATGAACTTCTGAGCATCACTTCTGAGCATGCTTCTTTAGTGGCTAAACTCTTCTGAAGTGGCCTGAAAATTTGTGCAATAGTATTGAATTTACCTGAAAGCTGATGCAGTGAGTCATCTGACAGAGACTCAAAAATTAGTCAAGAAAAATTCCATTTTATACACCTCTGTTATATGGGCTGTTGTAACTGTGAAATATCATACCTGTTACAGTATTTCTGGTGCTTTTTATTTCTTGACATTGAATAGTAAACTCTGAGAGACAGGACCTTCGATATAACTGATCATTTACCTTCTCTTGGCTTTACTGTTTCATTCCTAGAAGTTGTATTCCTTAATGATCTGCCAATGGTTTACATTTTGGCATCGCCAGCCTGTTCATCTCATTAAACCTTACTCATTCTTTTTGCTTCAACTTAAACATCTCTTCCACCTGGAAACTTTCCCTGACCACTACAGATTAGGTTAAAATCCCCTGAAATACATTTTCATAGCGCTTAACAAACTTTGCTGTAACTCTTTATTAAATTATTCATTTTCTTTAAAGACAAAGTCAGTGTTTATGGCTGGTCATGGACTTTCCAGGGCCTAACACAGTACTTTATACTTCACAGGCACTAACAAATATAAATTTATCTAAGTAATTAAATCTGTTGAAATCTGCAATGACACTTAAGTTTTACAGCTAATTACAGCTCTTAAAGCCTTTCCCCAATTTTCTACATTCAAAAGCCTATTTCTGCTACATATATCATTTATGAAAAGTATTTGTTTTTAAAACTGAACTTTGAAACTCTGTTGCCTCCTATTTCCTGGGTGACATAAAGTAGGACCATGGAATGTAAGTGAGGGGATGATAAATTAGATATTTGGGTTAGAAGCTCCCAAGGGTGAGATACTGGACTGTTTCAGAGAACCAAATGCACATAACAAATATTCAACTGTTTTTTTTTTGAATAAGGGAGAAAATGTTGTGGAAAACACTATAGGTTTTAGAGACTGACACAAGCAAGGTAGAGGGTTGGCTCCACTGTTTACCAAGTTTGTGATCTTGGAAGTAACCTATTCAAATGTGTTTCTTAATATGAGGAAATTGGCATAACAATACCTACTTGTATTTTTGCCGGTTATATATTTGCATCTGTGTGTGTGTGTGTGTCTGTGTGTGTGTATTTTCATCTAAGTCCTTGTACAGGCTAAATCATAATCCAATTTCTCCCCATAAAAATGCTAAGTGTCTTTAGCGCACATTTCCAATT
Source organism: Phocoena sinus (assembly GCF_008692025.1). Classification (NCBI taxonomy): domain Eukaryota; kingdom Metazoa; phylum Chordata; class Mammalia; order Artiodactyla; family Phocoenidae; genus Phocoena; species Phocoena sinus. The sequence goes on from NC_045769.1 coordinate 90,778,743, forward strand.
CTGCTGGTGGAAAAAGTCAGTTGGTCTCTTGAATGACACCTTCAACTAACTAGGAAGGGCCCTACTGCTTTTTTTTTTTTTTTTTTAAATCTTCAAGCTCATCAGAGAAGAGACTAATCCAAGTTGCTCTATGCTCTCATAGCATGGTGTGTTATGAAACATTTACTGGATTCCTGGTGATTAATTTCTGAAACTGCTCCATCGCCAAAACATTTAACATTTAGGGCATTGCTTAAAAACAGGGAATTCCCTTTGACAAAAGTTGCTAACGAGGGTAAAAAACACATGTCCTCTCTCCCCTTGATAAGACAGATCCAGGGAACCAAGGTCTGTAGAATGTCAACGTCTCAATTTCTCATTTTGCTTGAAAAGCTACTGATGCATGGAGTTAACAGAATGGACGTGCTGATACTGAGCTATTTCATGATAAAACTGATGCCTAAAGAGGTAATTTGTCTGACTTTTAATCCTACCATACTCAATTGGAGGAGAAAAAATAATTACATGGGATCTTGAAATCAGTTATTAAACTAAAAATTCCTTTAGAGTACAAATTTAATATCCATTTTATGATTAAATTCTGCCATTATATTCCCAGAGCCTCTGGATAAAATCCCACTTCGTAGTTTGATACAGCTTTCTGTCATCTGCTCCTTCCCTGTCTCTCCACCCCCTTCCTGATGCTCATCCCCATTGTGTACTCTGCTCCAACCATGCTGAAATACTTGTGATTCTCAAATAAACTATGCCTTTTTACTCCTCTGTGACCTAACTCTCGTAAGCAAAGTTTATCACCCCCACTTATTGTACTTTGTATTTCAAATTATTAATTCAACAGACATTCATTAAGTGCCTTCTATGTCCCAGTTATAGCAGAAGGTGCTTGGGAAATACAACACTAAAGCCATGACCTCTTTCCTCAAGGGTTTCAGATCTTATAAAGGGAGACCAGAAGATAAGTAAATACTCAGAGATTTTATGGTGGGTGCAATAGAAGTGTATACTGCATGCAGTGGATAGCATGGCAAATTCCAAAGGGGTGAGTAGGTTTGGAAAAGGATTCAGAGAGGACTAATGATTGAGCTGAGTCCTAAATGAAGGTTAGAAGGCAGAGAGCGCTGTGGAGGAAAAGGTGGAGTTAGGAACTTTTCTGTTATGTCAGGGAAAATATTTGGAGGAACTACAAACATATTGGAATAGTGCTTAAGAGTTACTAGGATACGTCTGGGGCCCAAGATGTGAGTCTGGATTCAGACTCTGTGGCTGCATGTCCCATGTGTACATACTCAAACCTCTCAATTCCTTCATCTCTAAAAGGTGAGTAACCATCTTCCACAGTGTCATCAAAACTAATCCAGAGAGTATAAAGCACTTAGCTGGAACACATTATTAGATCTCACTTATATTACTTTCTTGTTTATGTTATTATTTTAGAGGCTGTCGTATAGTGTGTGGGGGTGGTATGTGATCAGAGACAGAGTTAGAAACAGAGAGAGGCATTAGTTAGAAGCTCAATATGCTGTATGTATGATGGACAAAATAAGAGCCTCCGGAGGTGTCCACATGCTAATTCCTAGAAGATGTGAACATGTTAGTTTATATGACTTTGGAAATTTAATTAATTTAAGAATCTTGTGATGGTCCCTGATACCAAAACCAGACAAAGAAACTACAAAAAAAGAAAATTACAGACCAATATCACTGATGAATATAGATGCAAAAATCTTCAACAAAATACTAGCAAACAGAATCCAACAACACATTAAAAGGATCATACATCATGATCAAGTGGGATTTATCCCAGGGATGTACGGATTCTTCAGTATACTCAAATCAATCAATGTGATACACCATATTAACAAATGGAGGAATAAAAGCCATATGATCATCTCAATAGATGCAGAAAAAGCTTTTGACAAAATTCAACACCTATTTATGATAACTCTCCAGAAAGTGGGCACAGAGTGAACCTACCTGAACATAATAAAGGCCATATATGACAAACCCACAGCAAACATCATTTTCAATGATGAAAATCTGAAAGCATTTCCTCTAAGATCAGGAACAAGACAAGGATGTCCACTCTTGCCACTATTATTCAACATAGTTTTGGAAGTCCTAGCCATGACAATCAGGGAAGAAAAAGAAATAAAAGGAATACAAACTGGAAAAGAAGTAAAATTGTCGCTCTTTGCAGATGACATGATACTATACATAGATAATCCTAAAGATGCCACCAGAAAACTACTAGAGCTAATTATTGAATTTGGTAAAGTAGCAGGATACAAAATTAATGCACAGAAATCTCTTGCATTCCTATACACTAATAATGAAAGATCAGAAAGAGAAATTAAGGAAACAATCCCATTCATCATTGCAACAAAAAGAATAAAATACCTAGGAATAAACTTACCTAAGGAGGTAAAAGACCTGTATGCAGAAAACTATAAGACACTGATGAAAGAAATCAAAGATGACACAAACATTTGGAGAGATATACCATGTTCTTGGATTGGAAGAATCAATACTGTGAAAATGACTATACTACCCAAAGCAATCTACAGATTCAACACAATCCCTATCAAATTACCAATGGCATTTTTTACAGGACTAGAACAAAAAATCTTAAAATTTGTATGGAGACACGAAAGACTCTGAATAGCCAAAGCAACCTTGAGGGGAAAAAAACAGAGCTGGAGGAATCAGGCTCCCTGACTTAAGACTATACTACAAAGCTACAGTAATCAAGACAATATGGTACTGGCACAAAAACAGAAATATAGATCAATGGAACAGGATAGAAAGCCCATAGACAAACCCGTGCACCTATTGTCAACTAATCTATGACAAAGGAGGCAAGGATATACAATGGATAAAAGACAGTCTCTTCAATAAGTGGTGCTGGGAAAACTGGACAGCTACACGTAAAAGAATGAAATTAGAATACTCCCTAACACCATTCATAAAAATAAACTCAAAATGGATTAAAGATCTAAATGTAAGACCGGACACTGTAAAACTCTCAGAGGAAAACACAGGAAGAACACTCTTTGACATAAATCACAGCAAGATCTTTTTTGACCCACCTCCTAAAGTAATGGAAATAAAAACACAAATAAACAAATGGGACCTAATGAAACTTAAAAGCTTTTGCACAGCAAAAGAAACTATAAACAAGATGAAAAGACAACCCTCTTTTCTTGGGAGGGAGAAAATATTTGCAAACGAATCAACTGACAAAGGATTAATTTCCAAAATATATAAACAGCTCATGCAGCTCAGTATTAAAAAAAACAAACAAACATCAAAAAATGGACCGAAGACCTAAATAGACATTTCTCCAAAGAAGACGTACAGATGGCCAAGAGGCACATGAAAAGCTGCTCAACATCACTAATTATCAGAGAAATGCAAATCAAAACTACAATGAGGTATCACCACACACTGGTTAGAATGGGCATCAGCAGAAAATCTACAAACAACAAATGCTGGAGAGGGTGTGGAGAAAAGGGAACCCTCTTGCACTGTTGGTTGGAATGTAAATTGATACAGCCACTATGGAGAACAGTGTGGAGGCCCCTTAAAAAACTGAGAGTAGAATTACAGTATGACCCAGCAATCCCACTACTGGGCATATACCCAGAGCAAACCATAATTCAAAAAGACACGTGCACCCCAATGTTCATTGCTGCACTATTTACAATAGCCAGGTCATGGAAGCAACCTAAATGCCCACTGACAGACGAATGATAAAGAAGATGTGGTACATATATACAATGGAATATTACTCGGCCATAAAAAGGAATGAAATTGCATCATTTGCAGAGACATGGATGGACCTAGAGACTGTCATACAGAGTGAAGTAAGTCAGAAAGAGAAAAACAAATATTGTATATTAATGCATGTATGTGGAATCTAGAAAAATGGTACAGATGAATCACAAAAAGTTATGGTTTGGAAACAACTGACCACTTTGAGTTGTCAGCGAAAAATTAATCAGTTAATCTCAGAAATAAATGGAAAATTTTATTGAAACCAAATTGAGGATTATAACCTGGGAACAGTGTCTCGGAAAACTCCTAGAACTGTTGTGCACATTAGACGTCAAGGCACAGTTATATAAGTTTTTTGTGGCAGAGAGCTTCATAGTAAATGATGTATTATTGACAGTCTACACAATCCAGATCTAAGTGTCATCATTAGAAGGATGTTATCTTTTAAGGAGTTGTCTTGTCAGTGCTAGGAGAATGTTGCTTTTTAAGGTTGAGCAGATATTTCTACAGATGGGGGAGGTTTGGTCCATGCATAATGTTGATACACAATACAAACTAAAGGGCAGAGAGGAGGTCAAGGGGCAGAGAAAATTTTTTCTGTTTAAATGTTTCTTCTTTTGCCATAAAATATGAACTTTATTTCACAGGCTTTAAAAAGTCAGCTTTCATTTCAAAAAATGTAAAAAATAATATTATAGTATATAAAATAATTGATAACAAAAAACTTCATTTTTGACATCATGGATTCGATTATGAGCTAATTATAATCTTTCTTTTTCTTTAGTTGTTTTTGTAATGTATCAACTTCCAGATTTACTTTGACCAAGTTCTAGAATATCATTTTAAGTATAGAAACAAACTGTCACTCTATTGCAATAAATTTATTACATGCAATCCAACTACATTTAATCCATCAAAGTTGACAACATCCCCTCACAAAATATTTTACCAAGAAAATTTCGTTTGAGTTAATGACTTAGGAGCACTGTTGTCAAATCCAAGTTTTTGTGCTCAAAGCACAGTGAGGCCAAACCAAACAAAACATTGGAGTTTCAGAGAGGAAAAGGGTTCATTGTAGGGCCAGGCAAGGAGAATGGGTGGCTTGTGCTCAAAAGACCCAAACTCCCTGATGGTTTCAGGGAAGACTTTTTATAGGCAGAATTTAGAGTGAAGGCTTCGGAGTATGTGACTGACTTCTGATTGGTTGGTGGTGAGGTAACAGGGCAGTGCTCCAGGAATCTTGTGCTCAGCCTGAAGTTACCATTCTCTACCTGGGTGGGGGCCTTAGTTCCTGCAGAAGAACTCAAATATATATTGTTATGTATATCCCTTCAGGAGGAACCAGGACCTTGCTTTATTGCTGCACTATTGTTTCTTGACTTCTTCTTTGTTGCTGCATTCCGTCCATTCCCTGATTAGTAACTGTTTGAATCTGCCCTTTAGAACTCAGGGAAGGTCTAGGAGGCTGAAGTCTTTTTCTTACAAACACAAAAAGGGAGCCATGGAAAGGCTTTTGTACCCAGGAGGTCCCCACAGTGTCGTGCTTGGTTTCAGCACTACACCAAAAATAAGTTTATTCCACAGTAATAATTGTCTTATAGCATATAGCTGAGTAAGTTCTTATGAGCCTTAAAAAATAAGGGATGATTGGACAATATTGGTATTTTAATCAATATCTTTCTAAAACAAATTCATATGACTAGATAACAATTCTGCTCATATATTGGGTTGGCCAAAAAGTTTTTTTTGGTTTTTTCCATAAGATGTTACTGAAAAATCCAAATGAACTTTTTGGCCAACCCAATATTTTGATTAAAGTCATTAATGTCACCTTAGGTGTATTTGGTATTTTGTTGATGACTTTCATCAAAGGTAACAATGATTCTTGCAATAACCTTACTTGTATATGAGTAGGTATGTCCAGGTGCATATATATATGTAGGAGAGAGAGCAGGATAGTCACCACTTTAGGTGATTATGAACAAGTTCCATGCTCACCACTTCAGAGCTCCAAAAATCAAATGTCACACCAAATACCAGTTTGGCTATGACAAGTACTTAAAAAAAAATGATGCTTTTTTATTCTTTAAGCATCTACTATTTATAGGATACAGTTTTATAATGTTGAAGAGGATAAAATAATGTCTGAAATTTCAACAAACTCTCTAATATGTAGATCCGATTTTCCATACTCTGCATCAAATTAAATACCTGAGAATGATATAATTTAAAGGCTGTCATAATCTTATTTTTACATCAGTTTCTCTTAAAACCTGAGATACATCAACATAATATTTTTAAGGTTGAAAAATCTTCATTCTTTGAGAGTGTTTCCTTTTGAAATACTGAGAAAAATTTCAGATGCCATTCTAGTGAATAATGTACCTGATTGAACTGGCTGATACTATTTTTGGTCAGAAACAAGATGCCATTCTGAAGAAATGAATCTGATTTCATTTTTGTGGCTGGGAAAGTAGGTAAAGCAATTCTAAAGTGGTTTTGAATTATGATAGCCTCATGAAAAACGTGCGTTCCCTTGTAAGCAAATGACTAGAAAGGGGCCTCAAGCTTTTGGTTGTGTAAGCTAATCATTTAGAGGTGTCTATTACAGTCTGTCCTTTTACTTCATAATTCTAATGCATTTAATTCTTCTGTAACATGCTTTTTTAAATTATAAATATCAAAAGCATGGAAACAATACTGACTTTATATTCTGTGAAGTATTTACTATATATTGTCTTGAGACCAGGATAACCTGATTTAATTCCAGTTAGCAATTAAATAATTGAATTCTAATGATGTCACATGAGCTCTAGATACTAAAAAATTGCCCAAGTGATGTATAATTTATCCACACCAATTAGAGTTACATGATTATATTATGACCCTCACACTAATCCTCTTCCAGAAAGAAGGTTAGACCAGAAAATACTGAACAGTAACCCAGATGATGCTTGATAGAGAATTAGGGGCCTAAATTAAAAGTTAAAAAAAGAAAAGGCTATAGCTTAGTCTTCAAGTAAAATCCTTCAAAGTTCAGAACTTTTAATTAGAGACAGAGATTTAATTCAATAAATAGAAATAGTAATTTATCTTCAGATGCTGTGCTAGTGTGTTGTATTTCTTGGTGTGGTGGATTAAAAATGAAGTGTGACTGGCATTCTACACTGATAATTGGAACCATTTCTATTCTTTTGTTATATCTTGCCCAGCAATCACTGGTATGCATTAAAAATAAATAATAAATTCCAGCCCCCCATTAAACACGTGAAACCAAAGGTCTGCCTAGGGTTTTCTTTCATTTTTGGCCCGCAGTTATTACCACTGAATTATTTTCAGTGAAGTGCCTGTTAACCGCCTTTATTTCAAGGCCTACATATTTTAATAATTTGGCTACTCAGAGAAACTCAAAACATATGACTACAATTACTGAGACATACCTAAAAGTTGTATTTTTTTTCTATAATATAAAGAAGTCTTTACATTTATTTTCATCTCTCATTATTGTTTTAATGACTAATCTATACCAATTTAGAAGAATGTAAGAATCTGTATAGATGAAACAAAATATTTGTATAAGAAATAAAATATTGAATCCTTTTTATTCTACTTGTTGCTTCATTTAGACAATTGTGAGTATCCATTTGCTCTTAAATATCGTCTGATTTTTTGATTTTTTAATCTCCTGTCCACTGAAAATAGGTTCATGGAGAAATTTATGCCTCCTAGGTTAGGTTGGAGTCAAAGTGTTTGAATAGAAGTTTGGCACTCAGATTTATATTGCCTGCTGACACAAAGAAATTGTTATAAAAATTGGCATTGATACTTCAAGTCTCAGTTGTTTGGAGATGTTTATAAAGCATGACCCATTTTTGCTAATTGGGATGCTTACAAACATACACACACACACATTACCAAATTTCATTTTTAAAATTCTATTTTTAAAAAACAATTCACCTTAAAAATAACCAAGAATGCTTTACTAGCATTGGGTGGTCTTAATGTACAATACACAGATGAACTGGAGAAAGGGGCTTAGCCCAGTGCTTCATCACCCCAGGCTCTCTCTGTTTTTCTCTTTCCTACAGTGGGAGCTACATACTTCAGTAAGCTTAGCCCATGTATAGCTGCTGAAACCAGATTTCAGTCACTTTTCTTCTTTCTTTAGGTTATCTTCTATTCTGCCCTCATGGCCACTTGTTTATCATTTATAGTTCTCATTTTAAATATATATTCCCTGTCACTGCTCCTTCTGCTAAACTTTTCAAAGTTTTTTTTTAACTTCAAAGTAAGTAGTTCCATGTCACGAGATTTTTTAGAAAGTTCCTCGTTTTGATAATTGAAGAAAACTGGATCTGAATTGTTTGAATTGTCTAAAGTTAAAATGACAAGCTTCAGAGATAGAATTCTTGCATTTTTTCGAAATGTTTTGCAGGATCTAGGGCACTCCAGGTGCTGTGTTTCCACGTAAAAAAACCCTTTCTTTACTCATAAAAAGAAAGAGCAAGTATTTATAAGCTAATCCTGAAAGGCAGAATAAATCCTTAAATCTTCCTCAACTTAAAGCTGTTGAGAAAATAGCTTACGGAGGACTTAACAATCTTGTTTCTGAAACACAGCTCAATTCTCTCTAATGTATTACTTTATTCGTAATGAGAAATTTTAGTATCAAATGTCAAATAAGGGGGAGAATGTTATTTCTATAAAAGTGAGCACAAGAAAGGGGAAACAAATTTAAGTTAAAGTACCAGGGGCAGAATTCTGTTTTTTAACAGACGGATTAAACATGACACATATTCAATACTACAAATATGTATGCACACGCACCCACAAAACAGTTCAAAATAACCATGGTCTATTAAGAATGGATGGAGATATATATATATATATATATATATATATATATATATATATATATATCTCTTATATCTTATATATATGTATCTTGATCAGAATTGTCTATTTGCCCATACATTTTTCTATCTTTTATTTATTTATTTTTATTATGGAAAGGAAGAAAAAATGTTGTGAAGAACCTTTCTTTATTATTATGCAACTTCAATAATTATCAATAATTTGCCATTCTTGTTTCATCTAGTTCACAGCTTTTTTTCCCCTGGAGTATTTTAAAGCAAATTTCAAATTTCATTTGGATTTGTTTATAAATATTTTAGTCTCTGTATGTTAGTGATGAATATATCTCTGGTAAAGTTGAAAATTGGCAAGCCTAGATATGTCTGCTTGATGTAAAAATCATGTAATACATCATTAATAATCACCTTGTTTTTTATTAGGTTTATTTACATACCTAAGGCCTAGGAAGTGAATAAATAGCAAACCTATAAAATGACTCTCAGTTTTGTTGAAATCAGGACCCAAAGGTCAGGGTGGAGCCTGCAGGCTCACACTGACCTTAGCTGATCCTCCTGAATTTTCCGTCAGTCTTCCAGGTCTTCAGTCAAATCCTTCCCCATCTGATGACACCTAAGATAAACTGCATTTCCAGCAAGAATACATTATTAATATTAGTCAACTTTGAGCATACAGCACTTTGAAGATGATGTAAAATTTTTTTTTTTTTCCCCAGGTTACCTTCTGTCCAATACAGAATCTCCCTCAGATAAGCAAAAGGTCTTTTGTGGCTCCTTAGTGTCTCTTCCTCATTTTCCTCTTCTCGGTCACCTGACACCAGTTCCTTTCGGTTGTTTCTTCCCTTCTGCCCTTCCGCAAAGTCACACTCCATCCCAGAATCATGCAAATTCTATAGGAGGGGTATTGTGGAGTGGGAAAGGGCACAGGGTTAGGACTCTAATAGAACTGGGTTCACATCCCATTTGTGATATTTAAGACCCATGAGACTTCAGGAAATGTGCTTAACATGTCCAAGATTCATTTTTCTCATTTGTTAAAAAGGATAAGAAAATAACTCATAAGTTTATTGTGTTTGTTAATTAAATAACAAATATGAAGTGCTTAATTCAGTGCCTGGCATGTAGCAAGTGCTCGCTAAGTAGTAGTCATATTTGGGTGGTACAAGGCACAGGGTCGTGTGTACAATAAGCCACATACAAACACTGAGAACTGACTGGAATGAAAGGAAAACAAATCACTCTTTTGTAACATTCTTAGTTACAGCCCAAAATGAGCTTTTTCTTCTGTAAACTGGAGTAACTTTTGTAGCAGGTATTTTATACTCTATTTTATATTTCCACAAGATCAAACACAATGTTAGATGTACAGTAGATATTCATTAAATAATTGCTGAACTTAAATATTATCATAGCTGGTATCCATGTCCTAAGGAGGATATGATGGGCTTCACCATATCTGAAATAATATTACTATTTTCATTGGAAAAGAGCAAACTAAAATGCTTAAATCACTCTTAACTCCTGTTCTTTCATGCATCAATATTTATCTTTGTTCTTTCAGTTTTTGGACATAGACATGAACCTTTTAATATAATTTCTACCACATGGTATACAGACTCTAAATGAGACACCTAAAAATGAGGTAACTCTTTAAATGTAAACTTATATTATATTAGTACTATATTAATACTACATTACTTTATTATTACTAGTTTTTCTTTTGTCTTCCATTATTCTTATTCCTCACTCAAATGAGTTGGGAAACAAGAATGAGAACATATCATATTCTGCTGCCTTTGCATAATTCCATGACTCTATTTGGGTCCTTTTTAATTATTACCCCAACTTTTGAGAGAAAAATCTTGCAGTAGTTCTGGTAAACTGAATGCACTTACTTTGCTTTTCGGAAAAAAAAAATTTATTTATATATATATATGTGTGTGTGTGTATATACGTATATAAAATGTTTAGAATTTCTAAAAAGACACTATCAACTGTGGAGCTATTAAAAAAACTTCCTGTGTAGATGCAGTTTACAGTATTCATGGGTTGATGACATAGTGTGAATAAAATTTAATCTCAAACTCCTGTATATAAAAACTTAATTGTCTTTAACTATCATTGATGAATAGGGAAGATATTTGGGGAAAATAAGGTATATATGATACAAGGAGTATATCATTTGTCATTTTCATGCTCAAACACCTCTTTACTCAGAATTGTGTAGCTTTAGAGTATACACATGGTTAAATCCTGCTGTGTTTAAAATTAACCACATTAGGCTCACATTGGTGTGATTAGTGCAACTCATCAGAGGGTTCTTGAATTAATGTATACATTTGTATCTATACTCTCATGAAACGATGATTTGGATGATTGCATTATCTAAGAATTTGTTTTAAAGTTTATCAAAATTGGACTATCAAAGGGTGGAGGAGAAAAATAATGGGTAAGCACTTAATATGAGAAAAGACTGCCAATGTCTCACTCTCAGTTGGAGACATTTGCTGATATTTCCAGTGCGCTGAAGAGAAAAGCTGCAATCACAGTTGTATTCTGCCAAGAGCAATGCAACTGTTAGTTCTTTTAAATGAGTGAACCTAAAAACAAATTAAATAAAATGATTACCTTCTTCCCTAGTTGTCAAGAGTTCCAAAGCCTTCATTTTAGATGACACTTGGTGGAATCTTACTCCACCCTCTTCAGAAGGCCCAAATTCTATTGAAATGCTAATGAGACTAATCAGGTTGTTTCTTTTTTGAACTTTTTGTCTTTGAGTCTAAACTCTTACTTTCTGAGATGCTGATTTAATTTACTTATCTATTGTTTGTCAGGTTTATATATTCCTCTGTCTCCGGTAGAAATTAGGGATGTGGAAGCAAAAAAGAAGAAAGGACTATGAAAGAATGTGTCTAATTTCTTCAAAGTGATACATCACTTCCAGGTTTTGATTCCACCTGGATGGCTGCAAATTTGGGTGCATCAGAAAGTTAAAGACTAAACAAGTAACAGAAGGGCTGTCAAAGGATTATCATCTCAAAGTTAGACAAGGCAGAAAGCAGCTCCTGCAGCTTCTGGAAAAAAGGCTAGGTTTGGGCTATATTTACAGTAGAACTAGCAAGTAAGCAGAAAGAAGCTTTGGATGAAGGTCAATGTTCCTTTTAAGGAGAGATGTCATTTGAGACAGGTGAGATATTTTTGACATGATCATATTCATTTCATTTCTTACTTTTTTAAAAAAAATACATTTTACATTTTTTACAGGCAAACCTACAAAGGATGGTAAAGAGGACTAACTTTCAGATCAGGTCTGAGTGATCACCAATTCTGGAAGCCTCTATTCTCACATGACTGCATCTAGTTCCACACATGGTCCTAAACTAGTCCTACGTTTAGTATATTCAGGAGTAGAGGAAGTTGTCGTTTTTTGGAGGGAAGGTGAATTCTAGATCCAGGAACTTAGAATCATAGATTCTGTGCGGCAAGTCCCTGGGCATCAGCTTACTGTGTTCAGTTCCAGGAGCACGTAGCAATAACAGTGATATTCTATTTGTTTTGTGTTCCACATGTTACATCCTGGAAGGAATGTGTGTGTGTGCGTGTATGCATGTGTGTGTGAGAAATTTTCAATAAAAATTAGTGAAACATAAAGGACCATTTCTAATTGTTACCATGGATAATTTATTAGGAGTAGGCTGAAAAAGATTTAATTGATACGGGTAATGAAATTTTTTTTTCCACTTATTTTGTAGGGAGAAATTTGTGCTTCAATGGAAAATTATGCATTGTTGGAGCACATGCATCTTGATTATTCAATTCTAGCATTATATCGCCTTTGAGCTATTTTAGAACTCCAAATTATAGGTAATTGATAACAATGCAAAATCTTGTTCATAGGTATGCTAATTCTGTCCTGTAGAGGTTCAATTTACTTCACTCTTCCAATGTGGAAGAAGCCAGTTTTTGCCTCTGTTTGCATATTCACTTCAGTATTCCTGAACTATAAATGTATGTTTTCTTTGGGTTCTCCTTTGAATGGATTGTTAGCATCTTAGCAGTTTCCTCAGTTACATAAACTCTATAATGTGTGTTAATATTGTATGAGAGTTACCATTATTTAAAATTATCCTTCAATGAGCTTTTTACCAGATTTAAAAAATGTTGGTAACAGAACATAAAAAATACATATAGTTGAAAATGTGCATATATTTAATATATAATTTACATGTTGTATTATATTTTTTTCCAGTTTTGAGACATAATTGGCAAATAAAAATTGTACATAGTTAAGGTATACAATGTAAGGTTTTGATATACATATGTGTTGTTCTTTCTATTTCTGTGAAAAATGCCACAATCAAGCTAATTTACATATTCATCACCTCACATATATACTGTATTCTTTGGTTTGTGGTGGGAACCCTTAAGATCTACTCTGTTAGCAAATGTCAAGTATACTATCCAGTATTATAAACTGTAATCATTACGCTGTACATTAGATATCCAGAACTTATTCATTCTGTGTAACTGAAACTTTATTCTCTTGAACCAACATCTTCCCATTTCCCTCACCTCCCAGTCCCTGCTAAACGTCATCTACTCTCTGCGTTTATGAACTTGACTTTTGTAGATTCCACTTCTAAGTGACATCATACAGTATTTATCTTTCTGGGTTTGGCTTATTTCAGTAGGCATGATGCCCTCTAGTTTCATCCATGTTGCCACAAATAATAACATTTCCTTTTTTTAAAAGGCTGAATAATATTCCAATATTTACCACATTTTCTTCATTCATGCATTGACAAACACTTCAATTGTTTCCGTATCTTGGCTATTATGAATAATGCTTCAATGAACGTGGGATTGTAGATATCTCTTCAAGAATCTGATTTCATTTCCTTTGGATGTATACCCAGTATATACCCAATACCCCATAGGATGGCTGGATCATATGGCAATTCCATTGTTAGTTTTTTGAGGAATCTCCATACTGTTTTCTGTAATGGCTGTACACTATACACTGTACAGTGTACAAAGGTTCCCTTTTCTCCACATCCTCACCAATATTTCTATTCTTTTGTCTTTTTAACATAGCCAATTTAACAGGTATGAGATGATATCTTGTGGGTTTGATTTGCATTTCTGTGATGACTAATGTTGAGCAACTTTTCATGTTGCTGTTGGCCATTTGTATGTCTTCTGTGATAAATGTCTATTCAGGTCCTTTTTAATTGGGTGATTTGGTTTTTTTGCTCTTGAGTTCCATGAGTTCCTTATGTATTTTGGGTATTAACCCTTTATCAGATATGTAATTTGCAAATATTTTCTCTCATTTTGTACGTTGTCTCTTCACTCTGTTGATTGTTTCCTTTGCTATGCAGAAGCCTTTTAGCTTGATGGAATCTCATTCCTCTATTTTTGTTTTTATTGCCTGTGCTGTTGGTGTCATATCCAAAAAATGGTTGCCCAGACAGATGTCAAGAAGCTTTTTCTTTAGCTATGTTTTCTTCTAGTAGCTCTATGGTTTTAAGTCTTATATTTAAATCTTTAATTCATTATGAGTTGATTTTTGTAAATGGTGTGATATTTTCTATATAGTCTAAGATATTCATTCTTTTGCATGTGGATATCCAGTGTCTCCAACACCATTTGTTGAAGAGACAATCCTTTCTTCATCATGTGCTCTTGGCATTTTTGTGGAAGATCTGTTTGCTGTTAATGTGTAGATTTATTTCTGGGCTCTCTACTCTGCCCCACTGGTTTATATGTCAGCTTTTATGCCAGCTCCATATTGTTCTGATTACTGTAGCTTTGTAATAAAATTTGAAGTCAGAATGTGTGATGCTTCCACCTTTGTTTTTCTTGCTCAAAATTACTTTGGCTATTTGAGGCCTTTGTCATTTCATACAAATTGTATAATTTTTTTTCTACTTCTGTGAAAAGTGTCATTGAAATTTTGATAGGGATTACAGTGAATGGCTTTGGTTAGTATAAACATTATAATAATATTAGTTCTTTCAATCCATAAAAAATTTATTTGTGTCTTCTTCTATCTTTCATCAATGTCTTATAGTTTTCAGTGTGTATATATTTCACCTCCTTGGTTAAATTTATTTCTAAGTATTTTATTCTTTTTGATGGTATTGTAAATAGGGTTGTTTTCTTAATTTCTTTATTGGATAATTCATTGTTAGTGCATATAAATGCAACTGATTTCTGTATGTTGATTTTGTATGCTTCAGCTTTACTAAATTTGTTTATTAGTTTGAACAGCTTTTTGGGTGGAGTCTTTAGAGTTCTCTATGTATAAGATCATCTCATTTGCAGACATATAATAGATACAATTTTACTTCTTCCTTTCCGATTTAAATGCCTTTAATTTCATTTTCTTCCTAATTGCTCTGGCTAGGACTTTCTGTATTGTATTGAATAGAAGTGGTGAGAATGGGCATTCTTGTCTTATTCTTGCTCTTAGAGGAAAAGCTTACAGCTTTTCACCATTGAGTATGGTGTTAGCTGTGGGCTTGTTATATATGGTGTATATTATGTTGAGATACTTTCCTTCTATTTCTAGTTTGTTGAGTGTTTTTATCATCAAAAGGTGCTCAATTTTGTCAAATGCTTTTCTGCTCCTATAGTGATCAGATAGATGATTTTTATGCTTCATTCTGTTAATGTCTGTTGCATACATCCGATCTATAGTGTTATTCAAGTCCATTGTTTCCTTATTGGCTTTCTATGTGAATGATCTATCCAGTGTTGAAAAAGGGATATTGAAGTCCCCTACCATTATTACTGTTATTTTTCTGTGGTACATGGGCCTCTCACTGCCGTGGCCTCTCCTGCTGCGGAGCGCAGGCTCTGGATGCGCAGGCCCAGCGGCCATGGCTCACGGGCCCAGCCACTCCGTGGCATGTGGGATCCTCCCGGACCGGGCCACAAACCCGGGTCCCCTGCATCGGCAGGCGGACTCCCAACCACTGCGCCACCAGGGAAGCCCCCCCACCATTATTATATTGTCTGTTTTCTCTTCAGTTCTGTTAATATTTGCTTAATAAATTTAGGTGTTTCAATTTGGGGTGCATATATTTATGATTGCTATTTTCTCTTGATGAACTGACCCCCTTATAATTATTATATAATGACCTTCTTTGTCTCTTTTGACAGTTTTTGACTTAACTTCTGTTTTGTGAGATATAATTATAACCATCCGTGTTTTATTTTGATTACTTTTGCATGGAACATCTTTTAACATCCATTTGCTTTCAGCCTATATGTGTCCTGAAAACTATATATGCTTAATTAATTTAAAACATCATAAAGGAAAGTAGAATATTATCTGCCAAATTGTTGTAGTGAGGCAGGAGGGAGAAAAGTCTTGAGATTTTTTGTTTTTACTTTCCATTATATCTGTTTACATATTTGACCTTTTTTATCTAGCACGTGACATTTCTATAATAAAAAAAGAAGGAAAAATAAAACAAATAATAGCTCTTCACCTAACCAGATAATACTTACTTGAGGAAGAGGTTTTTTTTTAAATTTTTAAATTAAAAAAAGAATTCTTGCTTCCAAAATTTAGTGAACAAAACACTTTGAACACCGTTTTTGGTTTTTTTTTTCGGTACATGGGCCTCTCACTGTTGTGGCCTCTCCCGTTGCGGAGCACAGGCTCCGGACGCGCAGGCTCAGCGGCCATGGCTCACGGGGCTAGCTGCTCCGCGGCATGTGGGATCTTCCCGGACCGGGGCACGAACCCGTGTCTCCTTCATCGGCAGGCAGACTCTCAACCACTGCGCCACCAGGGAAGCCCATGAACACCGTATTTTTACGTTACTAAATAATAATAAAAATGTGAGAAAGAAATGCATCAAATTTCATCATCATTCACAGATGTAACAAAAATAGTCTCAGCTGATCAGTAACCTTTTCTATGGTTCCCAGGTTGCTCAAAAATCACACACTTTTATCTTATCACTATAATGCAATCTCAAGCACTCAAAGGCGTTGAATACCTATCTATATTTTTAAAATATCCTTATCTTTGCCATATTCTTGTAGTTCACAGATACCCTACACTGTGCAAAGGCAAAGCCATGTTAATTTTTTACTTCTTATAGTGCAGTTTCAATTATAATAGCTGACTGTTGTTTGACATATACTTAAAGAAGGAATTTGAGAATAAAAGTTGACAATTCATTGTCATTTGTCCTATTCCTTCCTCAGAGATTTTTTTGTTAATGACTTTAGTCCATTTTTTAAAATTGGAATGTTTATGTCTTTCTTAAAAATTTTAGGGCTTCCCTGGTGGCGCAGTGGTTGAGAGTCCGCCTGCCGATGCAGGGGACACGGGTTCGTGCCCCGGTCCGGGAGGATCCCACATGCCGCGGAGTGGCTGGGCCCGTGAGCCACACCTACTGAGCCTGCGCGTCTGGAGCCTGTGCTCCGCAGCAAGAAAGGCCGCGATAGTGAGAGGCCTGCGCACCGTGATGAAGAGTGGCCCCCCGCTTGCCACGACTAAAGAAAGCCCTCGCACAGAAACGAAGACCCAACCCAGCAAAAATAAATTAATTAATAAACTCCTACCCCCAACATCTAAAAAAAAAAAAAAAAAAAAAAAATTTTATATTCTCACCATATATCAGTTATTATATATATTTTAAAGTATTTTATAAGTTTATAGTTTTTATCTTTTTTAAAACTTCTTAATGGTGTTTACCAGTGTACAGAAATTTTATTACATAGTCAAATCTTCTACTGTTATGTTTTATGGCTCCCGAATTTGATATCATTCTTAGATATGCCTCCTCAGTTCACAAGAAATGCGTGTACTTTATATTTTATGTGCTTTATATCTGTACATTTCACCTCATATCTCATCTATATTTCTTTCTGGTGTTAAGTTTTAAGGTAGAGATAAAGACAGTTTTTTTTTTTTTTCCCGAAATGTATGGCCATTTATTTTTAGAAACCATGGTATCATATATTCACACATGCAGCATTACTGACTGTCTTCCATGTTTCATATTCTGCTCTAAGCATGGAAGGACAGCACTGGAAAAGAGAGACACAGTATCTTATACTAATGATGATTAGATTCCAAAGAGTTATAATAGAAAATAAATTAAACAACTAAATTTTTTTAAATATAAATTTATTTTATTTTTGGCTATGTTGGGTCTTCGTTGCCGCGCAGGCTTTCTCTAGTTGCGGCGAGCGGGGGCTACTCTTTGTTGCGGTGTGTGGGCTTCTCATTGCAGTGGCTTCTCTTGTTGCAGAGCACGGGCTCTAGGTGCACGGGCTTTAGTAGTTGCGGTGTGTGGGCTCACTAGTTGTGGCTTGCGGGCTCTAGAGCACAGGCTCAGTAGTTGTGGCACATGGGCTTAGTTGCTCCACAGCATGTGGGATCTTCCTGGACCAGGGCTTGAACCCGCGTTCCCTGCATTGGCAGGCGGATTCTTAAGCACTGCATCACCAGGGAAGCCCAAACAACTAAATTTAAAAAAATAATGGATCAGTAGCTATTTTAAGTATTCAACAGTGATTTATAAATGAATAGGATGGAAAGCAAAATTCTCAAATGGAGTCCAAGCAGGAACAAAGATGCAGACATAGATAATGGACTTGAGGACATGGGGAGGGGGAAGGGTAAGCTGGGACAAAGTGAGAGAGTGGCATGGACATATATACACTACCAAATGTAAAATAGATAGCCAGTGGGAAGCAGCCACATAGCATAGGGAGACCAGCTCGGTGTTTTGTGACCACCTAGATGGGTGGGATAGGGAGGGTTGGAGGGAGAGGTAAGAGGGAAGAGATATGGGGATATATGTATATGTATAGCTGATTCACTTTGTTATACAGCAGAAACTAACACACCATTGTAAAGCAATTTTACTCTGGTAAAGATGTTAAACAATAATAATAAAAAAAATAAAATAAAATGGAGTCCAAGACTCCCACTGTCTGGTACTCACACCGTTTGTAATACCTTTGTTTTTGTGGGGGCAGATCCTACAAATATAATGGGATAGTTGTTCCCTTTTTTTTTTTTTTAGTGTGTATCCATAAATTGCTCCTTTTATTGTTGAGTAGTACTCTGTTGTGTAGATATACTACAATTTGTTTATCCATTCACCTCTTGATGGACATTAGGCTGTTTATAATTTTTAGCTTATACAAATAAAGCTGCTATTAACATCTGTGTACAAGCTTTTACAAAGACATATACTTTCTTTTGTGTAAATACATAGGAGAAGAATGACTGGATCACATGCATGTATGTTTAACTTAAAAAAACTGTCATAATGTTTTCCAAAGTGGCTGTACCATTTTACTTTTCAATCAGTAATGTATGAGAGTTCTGGTTTTGCCACATCTTTGCCAATATTTGGTATGGTCAGTCTTTTTAATTTCAGCCATTGTAATAGGTGTGGAGTAGTATCTCACTGTGTGTGTTTTTTATTATTATTATTTTTAAAATATTGGAGTATAATTGCTTTACAATGTTGTGTTAGTTTCTGCTGTATAACAAAGTGAATCAGCTACATGTGTACATATAGTCCCATATCCCCTCCCTCTTGCGTCTCCCTCCCACCCTCCCTATCCTACCCTTCTAGGTGATCAAAAGCACCGAGCTGATCTCCCCATGCGATCCAGCTGCTTCCCACTAGCTATTTTACATTTGGTAGAGTATATATGTCAATGCTACTCTCTCACTTTGTCCCCCCTTACCATTCCGCCTCCCTGTGTCCTCAAGTCCATGCTCTGCACCTGCTTCTTTATTCCTGTTTTTCCCCTAGGTTCTTCAGAACAATTTTTTTCTTTTTAGATTCCATATATATGTGTTAGCATATGGTATTTGTTTTTCTCTTTCTGACTTACTTCACTATGGGTGACAGACTCTAGGTCCATCCACCTCACTACAAATAACTCAATTTCGTTTCTTTTTATTGCTGAGTAATATCCCATTGTATATACATGCCACGTCTTCTTTATCCATTCATCTGTCGAAGGGCACTTAGGTTGCTTCCATGTCCTGGCTATTGTAAATAGAGCTGTAATGAACATTGTGGTACATGACTCTTTTTGAATTATGGTTTTCTCAGGGTATATCCCCAGTAGTGAGATTGCTGGGTCATCTGGTAGTTCTATTTTTAGTTTTTTAAGGAACCTCCATAGTGGCTGTATCAATTTACATTCCCACCAACAGTGCAAGAGGGTTCCCTTTTCTCCACACCCTCTCTAGCATTTATTGTTTGTAGATTTTTGGATGATGGCCATTCTGACTGGTGTGAGGTAA
Organism: Phocoena sinus; assembly: GCF_008692025.1. NCBI lineage: Eukaryota > Metazoa > Chordata > Mammalia > Artiodactyla > Phocoenidae > Phocoena > Phocoena sinus. The sequence goes on from NC_045769.1 coordinate 90,798,690, forward strand.
TACCTCATTGTAGTTTTGAGTTGCATTTCTCTAATGATTAGTGATGTTGAGCATCCTTTCATGTGTTTGTTGGCAACCTGTATATCTTCTTTGGAGAAATGTCTATTTAGATCTTCTGCCCATATATGGGTTGGGTTGTTTGATTTTTTTGATATTGAGCTGCATGAGCTGCTAGTATATTTTGGAGATTAATTCTTTGTCAGTTGCTTCCTTTTGCAAATATTTTCTCCCATTCTGAGAGTTGTCTTTTGGTCTTGTTTATGGTTTCCTTTGCTCTGCAAAAGCTTTTAAGTTTCATTAGGTCCCATTTGTTTATTGTGTTTTTATTTCCATTTCTCTAGGAGGTGGGTCAAAAAGGATCTTGCTGTGATTAATGTCATAGAGTGTTCTGCCTATGTTTTTCTCTAAGAGTTTTATAGTGTCTAGCCTTACATTTAGGTCTTTAATTCATTTTGGGTTTATTTTTGTGTATGGTGTTAGGGATTGTTCTAATTTCATTCTTTTACATGTAGCTGTCCAGTTTTCCCTGCACCACTTACTGAAGAGGCTGTCCTTTCTCCATTGTATATTCTTGCCTCCTTTATCAAAGATAAGGTAACCCGGGGCTTCCCTGGTGGCTCAGTGGTTGAGAATCTGCCTGCTAATGCAGGGGACACGGGTTCGAGCCCTGTTCTGGTAAGATCCCACACGCCGCAGACAACTAGGCCCGTGAGCCACAACTACTGAGCCTGCGCGTCTGGAGCCTGTGCTCCACAACAAGAGAGGCCACGATAGTGAGAGGCCCACGCACCATGATGAAGACTGGCCCCTGCTTGCCACAACTAGAGAAAGCCCTCGCACAGAAACGAAGACCCAACACAGCCAAAAATAAATAAATAAACAAATGTGGGGTTTAGAAAAAAAAAAAGATAAGGTACCCATATGTGCATGGGTTTATCTCTGAGCTTTCTATCCTTTTCCACGTATCGATATTTCTACTTCTGTGCAGTACCATACTGTCTTGATTACTGTAGCTTTGTAGTATAGTCTGAAGTCAGAAAGCCTGATTCCTCCAGCTCCATTTTTCTTGCTCAAGATTGCTTTGGCTATTTGGGGTCTTTTGTGTTTCCATACAAATTGTGAAATTGTTTGTTCTAGTTCTGTGAAAAATGCCATTGGTAGTTTGATAGGGCTTGCACTGAATCTGTAGATTGCTTTGGGTAGTATAGTCGTTTTCACAATGTTGATTCTTCCAGTCCAAGAGCATGGTATATCTCTCCATCTGTTTTTATCATCTTTAATTTCTTTTATCAGTCTCTTTTAGTTTTCTGCATGCAGTTCTTTTGTCTCCTTAGGTAGGTTTATTCCTAGGTATTTTATTCTTTTTGTTGCAGTAGTAAATGGGACTGTTTCCTTAATTTCTTTTTCAGAGTTTTCATCATTAGTGTATACAAATGCAAGAGATTTCTGTGCATTAATTTTGTATCCTGCTACAAATTACCAAATTCATTGATTAGCTCTAGTAGTTTTCTGGTAGCATCTTTAGGATTCTCTATGTATAGGTATCATGTCATACGCAAACAGTGACAGCTTTACTTCTTTTCCATCTTGGATCATTTTTATTTCTTTTTCTTCTCTGATTGCTGTGGCTGAAACTTCCAAAACTATGTTGAATACTGGTCTTGAGAGTGGACATCGTGTCTTGTTCCTGATTTTAGAGGATATAGTTGCAGTTTTTCGCCATTGAGAATGATGTTTGCTGTCGGTTTGTCATATATGGCCTTTATTATGTCGAGGTAGGTTCCCTCTATGCCTACTTTCTGCAGGGTTTTTATCATAAATGGGTGTTGAATTTTGTTGAAAGCTTGTTCTGTATCTATTGAGATGATCATATGGCTTTTCTCCTTCAGTTTGTTAATATGGTGTATCACATTGATTGATTTGCATATATTGAAGAATCCTTGCATTCCTGGGTAAACCCCACTTGATCATGGTGTATGATCCTTTTAATGGGCTGTTGGATTCTGTTTGCTAGTGTTTTGTTTAGGATTTTTGCGTCTATGTTCATCAGTGGTATTGGTCTGTAGTTTTCCTTTTGTGACATCTTTGGTTTTGGTATCAAGGTGATGGTGGCCTTGTGGAATGAATTTGGGAGTGTTCCTCCCTCTGCTATATTTTGGAAGAGTTTGAGAAAGATAGGTGTTAGCTCTTCTCTAAATGTTTGTTAAAATTTGCCTGTGAAGCCATCTGGTCCTGGGCTTTTGTTTGTTGGAATATTTTTAATCACAGTTTCAATTTCAGTGCTTGTGATTGGTCTGTTTATATTTTCTATTTCTTCCTGGTTCAGTCTCAGAAGGTTGTGCTTTTCTAAGAATTATTCTATTTCTTCCAAGTTGTCCATTTAATTGGCATTTAGTTGCTTGTAGTAATTTCTCATGATTGTTTGTTTTTCTGCAGTGTCAGTTGTTACTTCTCCTTTTTCATTTCTAATTCTGCTGATTTGAGTCTTCTCCCTCATTTTCTTGGTGAGTCTGGCTAAGTGTTTACCTTCTCAAAGAACCGGCTTTTAGTTTTATTGAGCTGTGCTATTGTTTCCTTCATTTCTTTTTCATTTATTTCTGATCTGATCTTTATGATTTCTTTCCTTCTACTAAGTTTGGGCTTTTTTTGTTCTTTCTCTAATTCCTTTAGGTATAAGGTTAGGTTGTTTATTTGAGATTTTTCTTGTTTCTTGAGGTAAGATTGTATTGCTATACACTTCCCTCATAGAACTGCTTTTGCTGTATCCCATACATTTTGGGTCATCATGTTTTCATTGTCATTTTTTTCTAGGTATTTTTTGATTTTCTCTTTGATTTCTTTAGTGATCTCCTGGTTATTTAGTAGTGTATTGTTTAGCCTCTATGGGTTTTTATGTTTTACAGTTTTTTTTCCTGTAATTGATATCTAGTCTCATAGCGTTGTGGTCAGAAAAGGTACTTGATATGATTTCAATTTTCTTAAATTTACCAAGGCTTGATCTGTGACTCAAGATATGATCTATGCTGGAGCATAGATCCATGAGCACTTGAGAAGAAAGTGTATTCTGTTGTTTTTGGGTGGAATGTCATATAAATATCAATTGAGTCCATCTTGTTTAATGTGTCATTTAAAGCTTGTGTTTCCTTATTTATTTTCATGTTGGATGATCTGTCCTTTGGTGATAGTGGGGCGTTAAAGTCCCCTACTGTGATTATGTCACTGTCGATTTCCCCTTTTATGGCTGTTAGCATTTACCATATGTATTGAGGTGCTCCTATGTTGGGTGCATAAATATTTACAACTGTTATATCTTCTTCTTGGATTGATCTCTTGATCATTATGTAGAGTCCTTCCTTGTCTCTTGTAATAGTCTTTATTTTAAAGTCTATTTTGTCTGATATGAGAATTGCTACTCCAGCTTTCTTTTGATTTCCATTTGCATGGAATACCTTTTTCCATCCCCTCACTTTCACTCTGTATGTGTCCCTAGGTCTGAAGTGGGTCTCTTGTAGACAGCATATATACGGGTCTTGTTTTAGTATCCGTTTAGCTAGTCCATGTGTTTTGGTTGGAGCCTTTAATCCATTTACATTTAAGGTAATTATCCATATGTATGTTCCTATTACCATTTTCTTAACTGTTTTGGGTTGTTTTTGTAGGTCTTTTCCTTCTCTTGCATGGGGGAAGGGAGGGGTAGCTAGTTATACTTGGAATGCAGGGCGAGTCTGTGGTTGCGGAGGCCGGCTTGATGTTGCAGCAGCCTGAGGCATGGAGTGTGTTCTCTGGGGGAAATTATCCCTGGATCATGGGACCCTGGCAGTGGCTGGCTGCGCAGGCTCCTGGGGGCAGGGGTGAGCATAGTGCCTTGTGCTTGCATACAGGATTCTTGGTGGCTGAAGCAGCAGGGTTAGTGTTTCATACCCATCTTTGGGGTCCGAGCTGATAGCCGCAGCTCACGCCAGTCTCTGGAGCTCATTTAGGCGGTGCTCTGCCTTCTGTGGGCAGATGGAGAAGGAATCCCTTCTCCTCACGCACCCCGAAACAATGGTCTCTTGCCTCTTAGGGAGCTCCAGACCTTTTCCCGGACTCCCTCCTGGCTACCCGTGGCGCACTAGCCCCCTTCAGGCTGTGTCACGCCGCCCACCCCAGTCCTCTCCCTGCGCTCCGACTGACGCCCAAGCCTCAGCTCCCAGCTCCTGCCCGCCCCAGCGGGTGAGCAGACAAGCCTCTCAGGCTGGTGAGTGCTGGTCGGCACCGATCCTCTGTGCGGAATCTCTACGCTTTGCCCCCTGCACCCCTGTTGCTGCGCTCTCCTCCGCGGCTTCAAAGCTTCCCCCCGCCCACCTCCTGTCTCCGCCAGTGAAGGGGCTTCCTTGTGTGTGGAAACCTTTCCTCCTTCACAGCTCCCTCCCAGAGGTGCAGGTACCGTCCCTATTCTTTTGTCTCTGTTTTTTCTTTTTTCTTTTGCCCTACCCAGGTACGTGGGGATTCTCTTACCTTTTGGGAAGTCTGAGGTCTTCTGCTTGCATTCAGTAGGTGTTCTGTAGGAGCTGTTCCACGTGTAGATATATTTTTGATGTATTTATGGGGAGGAAGGTGATCTCCATGTCTTACTCCTCCACCGTCTTGAAGGTCCCTCCTCGTGGTAATTTTAAAATGTCTGTTGTCATCCATAACTATGGGATGGATGACACTACTATTTCTAAGACCTTTGCTATATCCTATTAAGATAAATAGTAAGGTGATATTTGCGCTTAATAAATTTGTATTCTAGTTGGAATGCCAGTTTATGTAGATTTGAAAACATTAGTGAATAAGAATGTAAATAAACTGGTAGATTGTGTGCTAAATTTTGTGAGATGATGTTAATCCATGACTGATCATATTTAAGATAGGGATAAATCGCTATTTCTCCTTTAAGGGAACAAAAATATTACTATGACTGAATAAAGTTCCTTCTAATCTCATTCATGATTATGTCCCCTTTCCTTCTCTTTTCTGCTTTTGAGGTATTCATCTATAGTTTTTCTATATATGAATCTGAGAAACTGAATTTTAGAAATATTTCCGGGCCCATTTGGAAAGCAAAAAGTTCTTTTCCTTTTTAAAAAATGTGTGATTAAATTTACTTTTTGCTAATGGAAAACCAGTTTGATATAAAATGTTACTAAAGTTTCATAGATTCCTGTCATTTAATATATTTATTTAGGGGATATATCATTTTTGTTGATTAAATTAAGTGATGAGACATAGATGCCTGTCCTATTTCATTTTTAAAATTTTCCTACCATCCAATTTCATTTATAATTATTTTTATACTGTTAACCTAGAGGATCATCATCAAATAACTACATGTATTTCTGTATAAATATTGCATAGAAAAATCATTTATTTTCTTTTTGATTCATTTTTCTTCTGAGAATTGTACAAAAGTCAAGCTAAAAGAAACAATAAGAAAGAGAAATGAATTGAAGGCCTTTGACAAAATTGAATATAAAATCTCCTCTTTGTAGTTTTTGCCAACACAATTTTTACATGCTGTTGTTGATACCTGAGCTTGAGGTGTAGACTTTTTTTTTAGAGAATATTATATTAAAGCCAATCTATGGTGGTATTTAAAGGCTGTTACATGTTGCATGCTGCCTTCCTTGTCAGAGGAAATTCAGTCTGTTGGAATCAAATGACATAGGAAACAAGATGATTAATTCCTACTGCCTCCCACTTCCCATTGGTAGAAGAGTTGAGAAACTCAGGCTTTACATTCTTTATCCAACCTGATTTAAAGCTCAGACATTTGTATGAGAACTCTGGTAAATCCAGTGATCACAGACAAACATCATCATCAAGCAGTTTTCCAGTCTTCTTTTTTCCACTAGTCATAGTATATACAGATTATTATATATCTATTATAAAGAAAAGAAAATTGATCTGAAAAAAATTGTTTTTAAGTATCTGATAATTTGTGAAGAGGTTTGAACTGTATTCTTGTAAATTTTTAAGGCATCACTTGAGAAGTGAAATGAGATTGTATTGTGCAAATAGAACCCAATGTAAAAAAAAAAAAAAGAGAGTAAAAGATCTATGGGAAGAGAATTCTATTGTGGATTCTACTCTGTGCTTACTAGATTTCTCCAGCCATCACCACCATAGCTGTTGCAGGTTGACCTGGGGAAGTTTTCAGCTTGTCAAATAATCTCTCTCTCAGAGTGTAGCAAGGTGAAACTAAAGATCTGCTTAACTGATTCCCTGGCTTAGTTCCAGCAAGCGCTGGTGGTGCAGCTCTGAAGTGTAAAGTAGTTAATCATTAAGCCTGCTCTGGGAGAATTAACCCTTTAAGAGAAAGACCTCTTAAGCAACAGGTAGATTTCTCTTCTACCTTGTAATCACTTACTGAATGCTGCCGTTTGTAATTATGCTGCCTGTATGATTAAACTTCTTTGAGGGATTCTGATGCAGTGCTGAGAACAGAGCAGTTACATCATTCAAGAGGCACCAGGAATTCCTTTAGGGAAGATATAAAATCTAAGATAAAAATAGAAAATGATTTTTAAAAGTAGGATATATTCCTTGGAGAGAACAGACTGAGGAAAAATGAGGCAGGCACAAAGCTTTAGAGTACATCTGACGAACTACAATTAGTCCAATCCAGTTAGATCACAGAACAGTTGTGGGATTTAAATTTTAAAAAACAGTTACCAGTAATTCATAGGTGGCCTTGATGTCAGGGGTTTAGTCAATATAAGAAAGCTTCTGAAGATTTTTGGAAAAGCGAGCGACACAGCCAGAATTGTGTTGAAAGGTTTACTTGTGGACCGAGTTGGGGAGAGTTAGAAGCCAGGAGATTCATTGCAATGTCCAGCAGTAGTGTTCATGCAAATTAGTCTAACAGAAATGAACTAGAGATTTTGGCTCTGTGACAACTCAGAGGGTGATGTACAAAGAGATTTGCAGGAGAAGGTGATAAGTGTTTTGAACATGATGAATTCGAGATAAAAGCAGGTGAAGATATACAGGAAATAGGAGAGAAGAGAGAACTAGAGCACAGGAGAGAAGTCAGAACAAGTAAAAAAAGATTTGGAAGCCATTGACTGAAGCATGGGGATTGAAGTGGATGAAATAAATAAGAACTCTAAGGACAAGCGGGTAGATGAATGAGATTTTTCATCAAAATGTGTCCAGGCCCACTCACAACCTGAAATAGATCTATCCATTTGTTTTAAACTCATATAGTTTTTTTATTGTTTATCTTAGAACTGTATGATTATACTTATTTTTATGTCTATTTAACATCTGTCTCCACAATAAGCCCATGTACCAGTCAGAGAAACAAACCACCACAGAAGAATTTTAGTACAGGAAATTATATTTTGGGTTGGGGTGAACACAAATGAAGTGGTGAGTCTAATCTAGATGTCTTGTTCCCTCTCATATGACGCAAGAGACGAGACATCAATGCCTAGGCTTCCTGTTTCTGGAGGCCACTCATGAATACTCCCGAGACTTTTTGTGTTTTTTTTTGTGGTACGCGGGCCTCTCACTGTTGTGGCCTTTCCCGTTGCGGAGCACAGGCTCCGGATGCGCAGACTCAGCGGCCATGGCTCACAGGCCCAGCCGTTCCGCAGCACGTGGGAGCTTCCCGGTCCAGGGCACGAACCCGTGTCCCCTGCATTGGCAGGCGGACTCTCAACCACTGTGCCACCAGGGAAGCCCCATCCTGAGACTTTTTGAAGTATTTAACAACTTACCTGCTTTTTCTTATTTCCTCACTCCTTTTCATCTCTCATTTCCTGCTGCCATTCAAATAGCCTTGACTTTCCAGAGTCACCAACACACGCCCCTCCTCAGTTGCCCCTCTCTATTGAAATAACCCACTTAGTTTCCATCAACTCTTTCTGATGATTTGTAACTTTAGTGTGTAGGGCAGATGGGAGTGTGTGGGGGGAGGGAGATGTTGGCACCTCGAATAAAATCGTTTTGTTAGAGGACAATGGTTAGGTAGTAGATGCAGTTTAAAACACCTTTTGAGCTTGGGGAACAAACCTCATTAACTAAGGCTCAATTTTCCTTAAAGTAGCAAAGTACTGGATATAGTTCCGTAGAAGAAGTACTCCCAGGCTGGTGGGAGTGAGGAGTAAGGTTGGTTTTCCCTGCACGGCTGTCTGCTGCTCTTCACAGGAGGGAGATGGGCTACTGCTCCCTCTCTGCTGGCCCTGACTTGGGACATCTCTGGGCTTGTCCATGAAAGGTCCAGAACAGGTGGGTGGGACCTCCTGCTGAGGGTGTGTTTTCTCCTAGAATCTCTAAAATCAAACAGATCTTTTACTCTCTGAAGACTGGTTTAGGAGAGCTCCCCCTTTCTGAACTAAATGAAAAATGGTATTCCTCTTAAAAATCATAGTTGCATATTTTTTTTGGTGTATCCAGTTGTGTTTTTGCCTTTACATGGTAAGAGAGCATTCTTCTCCTACCCACCTGGATTTATGTCACAAACCATTGTACTTGATTCTGCTGTGGAAATCAAGAGTAGTGAAGAAGTTTCAGAGTTGTTGTTGTTGTTTTCCCACAGGAGGAACCTAAAAAGTCTGCTGAAACATCTGCCATTTGGTCTCTCTAAACTTCATGTTACATGTGTGATTCTATATTTCTAAACAATAGTTATCTTGTATAAAAAATACGCTAACTCAGCACTCCCCCACATACTTTTTAAGTGAGTGTGATATAAAGTGATCTTAATTTTGGTCATTTGATGCAGTATTGGAAAAAGAATATCTCAGGTTAGGGAATGAAGACAAAAACAAAAATAATAATACAGGCAGAGAGAGTGAAGTGTGAATTACAGAAATATATAAGAAATAAAAAAATAAATTAAAAAGGTGAAAGGAGAGATCAAAAGGAAGATAACCAAAGAGAAAAGGAGAAAGAAAACTGAATAAAAGAAACATCATTCACCAGGGATTAAAAGCGCCCAGCAGTGAAAGCTCCCAGTCCTATAACCACTGGACCACGAGAGAATTCCCTAAACATATCTTTTTTATGTGTAATTAGAAAAAAGAAAAGAAGTCACTTCTTCAAAACGTTGTCTAGAAAATCTTGATTGGTTTTTAGCAATGTTTTATAGAACAATCTATATCTGAATAAGATCTTATTTATAGTCATAAAAACAATGAAAGCTACACATACATATCTTTCAACTCAGTGTTCCCTAGAGCCATATAAACAAGTGAATCTGTGACTTTGACAAGTTAGGGGGTTATTCATCTTGAGCGACAAGCCAGCTAGGGTAGGTGGTCAAGGGCGGTCCAGCCTTGCATGGTGCCAGCTTCCTCTCTCTTCCTGCCCAGCCCTTCTTAGCAGAGGCTGCTGCACCTCAGGCATCACAGCCTGTCCCTCAGAGAAAGAGGAAGTGGAGGAGGGGATGTGTCTTTGGCCAGAATGGAGTCCCCGGCCTCTCCTAGCTAACAGGATTTTTGGGAAGGCACATTTTAGATTTTCCAGTCTGTGTGGGAGAGGAAGGCAAGTGAGATGAGGGTGGAGTTGAGTAGTGAGTGGCCTCTAGTTACCCTTTTGCCTCAGTAGCCGGAGATTTCAGGCCTTCCACCTCCCCCCCACCCCCTGCCCCACTATTAATAAACTATCCTAAGTGGCATGTAAAAAAAAAAAAAAAAGTGTCATTCAAAACATTTTCTTGGGCTCAGGCTTTTGGGTGTCAAGTTTTAAGCCCTAACTATAGCCATAGCTTATCTCATTATAATACCCCTTAACACTTCGAATGCCATTTCTCAGGACTGTATCATCCATCAAAACCAAGTGGAGTAGGTAAGAAGGTAAATATAAGAAGGTGGCACATGACCTGTCTCCTGGGAGGGGCAAAGTAGAGTGGTGAGCCCTATGGAAAGAAAATTAACAACACCTAAAGAAAACACAGAGAAAGAAAATTAAGAATAGCCTAGGATTCTAACATGTACAGATAATCAGTGTAAAGGGTTTGGTCTCTGTGTCCATCTAAACTTGTATCTCTATATGCATTTGTGACATTAATCATATTCTGCCTATACTTTGTCACTGACCTTTATACTTTAAAACATTATGATCAGTTTTCCATGTAAATAGAGGTAGGAGTACACTATTTTGATGAATCAGTATACTGCCTGACTTAGGAAAATGTCAATAAATATTTGTTGAGTGAACTAATTTTAATAGCTACATAGAATTACTTAACCAACATTGTGGAAGTTAGACTGTAAATGTCTAGGGACATGATTTGTACTATTATGCTGTTTGTTCTAGTGTGTGGGCATAGGAAATGGGATCACTAATATTTTCTGAGATTCTTTATAATTATCCCTTTGAGCCAGTTTTTGCACACAGCCCAAGTTGGCTGGAAATGATCCCAATCTGCAGGTTTTAATTTTTTTCTTTTAATTTGAAAGCCCAGTTTTTATGTCTCATATATGATCCGTAATATCTTCTAGGATAGAATATTCCAAACTGAAGAAGAGAATCATCTGGATTGCTTATTAAATATAAATACTGGCCTGTCTCTCTTCTAAAAATTATGATATTGTAACTCTGGATTGTTGTCTAAGAATCAGTATATTTAAGAATCCCTCCAGGCAAGTATTGGTTTTGTTATTTATCTTCATGTTTCCCACAACCCCTGTGCTAGGAGTCGTCCACGTTGGAGAAGGCAATTTGGTGAAGGGGAGGAACATGGTTTTCAAGACGTTTTGAACTTCCCAGAGCAAGACCTAGTGTTGGCCTTTATTCGACATTTTCAGGTTGAAAGCTGCAAATCACAGTCTCCATTTACTTTAAAAAAGTAGCTTTGGGAATGAGCATAAATACAGGAAGTCGTAAAGGACAACAAGTAGGGAAGTTTACTACTGAGTGCTTTAGGAATTCTTATGTATGAAGCAAGATTTTAAAAGTATTTCCCATGAGAGTTGTTTTTCTTTTTAATCTTCAATGGACTCAGTTATCTTTCACAATTATTTTTTGCTTAGAGAAATAAAGACAGAAGAACATAATTAAATCCTTGACTTTGGCATCTCTTAAGTGTAAGACCCAGAGCTACACGATTGATTGAGAACTATATGTACTCTATCAGACGTAGGGCTTCCTGTCCCCCAACCCTAGACTAGCTACAAATTACATAGTCTGGGGAAAGAGAAAGAGTCATAACAGAACACAGCTAATTAAATGCTAGGTGATGATCCTGAGAATTAACTCTGTGGTCTCTTCCTCACTAACATCCTGCTGGGAAGTGGAGGAAAATAGAAAATCCGAATAGATTTAGAATATCTGAGAATTAGAGGGACAGCTTCCTCAACCTCGCTGTGGAGTTTCTGGCAACCACTGAATGGAAAGATGGCAATGTTGGCAGGTGGGCTTGGCATAGCCTCAAAATTCCAGTGTAGTTATTTGTCTCCCGTGGTCCAAGAGTGGCAAAGAAATAGCTGGAAATGAGGGAAACATGGTGATGATTTGTTGTCAGAACACATAATATGCTGTAATTACTTGTGTGGAGCAATAATGATAAGGCAAATGCATGTGAGTCTATTTCAGTGCATACGTCTTAGACTGATGATGACCCTGAACTAAGCAAGGAGCTTTCTCTCTCAGAAGCCCACCAAACCAATGCCTTAACCCTGTACAAGCCCCTAGGAATGTAGTCACATTCGTGAGTAGAAAAGCCTTTAAATAAATAAAATTTCTCTGAATTGTCTGATGTGAATTTTTCCCAGTGGGAAGAATGAGAGATTTAAGTAGACCATTTGTTCAATTCTAGAGACATCAGGGAAGGTTTTATTTCTCTAAAACTGACAAAAGTATAGTTATAATATTAAGTTCTCTTGGGTTGGAAAAAGGTGTTCCTATATGCTAAAGGAATTTGAAAGGAGAGTGAAGGAGAGGATTGCAGATTAGAATAGACTTTATGTTTTGAACTGGCCAAGACTTTCTGTGGAGCTTGCTGCTCCGCACTTTAACACTTGGAAAAGGAAGAGTTTTGGTGAAATGAGACATCCATGTAATTCTAAGATATACTTCACAAGTTATCATGCTGCTATTTCTTGGGATGAAGTGGTATTTAAAAATAAATAAATGTCAAAGAATCAACAAATGTTGGATATTACGTGCATTACATTTTGCTGGATGCATATCAGAAGTTTTATTTTACTTTTTTATTTATTTTAAGAATGAATTAAACACAATTCAGTAAACCGATATACAATCCTACCAGGAGAAATGAGCTGAAGGTAGGGTTAGCCTCCTCTAATGCCAGCTCTGCCCTTGCCCCTGGCATAAGGATGGAAGGGATCTCTTAATATGCAAATATGGTCTGAGAAAGGTAATCCCTTTAGTCACTATCAGCTCAAGTTTAACTGCCAAATTATTAGGTAATTCTCCTCTGGAAATGACATATATTGCATATTTGTTTACATCAGAAATAGGGAAAGTTTTAGAGCACTCAGTACTTTTAGGTGGATCAAGTCAAGGACAAGCTTTACGGCACGAGTCTGTCAAATTGGGAAAGAACTCGGAAGCTTCTGGGATTTGAGGATGGGGAAAGGATGAGAGTGTGTGGTGTGGTCCAGATAGGAAGAAGGCGTAAAATGGGCAGAGGCAGGGAAATAAAGACAAGCTACTTTAAGAGATTGAATCTGGCCGAAAGTGATATTCCTGACAAAGATGCAGCCCTGAATCCAGTTAACCTTAGTAAACCAAACTGGAGAAACATTCTTTAAAAAAAACCACTGACCTAGTCTATGAAAATATTGTCATAAAATTTAAGGAACTGTTCAAACTAAAAAAGACAAGAGAAACATTACAACTAAATGTAACATGTAATTCTGAGTGGGATGCTTTTTCTGTAAAAGATTTTTTTGGAATAACTGACAAGATCTTCATAGGGTCTGATAATTAAATAATAGTAACATATTAAAGTTAACTTTCTTTTTGATGGTTTTATTGTGGCTATTAGAATTCCCTGGCTGGCAGAAAATACTCACTAAAATATCTGAGAATGATGGACCAGAAACTGTAAAAAATACTGTTTACATTGAAATTTTAACTTTTTCATAAGTTTATGATTCTTTTAGAGAGAGAAAGAGGACTATTTACAATCATACTTATTTTAAAAACACCACCAACAAATATATACCAAGCAGTAGAAAAAATAAACCAATAATTCCTGATTTTTAATAGTTTTATATTATTTCTATGGATTCTTGCTGTATTCAATATGCCCTGCAAACTATGGTACTCAGTTCTCACCTTAATCTTCACAGGGTTCAATCACACCATAGTCATTTTCTCACAGCTTTCTGACACCAGGCTCTCATCTTCATATTCCTCAGGGCTTTTTTTTTCTCCACCTGAATATAAATAGAATTTGAACAAGAAGAAATTCTCTAATATGAGAGGAAAAACCTTTGAAGTGATCTCTATGGAAGTTTTATGTTTATTGCTATCCTTTCGCTTTCTCCAAATGCCCATAAGCCAAAGATTTCATGTGTTATTTCTATAATTTGGTAGTTTTCATTCAAATTATGCATTAAAAATGAATATCCATCTTAAAACAGTTGGCATGATTAATTATCTACTAAATTTTTCATTTCACAAAAGGCCGTGTTTTATGCCACACACTTACATGGTAAAGGGACTTTTAAGTCAGAAAGACACATTTATGTTAAGTCGGGAATCAAGCTAAAAATCCCTTTAATCTCATGTTCCTATTTTAGATTCACTGTTTTCTCCTAGATTTTACTTTAAAATCCACATTTCAATCACACCTATATTTTCAAGAAATTAAATATAGAAAATTAATACTGTTCATGGTAAAACAATGTTTGGATAGAAGTAATGACATAAAAATTAAGATCTGCTAATTAATTCTAAATGCAGATATTAACATATAAATTACTATTTTCATGAAATGTAAAATGTTAATTCTTATGAAATTAATATTTAAGATGAATATATTCAGCTTTATATTCTCAAGCTGATTAAAAGAAATACTTGATAGAAAAACCTACTAAGTAAATATAATAGGGCAGATGTTTCTATTACCAAATATGGTAATGTTTTTATTTTAATATATTATTTTTCAAATATATAAATATATATTTTTCAAAGATATATATATAATATATATATAATCATTAGATGATGTATTCATTTTCTAGGGCTGCTATAACAAAGCACCACGGACTGGGTTGCTCAATACAGCAGATATTTATTGTCTCACAGTTCTGAAGGCTAGAAGTCCGAAATCAAGATGCTAGCAGGGCTGTGTTCTCTCTGAAGCCTCCAGGGGAGGATCCTGCCTGGCCTCTGTCTATTTCTGGCAGTTGCCAACTATCCTTGACATCTCTTGTCTTATAGATACATTGGTTCAATCTCTCCCTCTGCAGTCACATGGCTCTCTTCCTGTGTGTCTGTGTCCCCTCTGTGCATGTCTTATCTTATTCCACAGATAAGGATTCCCCTTGCTAGCAATGTGTGTGTGTGTGTATTTTTTTTAATTCCAGCAGGTCTGTCACTAGCATGTTACAAGGAAATTAGACCGAACCTCTTGCCACCCTTTTCCTGGGAGTATCTTCCACCTGCATTGGGCTAACCTTTCACTGTGTAGAGGCATATATGTTTAAAGTTTTGGCCTATTACTACCGCATAACTGAATTTCAAGGTATATGTTTCTCATATACCTCCTTTTAAATACAAGTGACCCATATCACTCTTTCTAAAACAGATGTAAACTTGATTTCCTCAAATTTACTTATAGCGATCCTTTCTTATAGGGCCTATAAGTAAAACTATTTAAATTGTTCTACATGTTCTATCAAAATAAGTAAAATTGAAATATCTACTGTATTTTATACTCACACAAATAGTCATGCAGTCTTTGAAATAAACAATAGATGTGTTATGTCTTTTTCTTTCCAATTATTGATTATCATCTTTTATTTTTTCCACTATTATATTTTATACTTTTTCCACTATTTTTTATTGTTTATTTTTTCCACTATCATATTTTATATTTTCCACTTTTATTTTTTCCACTGTTAAGAAGAAGGAGGATGGGTAGACTTTACTGAGGAAATTCAGTAGTCATTGGTCTGAAGCCTCTTTGGAATTGTAACTTATGTTGGCCAAAGCTAGTTCTTAACAGTACACTTTTTGATGTATTACACGAAATAATAAATTGGACATAAAGCATTCTAGTTCAGCTTTCCTGATGGAGAGGATGATTTTTTTTCTATAAAAATGTGCTAAGGATGCTGTTTTTGGAAGAAATCTATGCTGAAGTTCTTCTTTTTAAAAAAGAAATTGAGATTGATTAATGCTATTTTCTTAAGCAATCATGACTGCTGGCACAGATATCCTGAGACTCTCATTGGGTTTAATTGGCTTTGTTTATTTATTTCTTACAAACAGTGCACACTTTAATGATAGCAGTGTAAGCTAGTATCAAACGAAGAATGTTAACTCTCATCTTCAGACAAATAAGCCTAAATTCCTGTCTGCTAGGTATAATGGGTTATCAGTGAATTAAAAATTCCAACTGGTTTGGACAACTGTACAGTTTTAATCTCCTACTTTTGTAAATTGGAGAAACAAAACAAACACAGACACACACACAACTAAATGATCGGTGAGCTATAATGTGTTTTTTCTTCTCTTTTTAGCTTTATATGATTGACCTGTAGTATTTTGTCCGAAAGTTGGTTTTTTTCCGTTTTTTTTTTTTCCTCCCTGTGTTATATTGTTTTCAAAATTGGGTTAGAACTCCATCTGTTTGGCAGTCTTCATTTTTAAACATCGCAAAAGAAAAAACCAGTCACAGTGAAAGGTTATTCAGGCCTTAGAGCTCACTTCTGTATCTTGCAAAAATTGCCTTTTATTGGGTGCTTTCTTTGGATTTTAAAGCATGTAGCTAACTAGCCTCTAACCAAGACCTTAATTAGATGTCTTAGAAAGCTCAGGTTAAGAAAACTCAGGTTATAAGAAATTCCGTTCAGTTAATTTATGCACACCTCTAAATGTTCACAAGTGTCCATAGTTTCTTAATTGGGTTAAAAATTTTAAAACACAATGAAATAGGTATTAAAAGACTGCTTGTAATCCTGACTCCAGCAATACCAAGTCAGTGACCTTATATTCTTCTCATCTCTAAAGATATCCCGTTATTTTCCTCCTTTGACCCTTTCATTTGCAAAACTATATTAATTTGTACCATAATATCAAATATATGCTCAAAGTTTTTGCTCGTGTTTATTATTTTAATATATTGCTTAACTTAATTTCCTTTTTGTGTTTTAATTTCTTTGTTGATATATGGTAACCAGCTATACTTTTTCTCTGTGACATCTGTCATGTTTCAGTATTAGGGTTTTATTAATTTTTTAAAAAGTAATTGGAAAGATTTCATTAGGTTCTGCATTTTGGTTTCTGTCATACAATTTACACTATCAGCAATTAGGCCACCCAGGTGTAATGCCTTAACTAATGGACCAATGATACCTGAATATTTGCTGTTGATTGCTTAATATCACATAATTATTTTATCAAAACTAATAAATTGGAAAAAAATTCTAGATTGTATTGTTTTCAATGATATAAGTATTGTAAGGTGTAACATTTGCGTATATACACTTTCCAGAAGTCAGAATACAGTTTACATCTAATATATAATAACCCCGAATGACATTTTTCAAAGGAAAGAGTAATCTTGAAGAATTTTGCTGATATGATTACCATTTTAACTTCATGGCTTGAAAAAACATTTATTTCATAAGATGCCTTTTCATATAGGTGAAAATGTCAGATAAATGTTATTTTAGGCAGCTGCCTAAGCAGTAATGATGTCTTCTTATTTTGAACTCTAAATTAAAAAGAGTCTATCTTCCTGATCATCAGAAGTTAAATAAGCTCTACCAGAAAGTTTAAGCACCACGCTCATTATTTTTAGTGAAGATATTGAATATGTTCTTTCTAGCAATGATTCCAAGCGATTATATCCTGACTCTTTTTGTACCTAACATATGTACTTGTAAAAGGAGTATTTTTGGTTCTTAGTGACTATTCATTTCAGCCAAGCTACCAACACTCTGCTTTACAGTATGAGTCTTTGGGCTTAACTAGAAATTCCTATGGATATGATTTGAATCTTAATTTTATCATGATGTTGATTATAAATGGTTATGTATAAGAATAAAGTTTAATGCCTTTACTTCAGCTTTATAGATAAAGTCAGATCACAATATTATAGATGTAATTAGGTTCTTTAAAAAGTCAGTATGTTTTGTATTAATAATTCTTTTGAGGATCTGCAGTCTGGAGGATAATAGATTCAAAGTGCTCTAGGTATCCATCACTTCAGGGCTATGTTTTCAGGAGATATAATTTGTATGGAATAAAAAAGTACAATTAGAAGTGTAAATACAGTTACAGGTGCATATTTTTTAGGAGAAACTCTTTATTTACAGTCCAAAACTAATTAACAAAATATTTTTAAAGCTAATTCAAATAAACCAGATCATAGAAGCTTGGGACCATTTAGTAAACAGACTCACACACAAGTGTGTCATATACTGATATTTTAGGTGCTGACACTGGAAAACTTAAAAAAAATAATCCTAAGAAGTTACATAAGAAGGAAGGAAAACATACAAAACAGTTAAAACTTATTTTGGTCAAAATATGTAAAAAAATGTTTTGGTAAATGCAGTGAAATAAATATGTTGAAAAATGAATATGGAGAGAAGAGCAGATTCATTTATTAAATGTATATCATATGCCTGGCATTAGTACAAAATATTTTGTTGTACATTGTTCTGTTTTATCCTCATGATGAAATGATCAATGAGGTAATATTAATCTTGTTTTCATAAGCAAGAATATTTATATTCTATTGATTTTGTTATTTTAAATTCATGTTTTAAACAATTTGTGAATTTTAATCAAGCCAACCAAGTTTCCTTATAATAATAATCAACAGAGATTTTCATTATGTCTTTTATGTACACTAAGTAGCATCAGCTGTATGCATTTGCGGAAGTCACATATATAGATTGAAGTGGGTCTCATTCTCTGTAGCGCCTATTTTTTCTTCTGTTGCCTGAGCATGCGAGAGCCCCGTTGTGGTGTTAGAAAAGATACCTTTACCTCTTTGCATCTCTAACAGGCACTTTTGACCCTGGCACAAAGGATGAATCAGAATAAGTGGTCCTTAATTTATCTGAAATAGAGTAGCAGTGAAGTAAATATCACTAGAAATGTACAAAATAGAATAATGACTGAAAAAGTCAATATGCTGTACTAAAAATGGAAAGTATCAGGCATTCCAGTCCTTGCAATTAAAAGAATATTATCTTGTAGTCTACTGAGAAAAATGAAGAAAATTTAAATTGCTTTTCTGAAACTAATTTGCAAAAAAAGGCATTTAAGGATTGATAATTATTAGTTTGCCGTATTACGGTAAAATATAGCAGCCTGAAAGAAGTGATAAGATGGCAAGCTCTTTTTTCTTTAAACTTAACATTTAAAGTAAATTGCACAAACTGAGGAATGGTCCATTGAGGAAAAGCTTGTTGTTTTATTACCCAGCTGAGCTCATAATTGAAATAATAGTGATGCAACCAAATGCTCTATAAATAGCTATTACATTACTGATTTAGGACAAAATATCTTAATCAATATATTATTAATCTGCATAGTGTTTGTGCATTTTCTTGTGAGAGAATTTAGCATTGTATTTAGTCTGAAATTATATCTGGTGAACCCAGATTTTTAGAACAAGGAAAGGCTACTTCAAAAGATTTCGTTGCCTGTCAAGGTTGTATTTATTATCTTTTTTCTCTGAGGTAATTGCATGGTGAAATTATGTGTGAAAAGAGAATTTTCACCTACTACCTTGAATAAAGGTTGGGGAAAGGTTATGTTTAGCGTAACTCCATTTCTAACACATTGTTGCCCTACAGGCAGAATAACCTAATTTCACTTCTTTCCTAATTCCAGTGGAGGACTGAATCCTTGGTCTTTCAATGCATTTTTTGATCTCTTTCCTCATCTATATTTGCATTCTTTCCCCATATTGCATGGGAAAATAAAATAATATGAATGTAGTGATTTGAGAATAACTCACCATTTAAAAAAATGTCCTTTCCATTCTCAAATTTGCATTTATCTTATTATTAAATACATTCTAATAATATTTTTTCTCATTAAACTTCTAAATTAGTCTTTTCTTTTGTCTTTGCCAATATTTTATTTAACACAGCTTCACCGTGGGAATTATAATAATTTCACAAGCCAGTAGCCTATAGCATGAATAACGTCTCTTAATATATACTGTCTCTAATAGCATACATAACATCTCTTAATAAACTAATAAAGAAATAACATATTCCAAACTAATAATAGATGAATTACACTGTTGTTCCAAGCAAGGTAAGATGAAGGGAATAAATTTAGTTGAGGTGTACCTTTCTACGAGTTGGCTCTTGGGAGGAGACAGCTGAACCCATTGAGAGCAAAAGTGGAAAGTCCCTGGTTGCTAGGGAACAAAGGCGCCAGTGTGGACGGGCAAGATCTTCTTCGTGGGGCTGCTGCATGGCTTTTGCCACTGCTGGTAAAAGAGTCACCTTAACCACAGCAGGAGCTAATGCCCCACGGTCTTCAGAGAGCTATTTAGATCAGCAGAGGGTAGCCTCGCCCAGACCGAACACACTTGAGTAGACATCACAAACTCTGTGTATTCTGAGTCCAAATACCCCCTCTCCATGGTTGCTTCCTTTTTTTTTTAAATTTTAATTGTTTTTTTATTTTCTTTTTAAAATTTTATTTATTTTTTTATACAGCAGGTTCTTATTAGTTATCTATATTATACATATTACTGTATCTTTTCCAATCCCAATCTCCCATTTCATCCCCCCCGCACTTTCCCCCCTTGGTGTCCGTACATTTGTTCTCTACATCTGTGTCTCTATTTCTGCCTTGCAAACTGGTTCATCTGCACCTTTTTCTAGATTCCACATATATGCATTAATATACAATATTTGTTTTTCTCTTTCTAACTTACTTCACTCTGTATGACAGTTTCTAGGTCCATTCAAAAGATGCTTGATATGATTTCAATTTTCTTAAATTTACCAAGGCTTGATTTGTGAGCCAAGATGTGATCTGTCCTGGAGAATGTTCCATGTGCACTTGAGAAGAAAGTGTAATCTGCTGTTTTTGGATGGAATGTCCTATAAATATCAACTAAATCTATCTGGTCTATTGTGTCATTTAAAGCTGTGCTTCCTTATTAATTTTCTGTCTGGATGATCTGTCCATTGGTGTAAGTGAGGTGTTAAAGTCCCCCACTATTATTGTGTTACTGTCGATTTCCTCTTTTATAGCTGTTTGCAGTCGCCTTATATACTGAGGTGCTCCTATGTTGGGTGCATATATATTTATAATTGTTATATCTTCTTGGATTGATCCCTTGATCATTATGTAGTGTCTTCCTTGTCTCTTGTAACATTCTTTATTTTAAAGTCTATTTTATTTGATAAGAGTATTGCTACTCCAGCTTTCTTTTGTTTTGTTTTGTTTTTTGTTTTTGCGTTACGTGGGCCTCTCACTGTTGTGGCCTCTCCCGCTGCAGAGCACAGGCTCCAGACGCACAGGCTCGGGACGCACAGGCTCCGGACACACAGGCTGAGCAGCCATGGCTCACGGGCCCAGCCGCTCCATGGCATGTGGGATCTTCCTGGACCGGGGCACAAACCCATGTCCCCTGCATTGGCAGGCGGACTCTCAACCACTGTGCTACCAGGGAAGCCCTCCAGCTTTCTTTTGATTTCCATTTGCATGGAATATCTTTTTCCATCCCCTCACTTTCAGTCTGTATGTGTCCCTAGGTCTGAAGTGGGTCTCTTGTAAACAGTATATACATAGGTCTTGTTTTTGTATCCATTCAGTGAGCCTGTGTCTTTTGGTTGGAGCATTTATTCCATTCACATTTAAGGTAATTATTGATGTGTATGTTTCTATTACCATTTTCTTAATTGTTCTTGGTTTGTTTTTGTAGGTCCTTTCCTTCTCTTGTGTTTCCCACTTAGAGAAGTTCCTTTAGCGTTTGTTGTAGAGCTGGTTTGGTGGTGCTGAATTCTCTTAGCTTTTTTTTTTTTTTTTTGCGGTACATGGGCCTCTCACTGTTGTGGCCTCTCCCGTTGCGGAGCACAGGCTCCGGACGCGCAGGCTCAGCGGCCATGGCTCACAGGCCCAGCCGCTCCGCGGCATATGAGATCTTCCTGGACTGGGGCATGAACGCATGTCCCCTGCATTGGCAGGTGGACTCTCAACCACTGCGCCATCAGGGAAGCCCTCTCTTAGATTTTGCTTGTCTGTAAAGCTTTTGATTTCTCCATCAAATCTGAATGAGGCCCTTGCCAGGTAGAGTAATCTTGGTTGTAAGTTATTCCTTTTCATCACTTAAAATATATCGTGCCATTCCCTTCTGGCTTGTAGAGTTTCTGCTGAGAAATCAGCTGTTAAACTTATGGGAGTACCCTTGTATGTTATTTGTCGTTTTTCCCTTGTTGCTTTTAATAATTTTTCTTTGTCTTTAATTTTTGCCAATTTGATTACTTTGTGTCTTGGTGTGTTTCTCCTTGTGTTTATCCTGCCTGGGGCTCTCTGCACTTCCTGGACTTGGGCGGTTATTTTCTGCCCCATGTTAGGGAAGTTTTTGACTATAATCCCTTCAAATATTTTTTGGGTCCTTTCTCTCTCTCTTCTCCTTCTGGGACCCGTATAATGAGAATGTTGGTGCATTTAATGTTGTCCCAGAGGTCTCTTAGGCTGTCTTCATTTCTTTTCATTCTTTTTTCTTTATTCTGTTCTGCAGCAGTGAATTCCACCATTCTGTCTTCCAGGTCACTTATCCGTTCTTCTGCCTCAGTTATTCTGCTATTGACTCCTTCTAGTGGATTTTTCATTTCAGTTATTGTATTGTTCATCTCTGTTTGTTTGTTCTTTAATTATTCTAGGGGTTTGTCCTTTAATTCTTCTAAGTCTTTGTTAAACATTTCTTGCATCTTCTTGATCTTTGCCTCCATTCTTTTTCCAAGGTCTTGGATTATCTTCACTCTCATTATTTTGAATTCTTTTTCTGGAAAGTTGCCTATCTCCACTTCATTTAGTTGTTTTTCTGGGGTTTTATCTTGTTCCTTCATCTGTTACCTAGTCCTCTGCCTTTTCATTTTGTCTCTGTGAATGTGGTTTTTCTTCCACAGGCTGCAGGATTGTAGCTCTTCTGGCTTCTGCTGTCTGCCCTCTGGAGGATGAGGCCTTCTAAGAGGCTTGTGCAAGCTTCCTGATGGGAGGGACTGGTGGTGGGTAGAGCTGGGTGTTGCTCTGGTGGGAAGAGCTCAGTAAAATTTTAATCTGCTTGTCTGCTGATGTGTGGGGCTGGGTTCCCTTCCTGTTGGTTGTTTGGCCTGAGGCGACCCAGCACTGGATACTGCAGGCTCTTTGGTGTGGCTAGTGGTGGACTCCAAGAGGGCTCATGCCAAGGAGTACTTCCCAGAACTTCTGCTGTCAGTGTCCTTGTCCTCACAGTGACACACAGCCACCCCCTGCCTCTGCAGGGGACCCCCCAACACCAGTAGGTAGGTCTGGTTCAGTCTCCTGTGGGGTCACTGCTCCTTCCCCTGGGTCCTGATGCACACACTACTTTGTGTGTGCCTTCCAAGAGTAGAGTCTTTGTTTCTCCCAGTCCTCTCGAAGTTCTGCAGTCAAATCCCAGTAGCCTTCAAAGTCTAATTCTCTGGGAATTCCTTCTCCTGTTGCTGGACCCGCATGTTGGGAAGCGTGACGTGGGGCTCAGAACCTTCACTCCAGTAGGTGGACTTCTGTGGTATAATTGTTCTCCAGTTTGTGAGACACCCACCTAGCGGTTATGGGATTTGACTTTATTGTGATTGTGACCCTCCTATCATCTCCTTGAGGCTTCTCCTTTGTCTTTGGATGAGGGGTATCTTTTTTGGTGAGTTCCAGTGTCTTCCTGTCAATGATTGTTCAGCAGTTATTTGTAATTCTGGTGTTCTCACAAGAGGGAGTGAGCTCATGTCCTTCTACTATACTGTCTTGAACCCCTAAATTAGTCTTTTTCTGAAATGTGACTAAGTTGACTCAGAAAACAAAAAAATGATGAAAGATTCCAGTTTGGTTTTTGTTAAACTTGAATGATACAGTGCTAGCGTGGTATCAAAATCCAGACCCAAGAATTACTTCTTGATTAATATTGATACATCACTTTCTACACATGAATGAAACATCCAGTTTTTCATTTATTTATTCATTAATTCATGTGCTACTTATTAGTTTCTATGTGTCAACCATTGTTTTACAAATATCACTGATAAATAAAATGTTTTTAAAAAGCTAAGCGGACCAATTGAAGAACGTCCTACAAAATACCTGTCCAGTGCACCTCCAGATGTCAAGGTATTTAACATTAAAACAAGCTAAGTCTGAACATCTGTCAAAACCAAGAGGAGCCTAAGGAGTCATGATTGCAAGATGCAGTGTGGTACTAAGACATCAGATATAAAGTAAGGAAATCTGAATAAAATGTGGGCTTTAGTTAATAACAATGTATTGTTATCTCATTAATTGTAACAAATGTGTAATACAAAAAAATGATGTTAATAATAGGGGAAACTAGGCATGGGGTATATAGGAATTCTCTGTACCATCTTGGCAATTTTTCTATAAATCAAAAGCTGTTGTAAAATTTAAAAATATATATATATTATATAAGCTGGAAGTAATCTTAGCTATAACATATTTAGTCTTAAACTCTTTGTCAGTTTGGAGTGGAAGAAACTGACAGTCACAGAGGTTGTATAATTTGCCTAGGGTGGGATATAGATTATTAGTAAAAAAACATGGAACCAGAAAGTGACACATTCTTTAGCATTACTGGCAATGAATTATTAAACCATTGCAATTTATATCTCAGGCCTTATAGGAAAAACACCTTTAGTACATATCGTTTATGCCTTTATTTTAATGGCATATCTATTAACTATGTCCAGTAGCATTTTTAACTAGTCGTATCTTTCCACGGTTCAAATTGATAACATTTTTCCATGGCCTCTAAGTACTTTCTGGCTGCCCTTTCTTGTCCCTATCAGCAATCCATTTATGTAATTTTTTTGCCTCTGCACAACTGATATCTCTAACACTTGATCTGCTTTAT
The DNA here is from genome assembly GCF_008692025.1 of Phocoena sinus. Classification (NCBI taxonomy): domain Eukaryota; kingdom Metazoa; phylum Chordata; class Mammalia; order Artiodactyla; family Phocoenidae; genus Phocoena; species Phocoena sinus. Next base: position 90,822,946 of record NC_045769.1, read on the forward strand.
TTCCATTTACTCTTAAAATGTTTAATTTCCTGCTTTATTTATACCTTTGGGATAGAGATTTTATTACAAAGTCATGAAAATCATGAAAAATGTTCTTTTGTAATATATTGAGTTATGTTTGAGCCTGGAAGAAATGAACAAAGCCAAGAGAGTGATTAACAAAGCTAGATGTAAAATTTTATTTACTTAAATATATATTTAAATTATTTGAGCCAATATGCCTATTTACTATGAAGTTATTAAAAACTAAAGAGGATAATCTCTTCATACCCACCTGCTGGTGTCCAGGTAGTCAACATTGCTCTATTCAAATGGCACCTGGCACCTGTTGAGAGGTGCACGATCCTACCAGGTATATTGAGACTTGTTTTATAGGGAATTATTTTAAAATTACAAGTGAATGCTCAAAATGCTTGAATAAGTGCACATAAAACTAGAGTTGTATGTGAATTAGAAGAGAAAATAACCACAGGTTAATGGAGTAAAATCCCCAAAGAAGTATTTAAGAGACATTACAGTAAGTGGAGGAATGAGTTATATTTGCAGAGTTTACTGTTTTAGCACAAGTAACAAAATTTTCTCAAGTCTGTCAGCTCAAGATGTACCATGAAATTGTGGAAATTAGACTTTACCCATATGCAATCAAATCTTATTTTAATGAACATAGCAAATTCCAGCATAGCTGAAAACCAAAGCATAGGCAAAATAAACACTTCAAAACAGAGAAGAAAACTACTTTACAGAAAGTAAATACCTAATACAGTAATGCATTAATACTGTATTAGGTAGAAAAAGTTACCTGTGTATTTATAAAGACACAGCATATTAAATCTATACTTATTTCAAGTGGATTTTTATGTTAGAAAATAGTGTGGGTTGGTTGTGTTGCTTCAGATGGCCATTTGAAGATGAGATCTTTTGATATTTTGCAGGAAGTATAGTTAGAAAAATATTGCCATATGTTATTAGGACCACAGTCAGATAATGACAACCGTAAGAAAGTCTGTGCCGAAGCCTCAGTAATGTGATAAAAACGGAGACAGTATATTCTGAAATGAGCACAGAGGAAGTGCTATATTTCCTTTTAACAGCTGTTTTTACCAGGCCTGAGAATATGGTTGAGGGTGAGTGGGTGGCTGACAGCCCACTGTCTTAAGCAGGAGGAAATGTAAAACAGCAACTGCACAGAAGTTATGGAAAAGAATTTCTTCCTTCTCCTTACCTTTTCACCCAGGCTGGACCTTTCAGTCATTCTCCCTTGACAAGCAAAAAAGCAATAAGGATATGTGTCAAGATTTCTATCTTTCTGAAAAGCGTTGGACAGAACTTTTCAGGTACACCAGGTCTCACTTTTGTAGACAAATGACAGAAATGTTCAACATTTATAAGCACCTTGGAAAATGGGGTATGTGACAATTCATACCCTCTCTCTCCTCCTGTGTGTGGGTAGGTTTGAATTTAGTGATTAGGTGTAGATAACCTCAACAGGTTTAAAGTTAAAGCACTGTTAGATTACAAGCCTGTCTATAAAATGTCCTTCATATAAGAGGAAGTAACATGAAAAAAAGGAATTTGTGGTAATTAAATATCTCAGCAGACTGCCCCTTTCCTAACCAGATTTGGGGTCTTTTATGAGGAGTTTAGTGGTTACTCCTCATCACTTCAGTCATTGTGATAATTTGCCCTTTAAAAATGTTCTGTGTTCACAGTTCTATGATGATAACAACTTCTGCACTCAAGAGACAGTAGAAACTGGGATTTTCCATTTTGAGCCTTTGCTCCATTTTTAGAGCCAATCAATGAGCTAATTTCTCTCCTTGATGCTGATAATAGATTTTCAAGTCACTTAGGTATTTAAAATATTACTTTTAATTTACAGAAGTGGAAGAGATCATAGACTTGACACTTTGGAACTACCTTTCCTAGACTTGCCCCTAAACTCACCCTGCATTAAGCAGATCTAAGTAAAAATCCAAAGCGTTTTCTCAGAAAAATCACTGATGCTGACACTGTTTGGGTCCAGTAAAAAGGAGAAATTTTAATAGATTCTGGTTAGGCAGCTTATTCCAAGCAATGGGAGAAAAAAATATGTGAGAAAAAAGAGATATGTGATAGCATTCAACACTCCCTTGACACTCTAAATCTAAGGTAAATCAGATAAACCAAAATCTTCACCCTCACACACCCTAACTTATTCCTTAACAACCTACATTTCAGGATGGACCTAGCCAAGCCCTTGTCCTGGAAGAACCATACCTCTTTCTAATACTCACCCTCTGAGATAAGGTCCCTCAGATGAAGCATACGAATGCAATTTTTAATCTGCTGCTACTTTATTAGTGATTGCCATTCCAGACAGCAGGAGTGAAGAAAAGAAGTGAGGTACGGAAGAAAGACGAATACATAGCAGCGTGTAATGTTCAGGGACCACCATCTAGTCCTGAACATGACTGACTGCTCACACGCAGTGTGATCTATTAGGATCATCTTCTGAGAAGCTGTATAAGAGACTGCCCATGAATGCCATCTTAAGGCCTTACTGGATCGTTCAGTAGGTAGCAAGCACGCATGTTTAAAAACAAGCCAGAGAATTTAAAAGTCTGGAGGTCCATATTGTAGACATGGTCCTAGCAATTTTGCAGCTGAATGGCTCCTAGAAACTAATTTTTCCCAGATTGTCAGTTCAAAAAAAAAAATTTTGGCTTTTTTTTTTCTTATGTTCCTCTTCTGATTCTCTGCATGAATAACCGCTGGTTCATAGGTCAACTTAGCTTTCTATTTTGATTCATACAAATTGACTTTGTAATCTGTTTTCCATATTCTGCAGCCATCTCAGGTTTGTGCAAGTCTCCTTATGAATTGAATGTACCTATTACAATATATTTAATTTCCAGCTTTATTGAGATATAATTAACATATAAGATTACGTAGTTTATGGGGCTTCCCTGGTGGCGCAGTGGTTGAGAGTCCGCCTGCCGATGCAGGGGACACGGGTTCGTGCCCTGATCCGGGAAGATCCCACGTGCCGCGGAGCAGCTGGGCCCGTGAGCCATGGCCGCTGAGCCTGCGTGTCCGGAGCCTGTGCTCCGCAACGGGAGAGGCCACAACAGTGAGAGGCCCGCATACCGCAAAAAAAAAAAAAAAAAAAAAAGGATTATGTAGTTTAATGTGTAAAACTTGATGATCTGATACACTTATATATTGTGAAATGATTGCCACAGTAGACTTAGTTAACTCCTCCATCACCTCACATAAGTGCCATTTTTAAATTTGTGGTGACAACATCTAAGATCTACTCTGTTAGCAACTTTCAAGAATATTATAGAGTACCCTGTAGCCACCATGTTTGACTCTATTGATGGCTTTGAGTAGTATGGATATTTTAACAATATTAATTCTGATCCATGAGCACAAAATATCTTTCCATTTCTTTGTGTCTTCTTCAATTTCTTCATTAAAGTCTTACAGTTTTCAGTGTATCAATACAAATTTTTCACTTTCTTAGTTAAATTTATTCCTAAGTGTTGTATTGCTTTTGATTCTATTGTCAATGGGATTGTTTACTTCTTTTCAGATATCCTGCTGTTAGTGTATAGAAACACAACTGATCTCTGTATGTTGATTTTGTATCCTGCAATTACTAAATTTGTTGATTAGTTCTAACAGTTTCTTGGTGAAGTCTTTAGGAATTTATATATATAAGATCACATGATCTGCAAGCAGAGACAGTTTTACTTCTTCCTTTCCAATCTGGATAGCTTTTATTTCTTTTTCTTGCCTATTTACTCTGGTTAGGACTTCTAGTACTATGTTGAATAGGAGTTGTGAGAGTGGGCACCCTTGGCTTTTTCATGATCTAGAGGAAAACTGTTCAGACTTTCATTGTTGAGTATGATGTTAGTTATGGGTTTGTCAAATATGGCCTTCATTATGTTGAAGTATGTTTCTTCTATACCCAGTTTTTTCAGAGTTTTATTCATGAAAGGATGGTGTATTTTGTCAAATGCTTTTTCTTCATCTGTTGAGATGATCATATGATTTTTAATTCTATTAATATAAGCTATCACATTTGTTAGTTTATGTATGTTAAACCATCCTTGCATCCCAGAGATAAATCCCACTTGGTCATGGTGTATAATTCTTTTAATGTGCTGTTGAATTTGGTTTGCTAATATTTTGTTGAAAACTTTTACTGTGTATTCATTAGGGATATTGGCCATTAGTTTTCTTTTCTTTTAGTGTCCTTTTCTGGCTCTGGTATCAGGGTTACATTAGCCTCATAAAATGAGTTTGGGAATGCTCCCTCCACATGAATTTCTTGGAAGTACTAGAGCAGGATGGTGTTAATTCTTCTTTAAATGGTTGGTAGAATTCACCTGGGAAACCACCTGGTCCTGAGCTCTTCTTTGTTTGGAGATATTTGATTACTAATTAAATTTTCTCACTCATTATTGGTCTGTTCATATGTTCTGTGTCTTTATGATTCAGTCTTGATAGATTCTATGTTTCTAGGAATTTACCCCATTCTGCTAGGCTATCCAATTTGTTGCTGTACAATTGTTCCTAGTAATTTCTTATGATCCTTGGTATTTCTGTGGTTTCAGTTGTAATATTTCCTCTTTCATTTCTGATTTTACATTTTTGAGTCTTTTTTCTTCTTAGTTAATCTAGCTAAAGGTTTGTCAATTTTGCTTTCCTTTTCAAAAAAACAGCTCTTAGTTTGTTGATGTTTTCTATTGTTTGCCTGGTCTCTGTTTTATTTATTTCTGCTCTTTGCTGTTTCCTTCCTTTTGCCATATGTGGGGTTAATTTGTTTTTCTTTGGGTTTAAGTGTAAATTAAAGGTTGTTCATTTGAGCTCTTTATTTTTTCTTAATGCAGGTGTTTATCACTACAAAATTCCCTCTTAGATCTGCTTTTGCTGCATCGCCTAAGTCTCGGTATGTTGTGTTTTCATTTTCATTCGTCTCAAGATATTTTCAGATTTCTCTTTTGATTTTTCTCTGAGACCTATTGGTTGTTCAGTAGCATGTTGTTTAATCTCCACATATTTGTGAATTTTGCAGTTTGCCTTCTGTTATTGATTTCTAGTTTTGTACTGTAATGGTCAGGCAAAAATATTGGGTTGGCCAAAAATTTCATTTGGTTAATGAATATGTTGTTTAATAAAGTTCTTGGTGAAAATGCAAAATGTGTCTTTTATTTTTACTTAGAGCGAACTTTTTCGCCAACTCAATATTTAGCATGATTTCAATCTTCTTAAATATGCTAAGACTTGTTTTGTGACCTATCACATGATCTATCCTGGACTTCCACAAAGGCTCTTATGAATAGGTGACTGTTTAGGACTGTGTTCTCCAGGGCCTCTCAGACCACAGATGAGAGGAAATGGAGCTGATACTCAGGCCACTGCAGGGTCCACAGCCAGGACTAAGGTCTGTGTATTACCTGATGTAAGTGTGCCCAAGACTCCTCCTAGGTCTCTTGGTGTAAAGTGCTTGATCCCACAGCTTCCACAAATTAATTTTGTCAATGAGGGAGGGATACAAGCGAGGGACATCTTACTCAGTCATGTTGCTAATGTTACTCCTCTGATATTCTTTACTTCTATTTGCTGGCCATAGGCAAAGATATTCTCCCTGATTCTGGTTGTGTTCCAAAAGAAAGTCTTGAGGATCTATCTGGTTAGGTGGCTTACTCATATAACATTTTTTATCTTTTTTGAATTGCACATATATGTCGCTTAGCATTTAATAAATTACTTTCATATATTTTCTTTTTAGCCTTCACAATGCATTCATAGGTAGATGTTGTTATTGTACACAATCCATACATAGATACTGTGGAAACTAAGTGGCTTACCCCAGACCACATGGTTGGTTAGTAAGAAATTACATGGACTTGGAGCAAGGCTAGTTTCACAACCTTACTATCTCTGGGAAGTAAGGGGGAAAAAAGGTCAGCTTTGAAAAAATTTGAGACCACCAGGTCTGAGATGAAAACATGGTGTTAGAAGAGGAGAAAACATTTGTGACCAAGTAAAGGGGGTTTGGGGATAATATCTTTTTCTGTTAGCTATAGCACATTATTTGGGGCAGATACATGTGACTGTCTGTGTTAATGCGACAGAGCAGATGATCACTGAAGTTCAGTATCACAGTAGGAAACGTGTTCTGCTACTCTTATTTAATATGCAAATGTGAGAAATCTGTTCCCTGTTAGAAGGCAACTCACAAAATAAACAAATAACATTGTATATATTAACATTAGCAAATGAGAACAGAAAATAGATGACTTTGAAAATCATACTTTTTAACATACCATGTGAATGATGCATATTCCTTGGGGGTGAAAAAATTAACAATCTGTTCATATTGGTTGCCAGAAAGTTCTTGAATTTTAAATAGGGATAGTTCTGTTGTGACTGTGAGGGCTAACAGATCTTTATGCCTGAAATTTCAGAATAACTGGTAAGGCTTGCATAGAATGGATATTCTGGACACAAAATGTGTACTCACTTTATCAATGCTAATATCTTACTGGGGTACAGTAAATATTTCTTTACAAACCTCTTCCTCTTATGTTATTATGAGCAAGAGTATTTGTTACTCAAAATGTAGGAAAAAAACATAAATAAATGATGGGTGGATTAAAAGATTAGCCGCAGCAGAGAAATCACCATCATTTGATCATTTATATTTGGAAATGGTAGAGTGATAGGCTTAGTGAAGCACATTAAAATATTCCCAACTCATCAGGAATTCTGAGTAAGACTATATACCTAAGTTAATGTTTCCTCCTTTCCCTCTCCTTACCTTCTAAGGTTATATATTTTGGGGCTATTTGGAAATATGTTCAGTCATTATAATTCTCAAGATAATATCATGTAAAATTCTGTATGAGATTTGTGTTTTAAGGCTAAAGGAATGCAGTTATGTCAGGGGGAGTTCCTGGATTAGATTGAGGTATTGACTTCATAGAGTAAGAGCAAAAACCACAGCAGGTAGGATACTGAGCAGTGGGAGGTCTGGACTACTAAGAAGACTACATTTCTAGTCTGAGAAGGTGAAGGAGAGAACCGTAGTGACAGAGAGGCTGATGCTATTCTCTGTCCAAAAGTTGTCTAGGACCTTTCTAACAGCAAGAAAATGATGCAACCTGAAAGAAAGAAAGCTTACAAGTCTGAATATCAAGAAAGCAATCATATTACACACCAGCATTTAGATTTAAATGAATTATTTTTAGATGAGTAACATTTATCTGTATTTGTGTTTTGCAATTGGATGATGATGAGGAAGGATAAAATCACATGCCTGCCTTTAAAAGTCTGTTAATAAGCAGGGGAGAGAGACATGTCCACAACAAGTATAAAAATAATAAAGAATATTATGAGAAAGGACCACAGAGGTGGGAAGGATCAGAGGGTATCTGTGAAAAAGAATGTCAGTCTAATATAAAGATCATTTCTTTGGATGAATTGAAGACAGCAATGTCTTTTCTTCAATTTCAGCTACAGTGTCACTATTTTAATATTCCTTTCTTACTGCACTCTTAGTGAGATGACACACTGAACTTTTCCCCCAGCCAGATAGTGTTTAAAGAAGTACTGAGCTTTACTAGTGAACTTTTAACCACCATTTGTTGATGGTGGGAAATAGGTTTCTAGTTAGACTATAACATAGATAGAGGATTCTTGACTTTTCTTGAGAAGTGGGTGGTGGTGCAGACAGGTAAGGCTGTGGCCCCTCAGGAGGACTGAATTACAGCAAGAGCTGTGTCTAGAAGGGCTGCTTAGAAGGAAGATGGAGCAGTGGTGGCCAGGGGTGTTGTGTGAGTCTGTAATAAGGAAAATATTTGTGTTGTTTATGAAGCCCACTGGTCAAGCAGAAAAGGACTTTTAAATATTACTTTGAGCTGTTTTTTGGCTTCTTTTTTTAACTTGCAATTCTATATGGGCTTTCCTGATTATCCTGATTTGCATGGATATGAATAAGTAAAATCTTGTTAATGTGTGATACACACTCTTTGACAGGTTTTCTAGAAATTCAGGACACTACTCAGAAATGTATCAGATATGCTATACTTAGTGAAAACGTTCAATTTATTTATTATTAACTTTTTCTTAGCCATGTTACTGGAAAGAATCATTAGACTGTCCAAAGTAGTAGGTAAGATGAAATCAATTTGATGCTCAATCTTCTTCCTTCCTTCCTTCCTTCCTTTCTTCCCCCTTTCTCTCTCTCTCTCTTTCTATGGTTTTTCTCTCCTTCACTTTCTCAGTCTAGAAATGTAGTCTTCCCAGGAGTCCAGATCTCTTAGTTTTTCCTTTCTCTTTTTTCTCTTCTTTCTGTTTCCTTTAAGAGAATCTTCTTTCTCTAAAAAGTGACTCAGTATCAACATCTGGCTACCGTTTCTAGTCCTAGACAACTTAAACATTTAAAATGCTTGAATTCCAAGAAAGGGATTATTATTTATCAAAGAATGTGTACTTTACATCATTGAGAGGAGGTAAGTATCTGTTTGAGTAGACATGGTGGGGGTATTAGGGTTCTTCAGAGAAAGAGCCAATAGAATGTATATGTATATTACTCTATATATAGATGATTATGTGTATAATGTATGTATAGATATATGTGTATCTATATGCATATATGATATAATCTCTATATAAACATACAGATTTATTGTGAGGAATTGGCTCATGTGATTGTGGAGCCTGAAAAGTCCCAAGACTGCAAGCTGAAGACCTAGGAGAACCAGTGGTGTAGTCCAGTCTACATGCTGGCAGGCTAGACTCAGGAAGAGCTGAGATTTAAGTTTGAGTCCAAAGCCAGGAAAAAAAAAAAAGATGTCCCAGCTCAAAGCAGTCAGGCAGGAGGAATTTCCTCTTATTTGGGAGAGGGTCAACTTTTTTGTTCTATTCAGCCCTTCAACTGATTGGATGAAGCCCACCCACATTAAGGAGAGCGATCTGCTTTATTCAGTCTATCAATTTAAATATTAAACTCATTCAAAAACACTCTCACAGAAATATCCAGAATAATATTTGACAAATAGTTGGACACCCCATGCTCAGTTAAGTTGACACATAAAATTAACAATCACAGTGGGGAAGACAGAATTGGTTATAGGAGGCAATGGTGTGAGGCTAGTGTGGCAGGTCAGAAAGATGTTTAGTCAGTGTGGTTTCAGCCAGAAACTAAAGATAGGCCACTTGGGCATCTATGTGCTATAAAATATTATTTTTTCCAAGACTGTAAAACACAAAATTTTAAACAGCAGGATAAAGTAGCCACAAAAACCATGACTCTTAAAGGGTGAAGATCTTGTTGAAGGGTCTTCAAAATATGGACAACGAAGATCAACAGGGTCCAGCTGGCATCCTCTGAGGCTTTGGACTTGTGGGACATCCACAATTATGTCAATAATATCTCCTTTAGATCTCCATTTTGTAGCATCAACTTGCTGAGTTTTCTGCTTGCATCTTTCCTTTTTGATAGACAATTAAAATGTTTTACTTACAGATTTTTACTGTCTTAAAGCTGCGTAAAGATGGAAGAGAGTAAATATTTTCAGCTAACAATGTGACCACTTTTTTGAAAAGTAATATTTTGAAGGGAAGTCTGTCACCAGACTGAGTGATTGGTGGAGATGGCACACCCCTGGTCTTGGGTAAGACATTCGCACCTTCTGCCTGCACACGGAGCAGCTTCCTGAGTTTTCTTTCCTCCCTTTGTAAATCTTTGTGCTTCCTTTGTTAACATATAAGACCACCCCCGGGGTTGTTTTAACTGCTCCAACTGATAGGGTAGGGCATTTACCTTGCCCTACCTCAGGGCTGCCTCTTAATCTTCAGTGGTCCTCTCACCCTGTTGCACATGATTGCTCCTCTCAACAGGTAATTAGAAGAAAATGTACAGGTATGATTTTGTAAGTCATTTACAATGAATAGGTGGGTCAAAAGCAAAGGTGAAAGACATAGACTTTGAATGCTAAATCTTGTTGAAATTTTAAGGATATCTTCTTGTATCGCATGGATTTCTTTTAAGTAGAGATAGCTTCATAGTGGGAGATTAATGTTGCAGGCATAGAGGTTGCTGAACCTAAACAACCTTAGGAAGAAGCCATTCTTCACATATAGCTACCCAGGTTGCCACTTTGGAATGCATTTTCATCTACATGGAGGTTATATGTGGACATATTTCCTGTAACTTCTGCAACTGGAGAGAGAAATACTTTCTGATTAATATTTCTGTGGTCAAGTTAGTCTCTCTGACCCCACCTCATCAAGGAACAAAGTCTACTACTCAATCTATGACTGACTTTCTTGCCAGGATTGTCACTTGTGTTCTCAATCCTGCTCTCAACCAGCAGGAGAGATGATGCTAGAGCAGAGGCCAGAGGTCCTAGATCAGTTCACTGGTATTTCTCTTTATTTTTCTAATTCTAAACCAGTGTACATAGCTTTGTTTGGCTGAGCAGAGAGAGAAATACAGACCTGACAAGGCAGCTAGGTCAGATAAATTCACCTTGGCAGTTACTGCCATGCAAGATGGCCGTTATGCCTGACTCAACCCGTATCCAATTTGGAGAATTTTTAAACCAAGTGATTGCAAACACTTTCCCTTTCTGTACTCAAAACATATCTGTATATATCTAAGTGCAAACATTAATAATACAGTTTATCAAATAGAACTATAACAAGAAATGGAGCATTCCTGACATCACCAACATTTCTTTTTTAATCACATTCTTTTATTATTCACTTTCATTCGTTCATTTATATTGTGATAAGAACACTTGAGATCTACCCTCTTGAATTTTTAAGTGCACAATTCAGCATTGTTAAGGGTAGGCACAGTGTCATAAGCAGGTCTCTAGGACTTATTCATCTTACGTAACTGAACCTCTTTATACCTGTTCAACAGTGACCGTCTATCCCACAAATATAACATGTTTTAGTTACTTCCATATATTCATATTCATTTACAAGTATATATGTGTAGGAACTTATATGTAATATTCATCATAAAACATTCCTATAAGTAGAAATTTGAAACATGATAAGGTACTAAAAGGAAGAGAAGCCCATGTTAGTATAATAGGAATAACTTCCATTTATTGAGTAATTATTATATACCCATACTCCAAAGGATTATGGCCTGGGGAACACATCCATTCACTTTGCAGTTTTGTCTATCTAGATCATGATGTACACTTGCTAATTCCTGTCTTGCTGATCTCCAAGATACAGACACTGATTGCCTCCTGGCTTCTGTGTTTTAACTTGTTTCATTCTGTGCTGTTGATTGCTGAAGTTGGCTATGTAGACCTTCAGAATTCATTTGTCCTCCATATATTTTAGCAGGCATTTGTATAGATTTGGAATGTTTGCTTCAATCTCTGATTTCTTTTCGGCTTGGGGGGTGCAATTTATCTTAGTCTGCCTTGTCCAGTAGTTGCCAACAGTGGACATGAATATATGTGTTAAATATTTACAGCTTTTTGTTATAAATATAGAATAAAAATCTAAGTTCTTCTTATAAATATGTAATAAAAAATCTAAGGTCCTCTGATTCAACGTAGACTTATTACATTATGTAGTGTGGATAGTTTTAGTACTAACATAGCATTATCCGTTGCTTTTAAGTGATGTCAAGTTTTGCTCTTGTCTTGGGTGAGAAGCAAATATGGCACATACTTGTATAGAATTGTGACAGGGAAAGATGGTCTTTTAAAATGTATAGTTACACTGTCTGCTGTTTGAAACTTCTTCTCACATTCAAAATGGTGTGCTCAAAAATTTTCCTTCTGTGATGATTGAACCCTAAGTTGGACATTTTTCTCCTGTTGTGCTGTCTTTAGAATCATCTGATTATGATTTGGGGTCTGGAGGTTCAAAACTTTTGGTCTGTCCTCATGTCTTCCAACTATTTTTTTAATTTTTAACTTGAAATAATTTCAGGCTTGGGATGTTGCAAAGATAGTCCTAACAATTTCCTTGTAAACTTCACCCAGCTTTCCCAAATGTTAACATTTTACATAACCGTAGCTAATTGTCAAACCCAGGAATTATTGATACAACACTACTAACTAATCTATAGACCTTATTACAATTTTATCAGCTGTCTCAGTAATGCCCCTATTTTCTGGACCAGCATCTGATCCAGGACCACACAGTTGTCACATGCATTTAGTCTCCTTTAATCTGGAACAGTTCATCCATCTTTGTCTTTCAAAAGTATTAGCCAGTTGTTTTGTAGAATGTCCCTCAACTTGGGTTTGACATGTTTTCTCATGATTAACTTCAGTTTAGGAATTTCTGGCAGGAATAGCACAGAAATGATGTTGTACTTTTCTCAGTATACCATATCAGAAGGTATATGATATAGAGATTTCTTGCTAGCAGCAAGAGCTATATGATCATCCAGTTAAGGTATGTCTGCCAGGTTTCTCCAGTAGAAAGTTACTATTTTTCCCTTTATATTTTTCTTTGGATGATACCTACCTGCATTGGGGAGGGCAATCTGCTTTACTGAGTCCGCTGATTGAAATGCTAATCTCATCCAGAAACACCCTCACAGACACAACCTTGTTCATATGTAATTTGCATTATCGGAGGAGTATCTTCATTGTTTCCCTTTTTCAGTTTGTCATGTACCAAATATTCTGTAGCTTTCTAGAACACTCTCTTTCTCTGTGCAAGCTGTGGCAAGCTTCTGGACTTGACATCCAGTGACTTTTGGTGGTTCCCCCAAATAATATGCATTTAAGATGAATGCATTTTATTGCTCCAAGGGACAGCCATAAGAATGTACCACTTGCTTAAAATATATTCTAAATGTGAAGTTTAGAAGTGTTTTGGTCAATGAGAGAAAAATAAAATGTGTGTGGAGTTTTCCAAAGGTAAACCATCACTTAGCAAGTATTAATTTTCTCACTTGTACATAGTTTTAAGTAATTGTGGCTGATTTTGTGTTACACCAATTGTTTTGTAAAAGTGTTTTATTTAATTAGAAAAATATATCCATCCTACACATATAAAACAATATATTTTTACAAAGTTATATATATGCAGAAATGGGGGCAGGGTAAGAGATGTACTGCTCATTTTTATATTTCTCACTTCAGTTCACATACACCGAAATTACACAAAAGCATATTGAGTCTCTTTTTACATTTTGCCAACCAAATTTATAGTCCTGTGCATGTTTTTGGCAAATGGAGCCAGGTTGTTTCATCTTTATTCCCAATTCATGTTCATTGGACAACAGTGACGCTCTATATCAAAATAGACCATAAACATGTTTCTTCAAAATGTAAAGCAGAAGTAATTATATTCTGCACAGTAAAAAATGATTAATGAGGTGGTGTCCATAAAGTATTCATTTAAATAGCTCAGGGGAAAAGAAAAAACAAACAAACTTAAACACACATTTCCATAATCCCTTAAAACATAAAATTAGGGAGTTTTCAGATGAAAAAGTTGAATCTTTTTTGATTCTTAACATTTATATATATATATATATATATATATATATATATATATATATATATATGTTCGTATTCTGCTATCATCCTTTTTTTCACATTTAGTGCCATCTTTTCATTATCTCCCCAGTTTTTTTCCATATTTTTGTACCAGTCTGTTTAGTGCCTTTCTTCAATCCTCCTTGTCTTTGTCCTGTTTTATTTTTCTCATGGACCTCTCTCTGCTCCACCAAACAAGCAAAACATTAGTCTATTCCCTTTAGTAAACAATCTATTTATTCCTAATTTACACTTGATGTTTTATGGAGCATAGGACCTTGCTTTGTGTTTCCTGTTTTGAAGTGTCCCATCGCTGATTATAATGTATAATAAATAATAAGAATTTCTGAAGACACATGGATTTTCAGTATTCATTTGTTTTAAATTATCCAACCAAATAGCAGCACTGAAAGCCTGCACATTTTTAAACATTCACTATCAGACATATGTAATCTACTTATCATTATGAGAACCATCTTTGGTTATTGTTGGAAAGGTAGTATTTTGGATATGATCATTGAAAAGCACTCATATAACACTGTCAGAAAGCACATTATTCTGTTCTGAAAACATCCACTATATTCTGCAGATGATTCTTCAAAAAATCTTAAAACTACTAAAAAATACTTTTGCAAGTGTTTTATAATCAGACATAGGTAGTTTCATTTATATTTATATGATATATATATATAGTGTGTGTGTGTATGTATATATGTGTATATATATATATACATACACACACACACACACACACACACACACACACACACATTATATACACATTAGAAGGCTGGACACTGACAATTTGTATGGCGCTTTCAAGGTCCCCCTTCCCCAAATGTTGATCAGTTCTAGGAAATTGAATCCTACTTTTGTTGCCAATTCATTAAATATGGCCATGCCTGCTGCCCAGGGCACAGTTATTCCTTCAGACAGCCACAGTAGGGGAAGAGATTTCTTTTTTTTTTTTTTTTTGAGATTTCTTTTTTTTTCCTCACCTAATTAAAGAAAACAAATGAGCTATAATAGAAATTGTAAAGTCACCATCGGATATTTCCTTGGACTATCAGCTGTCCCAGATGGTCATTAATATCCAGACTATAATGCATAACAATTCTCATCACTTCTTGCTATGCATTGCATCTTGAAAACAGGCTTATTAAATATTTGGAAACTGGCTAATATCATTGGAAAAATAATCATATACAGTGTTGACTCTTAAGTGGTTTAAAGATTGATTAGTTAGAACTGAAGACTCTCTGGGACCAAAAAAAAAAAAAAAGGATGCAGATAAATCAGTATCATTATATGAGGCAACAGGCATAATTTTGCTGTTGTTCTGGGAAGAATATTAGTAGAGTCAGTTGACTGAGTATTAACTGGCTGCTTACAGCGTACTCCTTACTAGTCTTGTGCTTTTAGAGATACAAGGGAAGGAGGACCACAGTCCTTGTCCTTAAAACCTGGGAACAGGTTGAAGACATGTGCTGTGTACAATCAAGAGTTAAGTGGTGTGTAAAGGAGCTAGATTTTCATCCAGAAGCTTTTATTCTCCCCTACCTCCCAACAAGTGAAGAACCAAAAGTCAAAGAATAAGAATATGTAAAAATTTGATTTAAAGTAAGTGAAAGTTTTGCAAAATCACCTGCATAAACAACTGATTGTTCAAAAATCCGTTATTATGCTATTTGAAAAACACAATTTTATTTAAAAGTTAATCAAAGATCTACATGTTGAGATTGCTGAAACAGAGGAGAGAGGTAATGTTAAACCCATAACTTTTTACTTAAATTTGCTTAGAGGTATAAATGTCTGTCTGAAGAATTCGGTAGCGTGCATCATCCCTAAATTGCTCAACCATTACCTGTTAGCACTTGGAAAGCATCCCCCACTATAGTGGTTCTTAAATGCCTTCAATAGTTCACATCCTGAATTCAGAAATGCAATTAGCAAACTGAATATCATGTCAACATTTGATAATTGCCCCTAAAATATACAGCATATTATGCAGTTTTACTCTGAAAATGCTATTCCTAAATTCAGTCCCAGAAAATTTCCATTCTTTTTGACATGTTTCATTTTCCTTCTTTATGCAAAAGTGATGGTGTTGAATGCTAATGAACTGATTCTTGGTCAAATACCAAGCAGTTATTTTCAAGTAATTAGTTCAGCCTTTTGCGTCTCTGACATTCTGCAAACGTTTTGTTTGGATTTGAGATTTATCTTTTCTTAATAAACCAACTGCTGACCTTTAATAGGTACCTGTCCTAGGGAATAAAGGGAGCAGGACAGATCTGTCCTTTATGAATGGGTTAATAAGTACTGGCAGTTTTTTAGGCGGGAGCATTTGCTTTGGGTAGCCTTGAAAGTTAGCCATTTGGCTAGAGAACATGAATGCTGTGTGTAGTAGGCATGACTCACGTTTCTGCTCTGTGCAGTCAATACTGGTATTTCTGGTGGGCAGAGGGGATGGGAAATTCACCAAGATTCCAGATGTCTTGGACCATGAGACTCTTTTTGCTTCTCCTGGATATGTTCTAATAAATTGTGGCCCAGTACTATGGCAGCTTCAGTTTTTCAGGTCCCACTGGCAGCTGTCCGCAGCTCTTTCCATAGCTGTTGTTAAAACCAGACCCCTAGGGTTTCTTTTACTAACCTGTACAGTCTTTTTCCCTGTTGTGATTCTGAGGATTAATCTCCCGAAAGACCATAGATAATCCTTGCAAGCAGCAGAATGTTCTTTTATTGGTATTTCAGGGACTTCAGAATTCATGAATGATAGACACCTTTGGGAAAACATACTACTTTAGACATTTCCTTCAAAACATGTGGAGCAAGATGGATATCCAAGGACAGTGAGGCTTATTAGCCTCAGGAGAGCTTGATTTTCCACCCAAGTCTCTCAACTTAAAAATAAGATTTTATATTATTATCAAACAGGCATCATTTAAACCTGCCATCTTTCCCACTTCTTAAAAGTTTCTGTTATTTCTGCATCAGTACTTCATAGTACCTTCAGCCTTCAAATTCCTTTATTCATCATTAATTCATTCAATAAGTTGTTCTAAACACTTTTTTATGTGCCAGGCACTAGAACATGCATTGAAACGCAGATATCAAGAGAATGTGTTTCTCAAACTAGTGGTTACCAGTGGGGAGAGGGAAGGGAGGGGTGGGGGATTAAGAGGTACACACTATTTGGTATAAAATAAGCTGCAAGTGTGTATTGTACAACATGGGGAATATAGTCAATACTTTATAATAACAAGTGAAGTATATATAACCTTTGAACATTGTGAATCACTATATCGTACACCTGTAACTTATATAATATTACTGCATATCAACTATACTTCAGTTAAAAAAAAGGGGAGAATGGGGCTCTTGCTTTCAATAAACTCATGGTCTAGTGGGAGATGAAAGTTAGTTAAACCGGCCATTGGAGCATGTGAAATCAGACTAGAGGAGGGGAGGGAGACAGGTGATTAAAAAGAAACCTTTCAGAGGAGACAGTGAAGTGAACTGAATTTCAAATGATAAGAAGGAAGGCAGAGAAAGAACATTCTACCACTAACTTAGTGCATCTGGTACCAGGGTTTGAGGTGTTATAAACCATGGAGGTGTTTGCAGCACAGCGACATAATTGACTGCAAAGACTCCCACTTAAGAGTTCCTGGGTTAGATTTTGTCTTACTACCTGTTGTACAACGTGAAACAGGTTTCTTCTTTTTTGTACTTTCGTTATCTCATTGGTAAAATAAGAAAAATAACTCTACCTTCCTCAGAAGTTTGTTGTGAGAATTAAATAAAATAACAACAGGATGTGCTTAGACTAGTGTCTGGCAAAATAAAATAAATGCCGTCTTTAACTACAACCATACAGGTCCCTACAGAAGTGTTTGGATTAACATTAATTACAGAGGGAGATTTTAAAATTGGGACAATAACAAACAGAAACAAATTTATGATTTATAAATTCCAAAGTTGAAATAAAAGATGCAAGTGGACATAGTTCAAGTTTTCCTTTCATTCCTGGCACTAAAAAGCCTGTAAACTTTGGAGAGAAAATACAGTTGGATCGTATTCTGGAGGGTTTAGCAAGTGCTGAGCGATACAAGGGTCTCTTACAGACTAGAATCCCCCCTTGAGGCCTTGAAGCTTGGGGAATTGGAAAGAAGGGAAAAGCAATGCTTCTCAAAACTGTATGTGGGCCTGGTAATCAAATACTCAGTGAAAGATTTTAGGGGCAAGTGTGAGAGCCCATTAGTAGGTCTTAGTTCCTAAAAGGCATGACATATGACCATTCCCGTATGTTCTGAGTGAAGCATCATATTTAAGGAGGAAAGAGGAAAGGAGAAGAGGGAGAGAGAGAGAGAGCATGAGTGAACAAAGCACAAGTACCAGAGGGGACTTGGGCATTAATATGGTGACACAGGGGCCATTCATTAGAAGGCTGTGGCATAGCCTGCAGAGACAGGGAGAGTAAATGATTGTCTTTACCATGGACCGCCATCACTGGAATGCTAAAGGGAGTCAAGGCAGACCTAGATTACCCAGATCACCCTTGATGGAGTTGCTCATGTCCAGCTGAGAATCAGAGAGCACAGCCAGAATTACAAGGCCAGTGTAGATCTGAAGCAGATCGAGAGCAAGAAGGAAACGCCTTCTCCCTAAAACGTGGTGGTGGCGATTGTGTAAACTACCCCAGTCACCCTCCCTCATCACCCAAAGATTAGATTCAGCCCCTAGGAGAAGAGTGCAAGGAAGTAAGAGAGTTACAATCCTAATTGACTGAAAAATCACTAAGTTGGACTGGGTTTACATGAAAGTGACTAAATTGATTCTGAACTAGCCAGATACAGTTCAGAATCAGAAAATTAAATTCAGTTATAAGAAAATAAAGTTAAAATTTTGCACAAAGGCACTATGATTGCAAATGTCTGTGCCCCCTACATGACAAAGGATTTGAACTTCTTTCTGAGGGCAATTAGATGCCATTGAAAGATACTAAGCTGAGAGGTGGCATGATCATATTTTTATTTTTGTAAAAAAATCACTTAGGGAGAAAATTAATTGGATTGGAGTGGGAGGAAA
This sequence comes from Phocoena sinus, assembly GCF_008692025.1. Classification (NCBI taxonomy): domain Eukaryota; kingdom Metazoa; phylum Chordata; class Mammalia; order Artiodactyla; family Phocoenidae; genus Phocoena; species Phocoena sinus. The sequence continues at coordinate 90,841,569 of NC_045769.1, forward strand.
AGCAGCAGGGTGTAGATAAGGAGATCAGTTAGAAGAATATTGCTGAAATTCAGGCAAGAAGAATTAAGTTCTCTAAATAATACAGCCAAGTTGGTGGACCTGAGAGATATTAAGGAGAAAGAATCCACAGGACTTAATGGCTGGATTACACATGGGGTTATGTTGGAGGAAATGGAGGATACATTGATTCATTTAGTATTTATGGAGCAGGTCTTGTGTGCCATACATGTGTTAGATGCAAGGAATATAGGAGTGAGCAAAAGAAAAAAAAAAAGACCAGTCATGACTGTCAGTGAGCTTACAGCCTAAAAAGGGTGATACAGCTGCTAGTCTAACAATCACATAAACAAACGTAAAATTACAGCTAAGTGATAGAATTCAGAGTTTCATGATGTGATAAAGGATTTAAATCAGACAGGCAGGTAAAGAAAGGTTATTTGAAAGAGGAACAACTGAACTTAAAATGGAAGGATGGGGAGGGATAAATTTAGTTTGGGGGGGAGGAAAGATCTGTCTGACATTTCAGATATTCCGATTATGACCATCAGTAAGAATGCACTTCACCTAGTGACCCAATATCCACACACACAGACACACATAAATATAGACACAGACAGGCACAGAACCAAAGTTTTGTGAATCAGATTTACACTAACTACTTGCGGGCACTCTGCCATGATATGTTAGTCTATTTTATTATTTAATGTTGTACACAGCCCATTAAATGGATTTCCTGATCCACCCAGGAGGTGTGATCTGCAGTTCACAAAGTACTGACTTATTTATTGACCATGTTAATTGAAGGTATACCATACTAAACCTTTCTATCGCAAAAACCCTGTAAGGTAAATACTAACATTAGTCCCACTTTACATACAGGAAAAATTAAGGTCCCTGGGCTAAACCACACAGTTAAGAAATGGTGGAGCTTATGTCATGAATAAAGCAGAGCCTGAATGCTTAACCACTACACTGTATCGTCTCGTTGCTTACCCGGACATCTAGATGGATGGGACTACCCCTTAATAGAGATAATAAGCTAGAAAGTAAAAGGACAGAATGTGATCTCCTATCACATATGCATCATATCTTTTCATATACACAAAAGCCAGACTTACTGGTATGGCATGCCACTGACCAAAACAATGATTGTGAAATATTTCCAAAGGAATTTAAGAAAAAATGGACCACAGTGATTTGCTTTGCCAAATTGAGATTTGGCACAGTAATCCTTAAAATTTCTAATATCCTCTATATCCTTATACAAAATGATGGAAAGACTAGCCACTTAGACATTGTGAGCCATGTTGTGATGTACCTCATGACTCGGTGTGCACACACACACATAAACACACATCCCCCAAAGCTTCACAAAGCAATGTTTATTCTAATTATATGTGAGGCGTTATATTTTCTATTCGTTTTTGATTTTTCAAAATGCTGGCCAGGACCCACTAAATTAAGGTTTATCTGCTTATATACATCTTCCCAAGCATCTGCCATGTTTCGGTGTCATTTTCTGGGGAAAGAGCTGTGTCTTCAGAAATTCTCTATTAAAAATTCAGTCATCCAGGGCGAGAGAGAGTCATGGACATATACACACTAACAAACGTAGTAAGGTAGATAGCTGGGGGGAAGCAGCCGCAAGGCACAGGGATATTAGCTCGGTGCTTTGTGACAGCCTGGAAGGGTGGGATGGGGAGAGTGGGAGGGAGGGAGACGCAAGAGGGAAGACATATGGGAACATATGTATATGTATAGCTGATTCACTTTGTTGTAAAGCAGAAACTAACACACCATTGTGGAGCAATTGTACCCCAATAAAGATGTTTAAAAAAAAATAATAATAAAAAAATAAAAGAATAAAAAAAAAAAAAAAAAAATTCAGTCATCTCGTGTGAGTAGTGACACTTTAATCCATTATCAGTTCTTGACAATTTAATGGGAATTAGATGATCAGATTCAATTCAATGTAACAAATATTTATTGAAAATCACCTGTGTCTGTGCAAGGTTCAAATAACTAATTATCTTCAGAAGCTGATGGCAAGAGCAGTGAAGGAACAGGACACAGGTGGATAGCTTTTGATGGGGGGAAAGGGAAAGAAGATGGTTTAGCCCGGCTGTGCTATGGCAAGCTGCTGAAGAAGAGCTGTGTGGGATGAGCCACTATAGGGTGGGGTCTTGGGCAGTGTGAGGCCCTGGGGATCCTAGGGAATCCTTGTGGTAACAAAGCTGGTATCAGAAGCAAGGACCCTCCAGGAGCAACAAGCATACCCAACACCCAGATCTCAGATTCTAATACCATTCTCCAATAAAAGGATCCATGCTTGAAGAAATAACTGATTCTAGGGCTGGCACAAGATGACCCTGGAGTATCTTGTGTTGCCAGAAAGTAAGGGAGTGTTCAAAAAAAGCCCCCCAAAACAAAATAACCCACCATGATGCGGGTATGTAAAAGGGTCACAAGAGCCAATAGAAAGAGCTCCACTGGCCAAAGCTGGAGCAATTTAGCAACAAAGTAAACACAGTATTGGATTAGAACCCAAAGTATAAAATAAAGCTCTGTGAGTCCATATGGATATAAATAATTGAATAAATAAATAAATGGGAAATAACAGACAGATTTCAAGCACAGATGAAAATTAAACACTTTAAGTAGATAGTCTACCCTCAAGGAGGTGGTGCATAAATCCTACCTCTTCTATGACTTCCTTCCAAAGAGCACACTATGGAAATGGGGAAGAAAAGAGGAGCTTTACAGTGGAAACAAACATCACCTTGGCCAGGCAGTGAAGGTTGACATCAAAAATGATACGTCTTACAGATAGCATGTACCCTTGATATGATGTGATGATGAAAATAGAACTTTACCTCTGTCGTCTTCTTTACAAAACCCCAAATCTCAGTCTAATCATAAAGAGAAAAACTATATAAAAATATTTAGGGACAACTCTACAAAATGCCTGACGCTACTCCTCAAAACTGCCAAGGTCATTGAAAAAAAAGAAAATCTGAGAAACTGTCAGAGCCCAGAGGAGCCTAAGAAAGCATGATGACTGAATGTAATGTGGTATTCTGAATGACAGCCTGAAACAGAAAAAGAACATTAGGTAGAAAGTAAGTACCGTTGAATAAAGTATGGAATTTAGTTCACAGTAATGTATCACACTTGCTTCAGTGGTTGCCACAAAGGTACCACACATAATATGACATTAACAATAGCAGGGAGACTGCATGTTACAGGTATGGGAACTCTTGGAACTAGTTCACAGCTTTTCTGTAAATCTAAGACTATTCTAAGATTAAAAGTTTATTTAAAAAAAAAACTGGTATTACAAATGGTAAAAATCTGACGTCTGCATCACAACCTCCAACAAAACAAATTCTCTTCCTTACGCCTCAGCCTCCAGCTGGCTCTACCTATGTTCAAGAATAGATTCTCTACTTTTTTCACTTGAGCACTAAGTTGCCAAATTAATTCAAGCTTAAAAAGCTGGCAGCAAAACCATTAGCAGTGCAGGTGAGTGACTGAAATGATGCATTTTCAACATCATCAGAGCCCTCTGGCACACAACTCCTTATATAAAACAGATAAAGTGTTATGAGACAGTAAATTGAATATTATGTACTACCAAATGATCAATTCAATGTGCCTTGTCAACAGAAAAATAGCAACTGCTTGCAGAGAAATCAACCAAGTAATTGCTGTGTGTGACACAGGTAGTGTTTTCTTTGGAGCAGCTGCTGATACCTCAGGAGAAGGGGCGAGGGCAGGTGGTGATAATGTCACTGACTCTTTTTAAGTCGTTCTATAGTTTTTTCCCTCCTCTTTTGGTTGCTGTCACTAGTTGGTCTCTATGGAGAGTGTTAAACAGATCGGTGAGGCTACTCAGCACAGCCAAAGTTGAATGGCTCCCAGATAGTTAATACTCCACACCAGTGTCTTATTGCGATGGGCTACATTCACTCAGTCCCTCTGCCCAACTGCTCTTTCCCCTTGTAGAACAGAAGCTAAGTATTCCTCAGAGCTCCCTGCGTATCCAGAACTGTGCTAAGGCTTTATGTACATTAACTTGTAAAGCCTTCAAAATAGCCCCATGACTGGGGGATCTAGTTACAAATGAGAAAACTGAGGCTTAGACAGTTTAACTAATTTGCTCAAGATCGGAGACTAGCAAGTGGCTGAGCCAAGATTTGAGCCCAAATGATCTGACTTCAGATCTTGTGCAGTTTCCAGGGTACCACCCAGCCTGCCCCACACAGCCTGTACACAGAGGCAGTCATCTGGATGTGTGTCTGCTTCCCCCACTAGACTGAAAATTCCATAAGGAAATAGATTACATTGGTTTTAGCTCTGACCCTCTTACATCAGTTTCTAGGAACAATAAAAAACCCTTTGTAATTATTTGCTAAATAAAATACACAAAACAGCCTATAAAATATTATTTTTTACTGTTTTAAAATGTGTATTATGCATATAAAGTTACATTGACCTACAAAAAGGTAGTGATGTCTCGCTAATGGTTTTGTGCCTTTTTCTTGTTCTTTATTTTTCCTGACAACAAAGGGCAAAGTAACCAAGAAAACTTTGCCAACTGAGATGTTTAGAGAAGGAAATAGCCAGTGACAAGTGTTCCTTTTTCATTGCACAAAATCACGTCTTGAAATAACATTTCCTTGAGAAAACGTTTTCAGGAAGGATGCTCTATACTAGATTATTTGCATAGCCAGCAGGGTAGTGTGATTTTCTGGAGTTGAAAATTGCTTCGTGAAGTGACCCAGTGCTTCTGTGAGAGGCAAAACACAATTAGTTGTGACATTGAGGACTGAGGAAAAATGCCCTTTCTACCTGGAACTGGGAAGCATCCACACATTTACATGTTCTAAGACTTGCTAGTCATTTGCTGTGCACTGAATAACTCTGAAGGAAGTAGATTGCCTGTCTCTGAAGGCATAAAGATGCCAGAGGACCAATGAAACATATGCTTCAGCATCTTTAAATGGGAGCAGCAGCATTGCTCCAAGACTTTTCCGTCAGTTCATGCATTTTGTACTATAGACTGGGAGGAGAGTTTCTGAACCTTCTAGGCATTGCTTTAACATTCATAAATAAAAGGGGATCTTTATTAAACAACTCTGACAGCGGTTCTGCAATGGAGCTACCAAGAAGATGTCAGACCTGGGAAATCAAGTAGGGAGGAATGGTGGCAGAGTGACTTTTTGATTCCTGCCATCGGGATCTATAAAAGTAGCTGAGTGAGAGGTGATGGAACAGAATACAAAGAAGTAGAAGAAGAGGGAGGAAGGAAGAAAGAGTAAAAAAGAAGTAAAGGAGAAGGGGGTGGATAATGAAAAAAGAAAGAAGTAGAAAGATGCAATAGTTTCTTAGGGCTGCCGTTATCCAAACTGGATGGTTTAAACAACAGAAGTTCATTGTCTCAGTTTTTGAGGCTAGATATCTAAAATCAAGATGTCAGCAGGCTCATGTTCTCTCTGAAACCTGAAGGGGAGAATCTTTCTTTGTTTCTTCCAGTTTCTAGTATTCACCAGCCATCCTTGGCATTCCTTGGCTTATAGATGCATCACTCCCTCCTCTGCCTCCCCCATCACATGGCTGTCTTCTCCCGGTGTCTCTTCCAGTTGTCCTCCCTCTGTGAATCTCTGTGTTCAAATTTCCCTTTTCTTATAATGACATGAGTCAGATTGGGTTAGGGGCCCACCCAACACTAGTGTGACCTCAACTAATTACATCTGCAACACTATTTCTAAAGAAGATGACATTCCGAGGTACTGGGAGAGAGAATTTCAACATATCTTTTGGGTCGACATAATTCAGTACCATAACTAAGATGGTTTTGCCAATTAAAATTAATTTCAAAATGTGACCTAGCAAGAATAAAATTTGTTATCAAAAGCCAGAGAATCTTGTGGAAAAAAGTATCTACCCTACCCGGCCTTTGGACATGTATATGCCTTCACTGCCTTCAGAGAGAAGCTTATTTCTTAACCATGGGCATGGAGGTCTGTGATGGGTAAGTGGCAGGTGGCTGTATGAAGAAAGCTGAAGGGGCGTGATACTTAATTTTGTATATGCAAGAGCGATAGTCTTGCACACTGGACTTCATATACGCAAGGTGAGGGAGAAGAAATGAATAGAGATCACTGACTGGGGACGATCTGTGAGCCATAATGTTCAAGAGACTCATTAGAGTAGAAGCTCCGTACTGCAGGGAGTCTGGGGTTTTGTTATTGTTGCCGTTACTCAACTCTGTATCCGCAGTTCCGCAATCTATCTCCAGTGCTTGGCGCAGTCATCTCTTAAATTTCTGTTGTATGAGTGAATGGAGGAGCTGATGGGAGTTAGGGCTAGGTGGTGGAAATAACAGAGGCTACTAAATCAGAGTTGCTGGTTTCAAACTTTAACTCTGTGACGTATAAATTGTGGAACAACAGCTATGTCATTCTGAGACACCATATACTCACGTGTGATAGCACATAATTATTAAGGCTTTTATGAATATTAAATTAAATGCCAAGGAATATAAAGCATGCAGTACTGTTAACCCTCTTTTCTTTGGTCAGTGACTATTTCAAAGGTACTGCTGTGAGTACGAGACAGCACACAGTTTCAGTACTGTGAAGCGATACATAAAGAAAATGATACAGAATTCTTCACCTCCAAAGAGTTTCACTATAGGTAGCCAGGCATGCAAAAGATAAAGTACCTTAAATGATTAGAATAAAAACTGCATCTTGAAGGAGTGACCATAAATAATTGCCCTAGGATTTCAAAGAAATAAGATGTGTAGGAAAAGCCCTCTGCTCATTTCCCCATCTCTGATACATACATTTCTTTCACAACACTGCACGCTTCTGAGTACCCTACTAACCAAACAGCTTGATGTAACTCAGTGTCGTTATTATTTTTCTCAGAGATTTCTTTTTTTTTTTTTTTTGCGGTACGCGGGCCTCTCACTGTTGTGGCCTCTCCCGTTGCGGAGCACAGGCTCCGGACGTGCAGGCTCAGCGGCCATGGCTCACGGGCCTAGCCGCTCCGCGGCATGTGGGATCTTCCCGGACCGGGACACGAACCCGCGTCCCCTGCATCAGCAGGTGGACTCTCAACCACTGCGCCACCAGGGAAGCCCAAGATTTCTATTCTGATCTGTCAGCATTAAATCTTTATCAGCTGCTGGACTCAGTGCTATGGGATATGGTTTATTTCGGGTATCTTGTTGACAAGGGACAAATAATCTTCAAGAAATCGGAAATACTGGAAGATGGTAGAGATATTGGGAAGGTACATATACCCAGGTAGCCAGGAAGGGCTCAACAATGCAGCTTCAGAAAGCGCACATGGCAAGGGAGTATAGTGGAGCCTGCCTTCAGGTAGAAGGGGAATCATAAGAAACCTACCCCTAGAAGGTTTCTTCCCAGGAACTGATTCGGAATCAGAGACTGTGAGGGGGACCTAAGGAGCAGAAGATCCCCGATTCTCTTAGTGTTGTATGTTGACCCTGCTCTGTTACATGCACATGTACATCTACTTGTTCTTTTTTTCTCTTTTTTCCCCTTGAAATTCAACAGCCATCTGCCCTTTCCACCCTCTAATAGTGATTCTTTTGCTACTGCATATCTAATTCTGAATATTTATAATTTCTGCTTCCTCTTGACTCCAGGTTGCCATGTTAGCTCCTAGACTTTCCGGCAGAACTTGCTTATTTTATCAGTTTATTTCCAGCTTCGAGTTCCTGAGAAGAGTTTCTAAAAGAGTCTGAGAGTATGACAGGCACTGCGATTGGCTTTTCTGGTTAAGCCCCTTGCCACTGTCCAGAAGAATGTTAGAGCTGCACATCACCACTTTATTGAGAGACCCCTAGAAGCTTCAGTGAAAAGATTAGTAGGCTGAACAAGAGGTGTTTGATATTGAAATAGCATTTCAAGACATATCACTACTCACTTGGCCAAGTTATCTACCTTTCATGGACCCCAGTTGCCTGTTCTATAAAATGGAAATAGCATATCTGAAACAACAAATGAGATAATAGAGGTTATTATAAAGTTATTGACAAATGAGATAATAAAGGTTATTATAAAGTTATTGAAAACTCTAAATTCATGTATATACATCAGCTATTTCTACTATTATGATTGTACTATATATGAGTCAGAAACCATTGAACTAATGCACTTTAAAAAAATCAATTCAGGGAGATAAAAATGACTTTCTCTGTTTTAGAAGAATATAATTCTAAATTTTTTTAATCTATAAAATTTTCTCTGTACTCTTTACTGAGTATAAAAGCATGTAAGTTAAACACAGCATCCTAACAGTGTAACATCAACTGGTTTGTGTTCTGATTGGGGATGGAGAAACAATAAATCAATACTGAAATCAGTATTCCTTAATACCCTCCTGCAATCAGTTATCACTTTCCTTGGGTCAGTAAGTAAAGGGCCATTTGTAAAGCTGCCAAACCTTAGTCCCCCATCCTGCAATTTGAGCCTATTTCCTTTTATTTTATCCATCACAGAAAAGAACAACAGCTGGACACATCAATTTGCATAATAACCCCTCCTGCTTGGATATTGTTAGAAGGTCAGGTCTCCACTCTTGCTGACACATCTCAGGCAGAACTTCTCCCTTTTTCTTTTGTTCTTCTCATAGCAATAAAAATTATCTTTTGATCAGGGCTGTATTTCCTTTAAACATCTGGGTGTCTGAGTACATAAGACCCCTTTTCTACTTCTCTCGCATTTTCATAGTAGGGCAACTTTTTTTTTTTTAAACAAAAAAACTCCCACTCCTGAATAAATTACCTGGATTTGACATTTTTATACATTTTAAAGGAAACTGGAATTGATGGAAGATGCTGACCCAAGAATTTAAAACAAACAAACACAAACAAGCTTTCACTTTTGGTTCTGATCAAGTAACTAGTACTGGTCTAGATTTCTTATGTAAAAAAACAAAACAAAACAAAAAAACCAAAAAAAACTATAAAACTGGGGAAAATATATAAGCTAATAGTTTTCAAACATCAGACAATAGGCAGAGTAAGATTGTGATGTAATAAAAATGGGAAAGTCATGAAATGAAACCCATATTCTCCCTGCCTGTCTGCATGGGGACACTTCCTTGAGTGCAGTGCAGGTAGCTATAGTACAAGAAGATCATGGTAGATCCACTGAGTTGAGGACATCAGAGTTCAGGGCAGCTGAAGTGGCTGGAATCTGATGGGCAGAGCATTGGAGAGCAATGGACTGCCTGGGGAAGTGTATGCCGAACAGAAGGATCCCCACAAATTCTCACCAAAGGTAGAGATACCCATGCAAAAGGTGAGATTGTGCAAGGCTTGCCAAAAATTGGCTGCTACGGGGCAGAAAACAGACAGAGATACTAGAAATTAAGCTGTGCTGGGAGATGGTGGAACTCTGGTTTAGTCAGAGTGAAGAAATCATCTTAACACCCTGAACATGCAGCTAAGACAACACAAACAAAAATGCCTTAGTCATAATGACCATGTCCTAGAGGAAGATCTACTTTAGACTTACTCTAAGAATAAGAAAAGTCTCAACAAAATCCACAGAGGAGACACAGTTTAGTGTTTGAGTCTTGCCAAGGTGGAGAATATTAGAAAACACCTTGGACTTTTCATAGCTCTCAAGATAAATGAAGCTAGAAAGCCTACATTTTGTGTTCTCTGACCATGATTGGTTAAATTAGAATTGGATAACAAAATAATGAGTGTAAAATCCCCTAACATTTGGGCATTAAATTATACTTTCCTAAGTAGCCCATGTATCAAAGAAGAAATTACAAGCACACAAATGAAAGTTTTGAGATACAGGATGTTGAAAATGTAACATATTAAAAAATTATTATGGTATACATCTAAGGGAGTCCTTGGAGGGGAAAAATGTTTTTACAAGCTAAAAATAGAAGACCAAATTATCCACTAAAAACCAAACATTAGAGAAATTTGTCCATGCCAACAACTCACTTCTTGAAATCATTAATAAAATTTATATATATCCCTTATCAACATAGGAGCAAAAATCCTCAATAAAATTTTAGGACAGCAATATAAAAAAGGATAATATATCATTAGCAAGAGGAGGAGGTAGTCCAAAGAAAGTGAAGTGGTTTCAACATTCAAAAATCAGTCAACTCAATTCCTCACATTAAGAGAATGAAGGAGACAAATTCTGTGATCAACTCAGTGATTGCAGAGAAAGGTTTTGACAAGACTCAATCCCATCCATGACAAAAACTCGCAGCAGACTAGGAATAGTGTGGAATTTCCCAATGTGATAAAGCACATATATATGAAAAAGGTATTGCTTACATTATATTTAATGATTAATATTGAACGGTTTCTCCCTAAGTTTTGAAAGAAGTCAAAGATGCCTACTCTCTACCTCTTCTGTTCAAAGTTTTGATGTTGGTCATGGGTAACAGAATAAGGTAATAATAAGAAATAAAATATGTAATAATTGGAGAAGAAGAAAAATGACTGTTGCTGTTTGTAGATGGCATGATTGTTTATGTAGAAAATCTGAAGCAATCTACAAAGAAGCTACAATAATTATTAAGTAAATTTAATAGTTTTCCCTTATGAAAGCATGCAAAAGAAATATTTCGGAATAAATTTAAGAAAAAAATTTTAATGTATCCTCACTGAAAACTACAAAACATTGCTGAGAAAAATTAAAGAAGAGTTAACCAGCTTCATGAATTGGAAGATTTAATATTGTTAAATGTCCATTCTCTTCACATTGATCATTGATCTATAGATTTGACACCATGTGAGTTAAAATCCTAGAAAGTATTTTTATAGAAACTGGAACTTTAAAAAAAAATGTATCTGGAAATGCAAACAAGGTGGAATAACCAAATCAATTTTGAAAAAAAATTTGAAGGACTTACACTAGCTGATTTCTAGAATTTTATAAAAGCTTCACTTATCAAATCTCTATGGTACTTGGGTAAGGATAAGCACAAAGATCGGTAGAACAAAATAGAACGTCCATAAATAGACCCACATATATATGTTTATTTTTTCTACAAAGACTCCTGGGTAATTAAATTAAATGATGCTCGAAAAATGGATTTCTGAAGGGAAAAATAATGTCTATTGACTTTTACCTATCTCCATAGAGAAAATTAAGTTAAAATTGATAATCAACCTAAATGTAAAAAGCAAAAGCTATAAAACTGTCAGAAGAAAAGGTAGGAAAAAACTTTATGGCCTTGCAATTAAAAACTTGCACGTGAATGTTCAGAGCATCTTTATAAGAGCCGAAAAAACTTGGTACAACCCGAATGTCCACCAGAGGTGAATGAATGAACAAGTTGTTGTGTATTATTACTAGTGGAATAATGCACAGCAATGAAAATAATGAGACAAAGTCTATGAATCTCAAAAGCATGCTGAATAAAAGAAATCATGCACAAATGCACACATGCAGTATAATTCCATCTATGTGAATTTCAGGAACAGGTAAAACTAATTCTAGGGTGATAGAAATAAGATCTGTGATTCTCTGGGAAGAAGTTTAGAGATTAATTGACTGCAAAGGGACATGAGAATACTTTCTGAATGTTGTAAATATTTTATATATTGTTACAGCGGTTGCATGGCCATAAACATCTGTTAAGACTCATCGAACTGTTCACTTGTGTGCATTTTATTATATGTAAGTTATACCTTAATAGAATTAACTTTAAAAAATGTTATTAAGCTTGAGAAAGATATTAATTTCTCCATCTTGAATGAGTTATTTGAAAACAACTTTTAGGGCCTCCCTGGTGGCGCAGTGGTTGGGAGTCCACCTGCCGATGCAGGGGACACGGGTTCGTGCCCTGGTCCGGGAAGATCCCACATGCCGCCGAGCGGCTGGGCCCGTGAGCCATGGCGGCTGAGCCTGTGCGTCCGGAGCCTGTGCTCCGCAACGGGAGAGGCCACAACAGTGAGAGGTCCGCGTACCACAAAAACAAAACAAAACAACAAAAAAAACAACTTTTAAATAAGTGGGTTAATGATTTTTCTTCTTGTATAGAATGTATCTTCTGTTTTATATTGGGAATCAATATAACATTGAGAAAATGTTAGAATAGAATGCTATACTATTTTATAAATTATTTTCCAGGAATGTGTCTTTCCCATGCTGAGATATACCTTTGTTTTAATATCTTGTCACCATGTAAAATAAATTTGGAACATTGAACAGTTCCTACCTGTTTCAGTTCTTTTTAGTTACCTTCTACTTTGGCGTTGTAAACTGATTGACACTCTCTGCAGATTATACAGTCCTGACGATTATCCAGATTATTTGTAATGAAATAACATAGATCTATTTGTTCTTGGATATGTGTGACACATTTTATTTCTAAAGTGAGTTTAACCTGTTTTGATCTTTGGTTTTTGTTGTTAATAATTTTATTCTGCTTTCTCACTCCTATTTGAAATATATTCTGTAGATTCACAGCCTTCTTGTGCATTAATACTTTGACTTCCAGTTATACGCCGTATGTGAGATCCTGTGAACACTCAAAATTTTATGTGGGTGTTGAGACTCATGTAGTCACATGTAATTTTCATACTCCAAGATGGTATGAAAAGGTTTATTACTCACATTAGGAGGCTTTCTGAAGGAGAGCAGGGCAGGCTTCTGAAGCAGGTCTGTAATAGCTTAAAAGAACTGGGAGAGGGGAATAACTCGGGTTTTTATAGTGGTAGAGTAGTGGGGCTAGGGTTGAGGGTTCTGTCACAAGCAGGGGCTTGTGTGGTTTGAACTTACCACTGGCAGCCAAGGAAAGCACGCAGGCTTTCTTACCACCTTACCCAGATGTGGAGCTGAAGCCGAAGAGGGAGGGGTGGAGCTTGAGAGCTGTCAGCAGTCAAACGTCAGAAATGCATTCATACTCTTTATGACAGTAAGGAAAAAGGAAAAAGAATCAGGTATCAAGGAAGTTGAAGAATACTGTATTTAAAGTACCTTAAGTCAGGTAGACTGGCCTTGATTGATTTTTTTTTAACAGAATTTTATTTCCTGAGTACAAATTTGCCTTGCTTCTAGACAGGGATACAGTCTTGACCATTAATGAAACAGCATAGTCTCTAAAGGTTATGGACAGAGTTGTTTAGATTCTCGGAGGTATTCTAAGCCCAAATGAGCCTTATTCCATACAGAAGTCTGGCTGGATAATTTCTATAGCCTTTTCCAGTTTTCTTTGAGTCTTAGAATTTAAGCATATTTACTTAGTTTCTTGACACAATTGGATCCTGTCAGGGAGAGGAACTTTGAATAGCAGTTACACAGACAATTTTTTCCCTGCAGCAAATTCAATTTATTGATGCTCTAATGCCCTCCATTGATGCATAAGCTATTTTCTGTTTAGCTATGACAGGAACTTTCAGGTGGTTGTTTGTTTTTGTTCAGGATTGGCTACTTATTATAATTGGCGCAGCTAGCTATACACAGAAGGGAGTTTTTCCATCTAAAAAGAGTCCCCAGCCATAAATTATTCATTGGTCAGAGATCCAAGTTGTATTTGACATAAGCAAACATTAAAATAAAAATGACAAATACTCAGGTGGCAAACAATTCATGTGACTTGGAAGAGGAAACAAAACAAGCCAGAGAAATTGATGAGTCATTCATCTTTCTTAAACTTAACTGTGGCTGGTCAAATATTCTTTGTTTCTATCTCTTTAGGGAGACTTTTGAGAAAAACTCAGTTGTCCGTATAAGTCGCTTAATAACAAATTCAATATGGAGGGGGAAATACATTGAAAAGGCCACTGTGTAAACTTTAAGAACTGGAGACCTGGATGTTACAAGTTTAAGTTGAAAAAGCATGTTTTACCTGGAGTGTAAGCCTTCAAGATGATGAACATTTACAATAAGATAGGACTACATTTGTACTGTTTATGACTTATGTTTTCAGGACTGAAACTGAATAACTTTGTTTCTCTTGATTTATTCATTAGTTATCTCAACAAATATTTGTTGAGAACTTATTATAAGCTAGATATGATGTTAAATACTTTGTACTTAATTGCAAATGAAAGGTAATCCATACTCTCAAAAGGAAGTTTCTGGAGAAATGGTGGAGATGGACAAGTAAATAGGCAATTGCAACACAGAGAGAAGTTCAATAATTACTATTAACATTTGTGCTATGGAAGCCTATAGGAAGGAATATTAACTTAGACTCCAGGGAAGTCTTACAGGAAGAGTAAATTGGATTTTGAGAGTCTACACTTTGGTAGAGTTGAGTGGGGAAATATCAGGTAAAGAAGACAATACATTGAAGACAAAAAAGAGCATGAACATAGGAAAAACCATAGTAGAAAGTGAGAGGGGCAGTCCTCAAAAATGATACGGAAGGAGTATTCAGAAGACAGAGGATAAAGGCTTACGAAATGATTATTGACTTGATCCTAAGAAAGATAGGGAGTCATTGAAGGGTTTTTAAGTAGGATTGTAATTTAATCAAATTTATATTTTAGAATGTTCACTCTATTTCAGTGTGGAGAATCGATTGGAGGGAGATGGGACTAGAAATAGAGAGAATTTGGAACCCAATCATTCTTTCTTTAATCATTGTCTCAGATTTCCTGTTTTATAAGGTTTGCAAAATCTACACTCTAAATTAAGCACTTCTATTGTAAAACAGATGGCATTGAAGGTAGGTGGTAAAACTCAACCACTAATTACTGTCCGCCAAATGACCTGCAGTCAATATAGAATGTTGCTTGAAAACATGTCCAAATGGACATCCTTCTGGAGTCTTTATCGAATAAACTTATTTGTTGGAAGGATGTAAGTGTGAATGGAAGCAGACTCTTTGAAAGAATAAATTTTCAAACTTCAGATATTTATTTTAAAGCAATTTTTAATATAAAGCAATTTTTAATAATCTGAGTATATTTTATTCTTATTTTAAAACCACTTAAAGGTATTTTACAGCTTAGGATTTCATTTCCGATAATGAGACACCATATCTGATTTGGAGTGGAGCCCACTTTAAGTTTGGGTCCAAATCCACTGTTTGGCTAGGTAGTTATTTATGTCAGTGTTAAATAAGTACCAAATAGTTTATGTCCAGAACATCTTAAATACATAACCTTGAAACTTTGAGAAGTTTATAATAGCATTTATATATATTATCTTTTAAGTCTATTATTATTTGCATGATAATCGTAATCTAAAGGTATTTTACTCACATTTATGAGGGACATGAATACAGACACATAATAGAGGAAGTGAAACTAAACAATACCACAGTACTTTATAGATCTTTATAATTATGTGAAATGTACTTGAACTTTTAACCATAGTTCTAAGTCTCAGGATCAACTGATGTATAAATAAACTATATACAAATATTTTCTAGAGAGATTTGCTATTAACTTTTTAAAAGAGATGAGTTTATTGAGTGTTTGTTTTGTGAGAAACAGAAAATCTGAAAAGTTATATATGTGTAACCAAAATTGGTTTTGCACAGAATAAAGTAAATTTTCCAAAAGATTATTCTGTCATTATTAAAAAGCAGATACTGTGAAAATTCAAATATGCTTTCATCCCTTGGAACTGGAAACTCATAGAATTTTTCTGTAAAAATAATACTGGCTACCTGGAGTGAAAGAGCTCATGTTTCAGATGGAAGAAAGTACAAAGAAATGAGTAGCTTGATAGGATTGTAAAGCTGAAGCATTTTCTCCACAGAGAGGACAGACATTGTCACCTAATAACAAGGAGCTTTCTTTTACAAAGGAAGTGACTTAGATTTCTAATCCTATGGGGAAGAATGTAGAGCCAGAGTACATAAAAGGCAGATTTTATCTTTTCTGCACTAACACACCACAAACAAAATCTCCTAATACAGGGTTTGAGACTTTTTTAATGCCTTATTGCTACAATGTAATTATCTCAACCATGTTGTCTTCCAGATTTAATCATTATTTCATTCAGCAAGTATTACTGAGTTAACTACTACGTGCCATGCGTTGTTTTAGGGACTTGTATATCAGTAAACATCATGATTAAATATGTTAGCTTTTCCAGAAGTTATTTTGTGATGGTGTTAAATTCCAGACGTATCTACTGGTAAGAAAGAGTTCTGTCCTTTTTTAAAAAACTTTTTACTATATGTTTTTAATTTTACTTTTTTATTAGGGAAAATTTCAAAATTATAAAAGTGGGGAGAATAGTAGAGTGAAGTCTATGTACCCATCATACAGTTCAACAATTATCAATATACAATCAAATTTACTTCATCCTCAGCCCTCTCCTCCTCTTCTCATCCCTCACTAACATTGTTTTTGTAATATTTTACTGAAGCATCATAAACATGCAGACAAGTGTACACATGATATCAATACATTTCACAAACTGAACGCATTTGTGGAGCTAGTACCCAGATCAAGAAACAGAATATTACCAGTCCTCAGAGGAGACCCATTTCCCCCCAGATATACTATTCATCTAAGAACATAAATGAATTTTGCTTATTATTGTACTTTTCACAGTTTATATAAGGTATATGTTCATGGAATCACATAGCCTGTACTCTTTGTGTCAGGATTTTTTTTTTAGTGTTATGCTGCATGTATCATGTGCATATACCATAATTTTTTCTTGTGTTTTCTATATTTAAGGATGTGAATTATTTGAATAGTTTCAGGTTAAAGCTATTAAGAATATTGCTTCCATGAACACTATACCAATAAATAAATAAATAAACGGAATGGAATTGCTGGGTCATACAGTCAGTATGTCTATATTTAGATTTAATAGATTCTGCCACACTTGTCTAAAGTGATTTACAACTTATTCTCTCACCAGCACAGACTGTTCTTTCCCTTTGCTCCACATCCTCATCAAGACTTGTTTGCGTGTTTGTTTCATTTTAGCTACTTCAGTAAGAGAGTAACGTATCTCATTTAATTTGCATTTTCTAGCAACCAATGAATTGATAACCTCTTTCCTTCTCTTCTCTTCTCCCCCTCCCTCTCCCACTCCCAGTCCTAGTTCTTCTTCCTTGTCATTACCATTATCATCATTTGGATATGCTCTTTTGTAAAGAGTATTTTCAAGTCTTTTGTCCATTTTTCTTTTTCTTTTAATGATTTATAGTTCTTTAAATAATCTATATGCACTCTAATTATTTTTATCCCATGGTTGCCTTTCAACTCTCTTAAAAGTGTCCTGATTAACAACATTTCTAAATTTCAAAAATAAAACTGATATAGGTTGTGGATTTTGGGTTTTTTTTCAGCATAAATCACGTTTTTAACAGAAAATATCTATATTTTCCAAAGCAAGAGAAAATATGTGAGAAGAGTGGCATTGTTTTACATTGTTCTTTATACATAAATTTACAGAACATTTTTTTTAAATTCAAACAGAAAGTCACAAAAATTATAAGCATCCTCATCAGTTCACTCAGTTCCATGTAATTAATTTTTTTTCATCTTGACCTTTTGTTAGCACTTTTATGAATTCATCAGTTTTCCATTAGAGTTCTGAAAATGCTTATTCATTCAGTTCAGCATTATGGTTAATTACCAGAAACCTGTACTTGTCAGAGTCTTTTCCATGAATTCCTTGAAGATGAAACCCTTTTATAGGAACATTTTTGCAAAAGCATCACATTACACCCAGAACTGTCTGTAAATGATAAAAGACTTAAAAATTACCACGGTTAAAGATTTGATGAAATTTCATAATAATGCAATTGACAAGGAAATTTAGTTTTTTCAGAGATATACATTTTAAAGCAATAACTAGAATTATGACTTACTATACCACAACATATAAGATATTTAGGAATTTCATGTAATGTCTGAAACATTTATATTAACATATTTCCATACAAATAACCCAAAGAAAGTTTAGTATTAGTTTTTTTTTAATTTTTGAATTTTGTTTTATTTTTTTATGCAGAAGGTTCTTATTAGTCATAAACTTTATACACATCAGTGTATACATGTCAATCCCAATCGCCCAATTCAGCACACCACCATCCCCACCCCCCCGCCGCTTCCCCCCTTGGTGTCCATACGTTTGTTCTCTACATCTTTGTCTCAACTTCTGCCCTGCAAAACGGTTCATCTGTACCATTTTTCTAGGTTCCTCATACATGCGTTAATATACGATATTTGTTTTTCTCTTTCTGACTTACTTCACTCTGTGTGACAGTCTCTAGATCCATCCACATCTCAACAAAAACTCAATTTCGTTCCTTTTTATTGCTGAGTAATATTCCATTGTATATATGTACAACATCTTCTTTATCCATTCATCTGTTGATAGGCATTTAGGTTGCTTCCATGACCTGACTATTGTAAATAGTGCTGCAATGAACACTGGGGTGCATGTGTCTGTTTGAATTATGGTTTTCTCTGGGTATATGCCCAGTAGTGGGATTGCTCGGTCATATGGTAGTTCTATTTTTACTTTTTTAAGGAACCTCCATACTGTTCTCCATAGTGGCTGTATCAATTTACATTTTCACCAACAGTGCAAGAGGGTTCCCTTTTCTCCACACCCTCTCCAGCATTTGTTGTTTGTAGATTTTCAGATGATGCCCATTCTAACCGGTGTGTGGTGATACCTCATTGTAGTTTTGATTTGTATTTCTCTAATAATTAGTGATGTTGAGCAGCTTTTCATGTGCCTCTTGGCCATCTGTATGTCTTCTTTGGAGAAATGTCTATTTAGGTCTTCTGCCTATTTTTGGATTGGATTGTTTGTTTCTTTAATATTGAGCTGCATGAGCCGTTTATATATTTTGGAGATTAATCCTTTGTCCGTTGATTCATTTGCAAATATTTTCTCCCATTCTGAGGGTTGTCTTTTGGTCTTGTTTATGGTTTCCTTTGCTGTGCAAAAGCTTTTAAGTTTCATTAGGTCACGTTTGTTTATTTTTGTTTTTATTTCCATTACTCTAGGAGGTGGATCAAAAAAGAACTTGCTGTTATTTATGTCAAGGAGTGTTCGTCCTATGTTCTCCTCTAAGAGTTCTATAGTGTCCGGTCTTAAGTTTAGGTCTCGAATCCATTTTGAGTTTATTTTTGTGTATGGTGTTAGGGAGTGTTCTAATTTCATTCTTTTACATGTAGCTGTCCAATTCTCCCAGCACCACTTACTGAAGAGACAGTCTTTTCTCCATAGTATATCCTTGCCCCCTTTTTCATAGATTAGTTGACCATAGGTGTGTGGGTTTATCTCTGGGCTTTCTATCTTGATCCATTGATCTATGTTTCTGTTTTTGGGCCAGTACCATATTGTCTTGATTACTGTAGTTTGTAGTATAGTCTGAAGTCAGGGAGTCTAATTTCTCCAGCTCCGTTTCTTTTTCCCTCAAGACTGCTTTGGCTATTCAGGGTCTTTTGTGTCTCCATACAAATTTTAAGATTTTTTGTTCTAGTTCCATAAAAAATGCCACTGGTAATTTGATAGGAATTGCCCTGAATCTGTAGATTGCTTTGGGTAGTATAGTCATTTTCACAATATTGAATGTTCCAATCCAAGAACATGGTATATCTTTCCATCTATTGGCATCACCTTTAATTCCTTTCATCAGTGTCTTATAGTTTTCTGCAAACAGGTCTTTTGTCCCCCTAGGTAGGTTTTTTCCTAGGTATTTTATTCTTTTTGTTGCAATGGTAAATGGGAGTGTTTCCTTCATTTCTTTTTCAGATTTTTCATCATTAGTGTATAGGAATGCCAGAGATTTCTGTGCATTAATTTTGTATCCTGCTACTTTACCAAATTCATTGATTAGCTCTAGTAGTTTTCTGGTGGCATTTTTACCATTCTCTATGTATAGTATCATGTCATCTGCAAACAGTGACAGATTTACTTCTTCTTTTCCAATTTGGATTCCTTTTATTTCTTTTTCTTCTCCTATTGCCGTGGCTAGGACTTCCAAAACTATGTTGAATAATAGTGGTGAGAATGGACATCCTTGACTTGTTCCTGATCTTAGAGGAAATGCTTTCAGTTTTTCACCATTGAGAATGATGTTTGCTGTGGGTTTGTTATATATGGCTTTTATTATGTTGAGGTAGGTGCCCTCTATGCCCACTTTCTGGAGAGTTTTTATCATAATTGGGTGTTGATTTTTGTTAAAAGCCTTTTCTGCCTCTATTGAGATGATCATATGGTTTTTATTCTTCAATTTGTTAATGTGGTGTTATCACACTGATTGATTTGTGTATATTGAAGAATCCATGCATCCCTGGGATAAATCCCAGTTGATCATGTTGTATGATCCTTTTAATATGTTGTTGGATTCTGTTTGCTAGTATTTTGTTGAGGATATTTGCATCTATATTCATCAATGACATTGGTCTGTAATTTTCTTTTTTGTAGTATCTTTGTCTGGTTTTGGTATCAGGGTGATGGGGGCCTTGTAGAATGAGTTTCGGAGTGTTCCTTCCTCAGCAATTTTTTGGAAGAGTTTGAGAAGGATGGGTGTTAGCTCTTCTATAACTGTTTGATAGAATTCACCTGTGAAGCCATCTGGTCCTGGACTTTTGTTTGTTTGAAGATTTTTAATCACAGTTTCAATTTCATTACTTGTGATTGATCTGTTCGTGTTTTCTATTTCTTCCTGGTTCAGTCTTGGAAGGTTGTACCTTTCTAAGAATTTGTCCATTTCTTCCAGGTTGTCCATTTTGTTGGCAAAGAGTTGCTTGTCGTAGTCTTTTAGGATGCTTTGTATTTCTGCGGTGTCTGTTGTAACTTCTCCTTTTTCATTTTATTGATTTGAGTCCTCTCCCTCTTTTTCTTGATGAGTCTGGCTAAAGGTTTATCAATTTCGTTTATCTTCTCAAAGAACCAGCTTTTAGTTTCATTGATCTTTGCTATTGTCTTCTTTGTTTCTATTTCATTTATTTCTGCTCTGATCTTTATGATTTCTTTTCTTCTGCTAACTTTGGGTTTTGTGTGTTCTTCTTCATCTAGTTCCTTTAGGTGTAAGGTTAGATTGTTTATTTGAGATTTTTCTTATTTTTTGTGGTAGGCTTATATAGCTATAAACTTCCCTCTTAGAACTGCTTTTGCTGCATCCCATAGGTTTTCGATCGTTGTGTATTCATTGTCATTTGTCTCTAGGTATTTTTTGATTTCCTCTTGGATTTCTTCAGTGATCTCTTGGTTATTTAGTAGTGTATTGTTTAGCCTCCATGTGTTTGTGTTTTTTACGTTTTTTTCCATGTAATTCATTTCTAACCTCATAGTGTTGTGGTCAGAAAAGATGCTTGATATGATTTCAATTTTCTTAAATTTACTGAGGCTTGATTTGTGACCCAAGATGTGATCTATCCTGGAGAATGTTCTGTGAGCACTTGAGAAGGAAGTGTAATCTGCTGTTTTTGGATGGAATGCCCTATAAATATCAATTAAATCTGTCTGGTCTATTGTGTCATTTAAAGCTTCTGTTTCCTTATTTATTTTCATTTTGGATGATTTGTCCATGGGTGTAAGTGAGGTGTTAAAGTCCCCCACTATTATTGTGTTACTGTCGATTTCCTCTTTTATAGCTGTTAGCAGTTGCATTATGTATTGAGGTGGTCCTATGTTGGGTGCATATATATTTATAATTGTTATATCTTCTTCTTGGATTGATCCCTTGATCATTATGTAATGTCCTTCCTTGTCTCTTGTAACATTCTTTATTTTAAAGTCTGTTTTATCTGATATGAGTATTGCTACTCCAGCTTTCTTTTGATTTGCATTTGCATGGACTATCTTTTTCCATCCCCTCACTTTCAGTCTGTATGTGTCCCTAGATCTGAAGTGGGTCTCTTGTAGACAGCATGTATATGGGTCTTGTTTTTGTATCCATTCAGCAAGCCTGTGTCCTTTGGTTGGAGCATTTAATTCATTCACATTTAAGGTAATTATCGATATGTATGTTCCTATGACCATTTTCCTGATTGTTTTGGGTTTGTTTTTGTAGGTCCTTTTCTTCTCTTGTGTTTTCTGCTTAGAAATGTTCCTTTAGCATTTGTTGTAGAGCTGGTCTGGTGGTGCTGAATTGTCTTAGCTTTTCCTTGTCTATAAAGCTTTTGATTTCTCCTTCCAATTTGAATGAGATCCTTGCTGGGTAGACTAATCTTGGTTGTAGGTTCTTCCCTTTCATCACTTTAAGTATATCATGCCACTCCCTTCTGGCTTGTAGAATTTCTGCTGAGAAATCAGCTGTTAACCTTATGGGAGTTCCCTTGTATGTTATTTGTCTTTTTTCCCTTGCTGCTTTCAATAATTTTTCTTTGTCTTTAATTTTTGCCAGTTTGATTACTATGTGTCTCGGTGTGTTTCTCCTTGGGTTTATCCTGTATGGGACTCACTGCACTTCCTGGACTTGGGTGGCTATTTCCTTTCCCATATTAGGGAAGTTTTCGACTATAATCTCTTCAAATATTTTCTCTGGTCCTTTCTCTCTCTCTTCTCCTTCTGGGACCCCTATAGTGCAAATGTTGTTGCGTTTAATGTTGTCCCAGAGGTCTCTTAGGCTGCCTTCATTTCTTTTCATTCTTTTTTCTTTATTCTGTTACACAGCAGTGACTTCCACCATTCTGTCTTCCAGGTCACTTATCTGTTCTTCGGCCTTAGTTATTCTGCTATTGATTCCTTCTAGTGTAGTTTTCATTTCACTTATTGTATTGTTCATCTCTTTTTCTTTGTTCTTTAATTCTTCTAGGTGTTTGTTAAACATTTCTTGCATCTTCTCGATCTTTGCCTCCATTATTTTTCCAAGGTCCTGGATCATCTTCACTCTTATTATTCTGAATTCCTTTTCTGGAATGTTTCCTATCTCCTCTTCATTTAGTTGTTTTTCTGGGGTTTTATCTTGTTCCTTCATCTGGTATACAGCCCTCTGCCTTTTCATCTTTTCTGTCTTTCTGTGAATGTGGTTTTTGTTCCACAGGCTGCAAGACTGTTGTTCTTCTTGCTTCTGCTGTCTGCCCTCTGGTCTGTGGGGTTTTTTTTTTTTTTTTTTTTTTTTTTTTTTTTTTTTGGCGGTACGTGGGGGCCTCTCACTGCTGTGGCCTCTCCCGTTGCGGAGCACAGGCTCCAGACGCACAGGCTCAGCGGCCATGGCCCACGGGCCCAGCCGCTCCGCGGCATGCGGGATCCTCCCGGACCGGGGCACGAACCCGTGTCCCCTGCATCGGCAGGCGGACTCCCAACCACTGCGCCACCAGGGAAGCCTGTGAGGTTTTTTTTGATTAGCACTTTTAATATTTAGATTAAGAACTATTTAATTACATCAATATTATAAGTATTCTCCTCTGTATTTGTTTCTAAAAACTGTATTATTTGTCTTATACATTTAGATTTGTAAGCACCTTTTAGAAATTTGATAAATGTTTGATTCTATTATTAATTTTAAATGCAGTCTGACTTCTACAATAAAAATTTTAAAAGTTTCTTCCCACTAACTTAGAAAAATGACTGTTAGAGATATTAGAAAATAACTAATTTATGCTAATAGATAGGGCATACATATTTCTTTTTCTCCATGTTAAAGTCTCATTGAAACAAATATTAAAGGCTAAAAAATGTAATAATAGCAACCAAATATAAACTAGTGAGAATTATCAACAAATTGCTGTAAAAATGGAAATCAGTTGGTCCTGGATGGCAGATGAGACAAGTTGCAATTTTGAGGGGGATTCTTCTGGATGGAGGGGAGTTGGGCTTTCTTTGCCATGTCATGGAGTACCAAGGCCAAGAGTCAGCAAGTGTAGCAGAAAGTGTGAGTGAGAATTTTTTCTGAGAAACAAAGTAGTGAGCAAGACAACTATAACCATCAGCTCCGATGACCCTTGTCTCACCCTAATGTTGAAAGTATGCATGATCAATATTTGCTCTCTGGCAAAACAAACACAGCACCCCCAAAACAACTAGAATGTCCTTTTTAAATGAATTTTAGCTTGAAAAACCTAAGTGTCTTTAGGAGGAGTTAATGCATCTGGATAATGTTCATTTTTTCTGAAAAGTCATGTTCCCATCATATTGAACAAAAGGATGTGTAGATTGAGAGTATAAAAGGAACAGGTGTAGTTAAAAAAAATTAGGAAGAGATTACCAAGGAAATATTACAAAACTATTTCCTAGAACTGAAGAAAGGTATGACATTGTCTTTACATTAAAAAGTCTCACCAAATGCCCATTTAGCACAATGAATGAAAACAACCACAAATGAACATATATGATCTTGAATTTCACCAAAGCAGCAATAAAGAGATTATAAATGCTTCCAACATGGGGCAAGAAACAAATAGCAATCAAGAATAATAATAATCAAGAAACAAAGGAATGAAAAACAGACTGATATCAGACTTTTCATCAGCAACTCAGAACACCATAGCACAATAAACAATGGAGTTTTATTGTTTTGGGGGATAATGGATTATCTGTGTAAAGTTCACACCACTAAATTATCAATCAGGTGGAAGGGCAGGAGAACAACATATTCAGACTTCAGGAATTTAGATAGTTTACCTTCAATTAACCTTTTTTTTTTTTAAGTTACTGGAGGGATTTCTCTAACAAAAGGAGAAAATAAACCAAGAAAACTGAAGACCAGAAATGCAGGAAATAGTCATTCTAGTAAAGGAGAGCAGGAAAGGTCTGGGAGCCCTCAGCTCTAAGATAGATGTTTCTTGGAAAAAAAGCCTATAGATGCTTAACCTGATATAAAGGAGGGTAAATATACAGTTACTCCCCAAAATGAGACAGTGATTAAATATTTTTTAAAATCCCTTCATGAATATCTTGCAAACAAATTTATAGCATAATTTTAGGCCCTCAATTCTGTATATAAAGGTGAAAGGGCGTTTAAAGCTAGAGTACCCAAGGACATGGCAATTGATAATCTGTATTTAAACTAACATATAAAAATTAAACATTGGGAAGAGAATAGTGGGATGAGTGAAAGCATCAGTGAAGGTAAATCTTTTATCACATCATGAGGGTGATAAATGTGATCCAAAATTGAGAAAATCAAGAAATAGAAAGGATAGCACATGACTGAATTGTAGGGGTACCTGCCAGAAGAGCTAAAAATAAATAAGAATAAAAGAGGTTGCCTCTTAAGGGATAAGATGGGAAGATACTATATTCCTGGATAAGATCCCCAATTCTAGTTGATATTTACTATGTAGCTGTATTATCTTTACAAAAATAAAATACACCTGTTGATATATAAGATGTGCAGAAATAACAATTGTTCTTTAAGATGCTTTACGTTTGAAGAGCTATAGACAGTGACAGACCATGCTGTAAGGGTAAAGGGAGATTAAATGGCCACAGAAAAGACCACACGTGAAAGTCCGAAGAACAAAGGCAAAGTTCTTTGCTCTCAGTATGAAATGACTTAAGTTAACCTAAAATAATGGAAATAAATGAGTGATTTTAATCAGGAGAATGACATAATCTTTTATGATTATAATGTTGATAAGAACACCTCTATACAGAGAGATCTGTATGTGTTACGTCAGTCGGCCATGGGCAAGAAGCCTTAAACAGTAATATATTCTGTAGATAAGAAACCACTGGCTTGCACATTGACTTCACACTGCCCCTTCACAGCAAGGGAATCCCAAAGCTACAGAACTCTACTTGGGACTTGGTTCCAAATCTTTGGACCAAGAAGCATGTCTGGGTATGTTGGGTGTTTGTGAATATGTACATTTGGGAGTCCACGGTGATTGTGGTTGTCATGGGGAAGAGTGGCAGAAGAAAGAGATACAAATTACCGTTTAGTCTGCCTGCTCTGTCCAATGCATACATCAGCAACACCCCAACAGAGTTCTGAGGTTACCTTTACACACACCAAAGGTTGAGGTCCACTGTGTTATAGCACCATCTAAGAGTCTGACTTGGGAAAATAGTGGGACACTGTCTCCTTCCTGCCCATTAACACCAATACCTTGACATCTGTATCGGAATCTTCTCTCCTCTTTGGTGACCTCAAAGATCCATGAAAATAAATATAGTAGTAATTTCTTCTAAAAATACATGATTTCCCTGTTTCTGAGATTTTTATCCAGGTATCTGGTTTATAAGGGGAAATGAGGTCACTGCTTATAAAAATCCTTATAATCAATGTAGTTCACAAATATTATGGCATTTTCTTTAAAGGAGAAAAAACACAGGGTCTCTGGTAATTTATAATTTATGCTTACAGTATCTTTTACCTAACTTTGGTCAATATCTCTCCTTCTAGATACTCAAGTGATTTTCTTGCAGGGTTACCATGAGATGAAGGGCCATATACTATCAGAAATGGAAGTAACTAAAGACCTTCTAGCTAAGAAACGTGTTTAAATCTGACACTTGGGTATCTGCTGTTACTTTTCCTCAGGTCTTATGAGTACTTACTATCCAAGGCTGTTTACTTAGGTAATGTCCTGTCTGACTTTTTCCTTTTTCTTTACTGAAAGATAGAGAATTGACTGAGTTTAGGAGGCTATGGTATAGATATGCTGGGCTGCTTTAAGACCTTCTTAGGTGGGGAAGTGTTTACCAAATACCTGTTTAGTACCAAGGATCCTCTGAATTGCAACAAAAGCATTTGCTCAAGAGCCATTTCGTAGAAGTAATCTTACAGGTCTGCACACTGGCTGTTTACTACTTCTTTTGTCAAAATTTTTAAGTAAAATGATTCTGATTTATTACTATTTCCTTGGTCAAAATGCTTACAAATAAAGTGATTATGATTCAAACGAAATGAAAATATTTTTGTACAATTGCAGAAATGCTCAAAATTGCAATTACAAGGTACCCCAAGATATTCTCTTCTATATCCATTGTAATAAAACCCTTTTTACTCAACAAATGAGTCACTTCACACTCTTTTGACACTTTGGATTAAAGACACAAAATTTAAAAACTAAAGTGTAGTTGATATACTATTAAGAAGGCCAATATTATAAATGTTTACTACTTCCAACACTTACCTTTTACATGAGAATGCATTTTGAAATAGTTGTTAAAAATATTTGTTAAATGCCAACTCAGGCATCTGGTTGAATTTGGAATCAAGTAGTACTATGTGGCATGTATACCCCATTAAAATAGTTTTGAAAACTCTGAGAAGAAGAAGAATACCACAGTAATAACCACAATAATAGTGACAAAGAATCCATTTCAGAAATTTGGAGGTATTTCTTCTCACTTCTCACTATAAGACCCATAGAGCTAAAATGGAGATTATAGTAAGCTACTGTGATGGTTAATTTTATGTGTCACTTTGACTAGGCCACAGTGTCCCAGATATTTGTTCAAACATTATTCTGGGTGTTTCTGTGAGGGTGTTTTTGGATGAGATTAAGCTTTTAAATCGGTAGACTGAGTAAAGCAGACGCTCTCTCTAACGTGGGTGAGCCTCAGACCATCACCTGAAGGCCTTCATAGAACAAAAGGCTGACCATCCCCCAAGTAAGAGAGAGTTCTTCCTGTCTGATGGCCTTCAAAAGGGGGGCATTGGCTTTTTCCTGCCATCTGACCCAGACCGAAACATTTTCTTTCCTGGGTCTTGAGCATACCAGCCTTCGGACTGGAACTACACCTTCAGCTCTCTGTGTTCTCTGACCTTTGGAATCAGACTGGAACTAAACCATTGGTTCACCTGGGTCTCCAGGTTACTGAATTACCCTGCAGATCTTGGGATTTATCTGCCTCCATAATGATGTAAACCACTTCCTTATATATAAATTATAATTTATATAATATAATGAATATGTACAGGTATACCTCATTTTACGGTGCTTTGCTTGATTGCATTTTGCAGATATTAGATTTTTTACAAATTGAGTTTGTGGCGACCTTGCACTAAGCAAGTTTATTGGGGCTACTTTTCCAACACCATCTGATCACTTTGTAGCTCTGTGTCATATTTTGGTAATTCTCACAAAATTTCAAAGTTTTTCATTATTATTATAGTTGTGGTGATCTGTGATCAGTGGTTTTTGATGTTACTGTTGCAAAAAGATTACGACTTGCTGAAGGCTCAGATATGGTTAGCATTTTTTAGCAATAAAATACTTTTTAACTAACGTATGTAGATTGGTTTTTTTAGACATAATGCTATTGCACACTTAATAGACTATAGTATAGCGTAAACATAACTTCTGTATGCACTGGGAAACCAAATAAATGTGTGACTGGCTTTGTTGCAGTGGTCTGGAAACAAATATTTCCTAGGTATGCCTGTATAAATATAAAGATAAATATATATATAAATAGATTATTTTATATATTTATATTTCAATAAAAATGTTTTTATTTTTATATACATGTTTATATATAAACAGGAAGGGTGTGTGTGTGTGTGTGTGTGTGTGTGTGTGTGTGTGTGTATACACACACACACATATATATACATACTATTGCTTCAAGTTCTGGAAAACCCTGACTAGTACAGCTGTATATAGTTATAACTGAGTTGTGGTGAAGAAAAAAGACTTGAGGCTTAAAGTTTAGAGAGCCATGATCTGCACCAAACTTGACCTTCTTCCATTTATGAGACAGTGTCCTTACGACAGTCAAAATTATTTACCATCATCAGCTTTTCAATTAGTACTTTATTTTTTACATTCATCCTTAGAGGTACGATTTCTAAGCTTGTGACACATATGGCAAAATAAAACTCACTAAACCTGTCACTAGGAGAAATAGTTAATGTGACTACTAAAGAAATCTGAAAAAATAATTGCAGACCTTCTCACAAAGAGAGCTCTAGGACAGATGGCTTTACATGTAAATTCTACCAAACAGGTAAGGAAGAAAAACCATCAATCTTATACAAATTCGTTTAAAGAACAGGAAAAAAAAAAAGGATTAAATATACCTTGTATTCATTATCTATTGCTGCATAAGATATCCCAAAACATAGTAGCTTAGAAAAACAAACATTAATCACGTCACAGTTTCTGTAATTCAGGAATGTAGGTAGGGTTTAGCTGGGTTCTCTGGCTCAAGGTCTCCCCTAGGGCTGCAATCAAGTTGGAGTTACTATTAACTGAGAGAGTAAACTGCAAGAAGAATAGTTAGGTGGGTAAAATCAGGGCACAAGCTGTATATTTAAACTTTGAGATGCTTATTGAACATCTAGGCAAAAATACAAAGCAGCCAGTTGGATATATGGGTCTGAACTTCAGGAAAAAGGTCTAAGCTGGGGATATAAAAGCATGAGGCCAGAAGAAATCACTGGAAATGCATGTGGACTGAAAAGATGCAAGGGATGATCACTGCGGGGAACTCCACATGGAGAAGTCAGGTAGATAAGGAGGAACACGAATAGAGGTTGCACACGGCAGCCAGAGAGCTAGAGGGAAAACAGCAGAGAGGGGCCTGGAAGCCTGGGGAGGGACTGATCAAAGGTACCAAAGGCTGCTACAAGACAGGAAATGCCTCCTACCTATGCACGTTATGAATATACAGACACAGACATAGAGAACAAACGTCTGGACACCAAGGAGGGAAATGGGGGTGGGATGAGTTGAGAGATTGGGATTGACATATATACACTACTATATATAAAATAAATAACTAATGAAAACCTGCTGTATAGCACAGGGAACTCTACTCAATGCTCTCTGTTGACCTAATTGGGAAGGAAATCTAAAAAAACAAGAGGAGGTATATGTATACATATAGCTGATTCACTTTGCCGTACAGCAGAAACTAACACAACATTGTAAAGCAACTATGCCCAATTAAAAAAATATATAGTAACAAGAAAGAATATATTTTGTATCAACTCAAAATTTAACAGAAACAGTGCTTTAACAAGTAACATACACCCGAAACTAACACAACATTGTGAATCAACTATACTCCAATAAAAATTTTTTTTAAAAAGTAACAAAAAACTAGAAGAGTCTAAAACCATCAAAGAAAGAGAGTAAGTAGTTCACAATTTCCCCACACCTCTACTATTAAAAATACCTACCAGCTCAGGAAATTCTATGAAATCATTTTTTTTAATTAATTTATTTAATTAATTAATTTTATTTTTGGCTGCATTGGGTCTTTGTTGCTGCGCACGGACTTTTCTCTAGTTGTGGCGAGCAGGGGCTACTCTTCATTGCAGTGCGCAAGCTTCTCATTGTGGTGGCTTCTCTTGTTGCGGAGCACAGGCTCTAGGTGCGCAGACTTCAGTAGTTGTGGCACGCGGGCTCTAGAGCGCAGGCTGAGTAGTTGTGGCACATGGGCTTTAGTTGCTCTGTGGCATGTGGGATCTTCCCCGACCAGCGCTTGAACCCATGTCCCCTGCATTGGCAGGCGGACTCTTAACCACTGCGCCACCAGGGATGCCCTCTATGAAATCTTCAGGAAATAAGGAAATAGGTAATCCAACTTCTACATTAGAATGCTCAGCAGCTCATTTTGTAATGTTTATATAATTCTGATTCAAAACCAGACAAGGGCAATACAAGTAACCAAAATTATGTACCAGTTTCATGTATAAGTGTGGATGCAATAAACCTAAATAAAATAGTGGAAAATTTAATATCAGTGACATAAAGTATAATAAACATAGTGCTAGAACAAAATTTCTTTGAATTGGTAATAGATATCTAATTAAACAGATAAAAGATACTTTACTTGACGGTGTAATATTAGACAGATTCCTTCAAAGTCAGGGGCAAGAAATTTCTTCATTTCTAATCATTTTACTGGAGGGCTGAGCAAGTGAAGTGAAATAAGAAAAAAAAATGTATATATATATATATATATATATATATATATATATGTATAGAGATTAAAAAGGAAGAGTCCAAATTGTCATTATTCACAAGTAATAAAATTGTACAATGGATCATAGATCCTATAAACTACTGTAACTAATAGAATATACGAGAGAATTAGAAATAGATTTTAATAGACATTGAAAAGTAAAGGATAAGAATATCAAGGCAATGAAGAAAAAATACAAGCAAGGATTCTCTTTACAGTACATCAAGATTTAATTAAAGTAAAAAGTAATTGAAAACACTATGATATGTTGTAGCACTAAATAAACAGACCAAAGAAATGCAATCGGGAACCCACATATATTTGGGAACCAATT
The DNA here is from genome assembly GCF_008692025.1 of Phocoena sinus. NCBI lineage: Eukaryota > Metazoa > Chordata > Mammalia > Artiodactyla > Phocoenidae > Phocoena > Phocoena sinus. The sequence goes on from NC_045769.1 coordinate 90,872,682, forward strand.
AATTAAGTACAAAGCTTATCACACTAGAGGATACTTATGGGCCACTTAAAAATAGTATCGTGACAACTGCATACGCATGTTGAAAAAAAATAGATCCCTACCTCACTCTGTACAAAATAATCAAATTTTACACATTCTTACACAAATGTAGGAAAAAAATCATTATGAACTTAGCACAGAGAAAGATTTATTAAATAAGACCCAATAAACATAAACTATAGATATGTACAAATATGTACAAATGTGGTTAGATTAAACTTTTAAAACTATTTACAGGAAAAAGTATTGTAAACACAGTAGAACTACAAGTGACAGACTTACCAAGATATTTACACATGTAAGCAAGAAAAAACTTTTAATCAGAATATACAAAGAACTCCTAAAACTTAATAAGGACAAATGACACAGATGTAAAGTGGAGCAAGGTTTTGAACAATACATTTACATAAGAAGAATCCAAAAGGCAAATACGCATATTAAAATATCCTCACCTCACTGGCACTGTTAATCAGTGAAATGTAAATTGAAACAACAATAATATATAATTTCTCATCTTTTAGAATGGAAAAACTGTTTTTAAAATCTTATAATGCTAGTTGCTGGTAAAGATGCAGGAAAATAAACATTTTTACATGTTCCTTAAGAGACTGTAAATGGTAACTACTATAAAATTCAATTTGGTAAAATAATAAAGTTGAAGATGCTCATATTTCATATTCTAATATCCATCAATTTTGTTTCTACCTATAGTACTCTAAAGAAACTCTTTCAGAAATTCAACTGGAAACAGGAATAAGTTATTGAAGGAAAAAGAAATGAATCTCCCTCAGTATGGAGAGAAGCAAATTAACTCTAGTGTAGTACTGCAATCGCATGCTATATAGTAATTAAAATGAATAAAGTGTCTTTACCATGGGTAAAGGTAAAAAACATTAAGGTAGAGTATGAAAAACAAGTTGCAAATATGTATATATTAGGGCTTCCCTGGTGGCGCAGTGGTTGGGAGTCCGCCTGCCGATGCAGGGGACAAGGGTTCGTGCCCCGGTCTGGGAGGATCCCACATGCCGCGGAGCGGCTGGGCCCGTGAGCCATGGCCGCTGAGCCTGCGCGTCCGGAGCCTGTGCTCCGCAATGGGAGAGGCCACGGTAGTGAGAGGCCCGCGTATCGCAAAAAAAAAAAAAAAAAAATGTATATATTAATATCACGTAGATTTTATACATTTTCAAAGCACAAGACATTTGTGTGTATTGTTTGTCTAGTAAAATTACAAAAGTTAAATGGTGTTGAATAGTTCACCTAGAAGGTAGAACATATAGAAAGGCCATGGAAAACCTAAGGTATGTTCTGGTAACTGCACAGGATCCCTTAGACTGGGGCACTGAGGTAAGCTTAAATGGGCACAGGATGAGACGGGCTTGATGGTGTAGTACTTTGTGGGCCCTGTTAAAGAATTTTGAACAAATGGAAACTAAAGTGCATTATACAATGGATGACAATCAGACATGCACTCTTTTTTTTAAGTTTTTAATTTTGGTAAAATACACATAACATAAAATCTACCATGTTGACCAGAACTTTTTTCATCTTCAAGAACTCAAATTCTGTACCCGTTAAACACTACAACTCCCCATTTACCATCCCACTCCCACCACCCCTGGTAACCACTATTCTACTTTCTGTCTCTCTGAATTCTACACCTCTAGGTACCTCATACAAGTGGAATCAGATGCTATTTGTCTTTTTGTGTTTGGCTTATTTCACTTAGCATAATGTCTTTAAGATTCTTCCATGTTGTAGCACAGATCAGAATTTCATGATTTTTTAAGGTTAAAAAATATTCCATTGTATGGATATACCACATTTTGTTTATCTGTTCATTCACTGATAGACTTTAAGGTTGTTTCTCCTTTTGGCTTTTGTGAATAATGCTAGTACTGACATACAAATATCTGTTCAAGTCCCTGCTTTCAATTCTGTTTTTATTTGTACTCAGAAGTGGAATTGCTCAATCAAATGATAATTCCATGTATAGTTTTTGAGGAACAACTTTTTTCCCCGCAGTGGCTACACTGTTTTAGATACATGGGGTTTCAATTTCTTCACATTCTGACCAGCACCTTTTGTTTTCATAATAGCCATGCCAGTATGTGAGGTGATATCTCATTGTGGCTTTGCTTTGCATCTTCCTAATGATTAGTAATGTTGAGCATCTTTTCATATGTTTAGAGTAAGAGAAAAGGGAGACGGAGAAGAGAAAACAAATAAGGAGGCTTCAGCTCCCAATCTGATATGGATTAGGTCACAGCCCCCCATGGAGAAGGGGCCATTATTCCCATTTCTGCAGAAAATGTCTTATGAGGACCAAAGGGAAGCAGCAGGATGTCAGCCTGGCCTTGGGAGATAGCAGGCTTGGGAGGACAGTTGTCACCTAGAGAAACATTAGCTGAGCACACATGGGGGTGGCACCCTGCTCTGTGGGCATGGGGCACCCAGTACAGACTAGCAGAAGATCCATATCCTGAGTGGATACAGGCTTGTTTGTGGATACACATGAAAACCTTTTTGGAGATAACCGGAAGTATCAGTGGAGATGTGTAAGAGATGAGATTAAACAAAGGCAGATGGAAGCATAGAGGACATTTCAGATTTCTTAGTGAGTTCATGTTTTATCGTATAAATGACTCTACATGTATACTGGTTAACATATAGAGTAATATTTTTAAAATAAGACTGAAAGGGATCAGGGCATCAGGGATGTTCTCCTAACATGCAATGCAAAATTCCCTCAATGTTTGACCTGAGGGAAGTCATTTGACCTTTTTGGGTCTTAGTTTCTTTTCATGTAACATTTGGGGAATGAGAAACGTCCTATCTTTTTCCAGGGCTTATACAGCTACAAAAAGATAATATGTGGAAAAATGTTTGGAACAGAACAAAGTGTGTAAGATATGATTATGCCAAAGTTGACAACTAAAAGGATACATGATAAACTCATTCACTCTCCAACAATGCCGTATTATTTGCTAGAGGAGGTTTACCAAGTGATTTGTCTGCTGCAAATCTAGTGCCAGTCAGAAGTAGACTAAGAATGACTTCCTGCTTTCTAAAGAGTATATATAGTCAGTGTGCTTTTTGTTGGGGAGGAAAATCTAGAATTTATATGCTGAGCGAAACTGCAATTTATATTTCTTAACGTGAATTGCTACCTCAAATATATGAGACATGGAAGGTGGATGGACCAAGCAACACATTACCAAGAGATTCAAGAATGATTCCGGAAAGTCCCACTGTTATTTATATCAATGTTTTAGGTTCCCAAGTGAGTAATCAGTTAGAATTTGGTATTCTGCACATCACGTCAACCACAACATCTCCAATATGTATACAAATGAAAACTAGAAAACCATAATATATGGAAATAAAACTGACATACCCAGAAGAAGCAAAAGGCTGCATGTCTGTCGTCCAGTGTTCCCAAACTGACAGGTTTCTGATAATTGATGACAGCAAAAAGAAACTTTTGCCTTGTGCAAGACAAGATGGCTCAATGCCACAGTTCTTTCAGAATCAAAGAAATGTCAGGTATTATTAGTATTAACAAAAAGCTTAAATATATTGTAGAACAAAATGTTCCAGCACCATTCTATTTGATTCACATTCTTCAAAGACCTAGTTTCTTGGCCTCAGTTAATGATGGATTCTACTATTTTAAAGTGTTGTTGATCTCTGGTTCTTATCGGAAGAAATGAAATGGGTAGAAATATAAATTGTGAGTATTTTCTATTATGCTTGGTTGCTCATGTGAAAAAAGAATTAAATACATTGCTTGCATTATTTGTTATTATGGTCATCAACCAAATAGTTGCAATTTTTCTGAAATTTGGCATGCAATAAGGATTAAAAAGACTTTTTTTCATCATCTGTGAGACTGTGTGCTTGGCAAAAGATTGAATGTACAGGAAGAGTGGTGCTAGGGTGTAGGTGGTGGGGAAGGTGTCGAGGATCAGCCTTTTGTTCTGACAAGTACTTTATGCACCCAACGTGTTCTTGGCAGTGTTCTAGGTACTGGGGATATCAACTAACAGAATCCCAAGATGCCTGCCCTTGTGGGTCTTACATTATAGCTGGGAGACACAGATTAATAGGAAACAGACAAATAAAATAAATATGCAAAGAAAATAAGATCAGGGTGTAGGGGATTAAAAGCATAAATGTGGAGGTAGAGTGGTTACTTTAAATAAAGTATTCAAATTGGGTTTCACAGGAGCAAAAACCAAAAAAGTGGGGGGGGGGGTGGCATTTGCCACACAGAATATATGGGTAAAGAGCTTTCCTGGCAGAAGGAACAACCAGTGCAAAGGCCCTGAGACAGAAATGTGCCCAGGGTGCTCTGCAAACAGCAAAGCCTAGAGCGCTGGAGCAGAGTGAGTGAGGAGAAGCAAGAGGAAGAGGAAAGGGGTGGGGAGGAGGGTGAGGATCCTGGAAGGACTTGTAGGCTTTTAGAAGGTTGTTGTTGGATGCTAAAACACGGAGCTGTGGAGGGCCCTGTCAGAGGTCTGACTTGCATATTAACAAGAATTGCTCTGTCAGCTCTGATAGACTATGAGGTAGGAGAGAAGCAGGGGGACCAGATTAAGAGGCTTTAGCAGAAGAGGTTATAGTAGCTGACACCAGAGCAGATATTAGCAATGGTGGGCCATCTGAAGTTTACTAGGTGGGCCCAGAGAAATGATGTTGGAACCTGACTGCAATAAAATCTGAAGTTCAAGATAAGCTAAATGGTGATGTATTTTGTTTTGTTTTTTAACATCTTTATTGGGGTAAAATTGCTTTACAATGGTGTGTTAGTTTCTGCTTTGTAACAAAGTGAATCAGCTATATGTATACATATATCCGCATATGTCCTCCCTCTTGCGTCTCCCTCCTTCCCACCCTCCCTATCCCACCCCTCTAGGTGGTCACAAAGCACCGAGCTGATCTCCCTGTGCTATGCAGCTGCTTCCCACTAGCTATCTATTTTACATTTGGTAGTGTATATATGTCCATGCCACTCTCTCACTTTGTCCCAGCTTACCCTTCCCCCTCCCCATGTCCTCAAGTCCATTCTCTATGTTTGCATCTTTATTCCTGTCCTTAATATGTCCTTTATTCCTGTCCCCTAGGTTCTTCACCTTTTTTTTTTTTAGATTCCATATATGTGTGTTAGCATAGGATATTTGTTTTCCTCTTTCTTTTACTCCACTCTGTATGACAGACTCTAGGTCCATCCACCTCACTACAAATAATTCAATTTTGTTTCTTTTTATGGCTGAGTAATATTGCATTGTATATATGTGCCACATCTTCTTTATCCATTCATCTGTCGGTGGACACTTAGGTGGCTTCCATGTCCTGGCTATTGTAAATAGAGCTGCAATGAACATTGTAGTACACATTTCTTTTTGAATTATGGTTTTCTCAGGGTATATGCCCAGTAGTGGGATTGCTGGGTCGTATGGTAGTTCTACTTCTAGTTTTTAAAAGAACCTCCATACTGTTTTCCATAGTGGCTGTATCAACTTACATTCCCACCAACAGTGCAAGAGGGTTCCATTTTCTCCACACCCTCTCCAGCATTTATTGTTTGTAGATATTTTTGATAATGGCCATTCTGACCTGTGTGAGGTGATACCTCATTGTAGTTTTGATTTGCATTTCTGTAATGATTAGTGATGTTGAGCATCCTTTCATGTGTTTGTTGGCAATCTGTATATCTTCTTTGGAGAAATGTCTGTCTAGGTCTTCTGCCCATTTTTGGATTGGGTTGTTTGTTTTTTTGATATTAAGTTGCATGAGCTGCTTGTAAATTTTGGAGGTTCATCCTTTGTCAGTTGCTTCATTTGCAAATATTTTCTCCCATTCTGAGGGTTGTCTTTTCATCCTGTTTGTAGTTTCCTTTGCTGTGCAAAAGCTTTGAAGTTTCATTAGGTCCCATTTGTTTATTTTTGTTCTTATTTCCATTTCCCTAGGAGGTGGGTCAAAAAGGATCTTGCTGTGATTTATGTCATAGAGTGTTCTGCCTATGTTTTCCTCTAAGAGTTTTATAGTGTCTGGCCTTACATTTAGGTCTGTAACACATTTTGAGTTTATTTTTGTGTATGGTGTTAGGGAGTGTTTTAATTTCATTCTTTTACATGTAGCTGTCCAGTTTTCCCAGCACCATTATTGAAGAAGCTGTCTTTTCTCCATTGGTGATATATTTTGGAACAGAAGGCCTGGGGAAACATTTTTACTTTTGTCTCCCTTTCATAATGTTTTCTCTCCTCACATCAGGATCTTTTTTTTTCTCTTTAACTTGAAAAATCATTACTAATTTTCAGGAAAGATGCACAATCATCCATAAACTTTCAGTAGACACCCTTGTATTCGTGGAGCACTGCCCTGTTGCCCTGAAACTAACAGCAGGATGCATAATGCATCATGCACTTCATGCCTTACGTAAATACACATAAAACTTTAGCAGTTAAGAGGTAAGAGAATGGAGCTATTAAAGAAAGCAATGTGGGTATAAAACAGTTTTGCAGAGATTAAAAAATTTTAAGCCAGTGCTTCCCTGGTGGCACAGTGGTTGAGAGTCTGCCTGCCGATGCAGGGGACACGGGTTTGTGCCCCAGTCCAGGAAGATCCCACATGCCGTGGAGCAGCTAGTCCCATGAGCCATGGCCGCGGAGCCTGTGTGTCCGGAGCCTGTGCTCTGCAACGGGAGAGGGCACAACAGTGAGAGGCCCGCGTACAGCAAAAAAAAAAAAAAATTTTAAGCCGGGATCTTTTTCTAACTGAACAATTGGATTTCTGATTAGGGATTGGAGGAAGTGATTATTGAAATATTCATTTCAATACCAGTAGCCTAATGTGTGTGAATCTGTCCAACTCTTATTTGGTTTGGCTAGAAAGGGAAATAAATCATAATCATATATTTTCTTGAAGTGCATAACTATTTTTTTCCTGTATTTTGTAGACACGTTCCTCTGAAATGGGTAGATTTTTTTGTTGCTATTGTTGCTGCTTTTAACCAATTTACAGCTTGCATTTTCTGTTTAGTTTTTCATAAATTTGCTTTGAAGCTCATGGGTATGACTTAAATGATAAAAGAATGAGCATAAAAAGACAAGGAAACTTTATGTAAAAACGTGCTTATATCTTCATCAGCTGAGGTAGCCAGTCCTTTAACCTCGCTGATTGTTTTGTAGCTATTACTGTTGAAAATGGCAGGCAAGCATGGACTTTTGATTATCAGCATGCTTCATCTGTGATTAAAAACCTCTAGGTTGCATATTCACATTTCAGAATAGTCTGTTCTAAGCAGAGGATTTTTTTGAACACTGTTTGTGATGTATGATCTCATATCATATGCTGGGTTTTTTTTAATCCTTTTTGTTTTCCACTCTGATTAAGCTTAAGTAAAGAGTGTATTTCATTTTTGAAATTTCAGAATTCAGATTTCTTTTCAGTTTTTTTGAAGTCATTGAAAATTGCAATATATGTCTTTCCCACCAAGAAGCTGGAGCCAAATCTGGGAGACCTGGTCACTAAGTCTGGACACAGAAAAGTGAGTTAGACAATGTTGATGGAGGGACAAAGAAGCAGACTCTTTAACACTTACTCTGACTTTTAATTTTTTAATCATTGCCTGAAGTTGGAACATACTTTTACAACTAACCTGTTTATACTTTCAGATGATACTATACTGCTTCAGTGATAGTGTGGATACCTTGTTACAGAGTATTCCCACTTCCTCCTTCTCATCCTTCATCACATTGCTGTCTTTCATTTCACTTATCCATAAGCTATAATCACCTGGTACATTTTTGCTATTATTCTTTCAAACAGTTACCTATTATATCAATTAAGAATACAAAACATAAAGTATTTTATTATATATTTATTCCTTCTCTAATGCGCTTCTTTTTTTAATGTAGGTCTGATCTATAAAATTCTTCTTCTCTCTGAAGAACTCTTATCATTTCTTGCAAATCAGGTCTACTGATAACAAATTTCCTTAATTTTTGTTTGTCTGACAAAGTATTTCTCCTACACTTTTGAAGGATGATTTTGCTGGATATGTAATTCTAATTTTTTTGTTTTTGTTTTTTAATCTTTTAGAGCTTTAAATATCTCATCATACTCTCCTCTTGCTTCCATAGTATCTTAAAAAAGTCTGGTATGGCTCTTATTCTGTTCCTGTATGGTAAGGTGCACCCCCCCAAAAAAAAAACCTGTCTTCTTTTCAAGGTTTTTCTCTTTGATTTTCTGAAGTTTGAATATAATATGTGTAAGTGTAAATTTTGTTTTTATTTATCTAGCTTGGAATTTTTTGAGTATCCTGGATCTGTAGTTTTGTGTCTGTCAGTAATTTTAGAACTACTCAGCCAATAGTACAATATTTCTTCTGTTTCTTTTTCTATTTCTTCTCATTCTGGTGTATCCATTTCATGTTCAATACAGCTTTGGTAATTGTACCACAGATCTTATATATTTTGTTCCAGTTTTTGTTGGGTTGTTTTTTTCAGTTTTTAAAAAATTTCCATTTCTCTTTGCTTTTTAGTTTGGAAAGTTTCCATTAATGTCTTTTCAGGTCACTGATTCTTTCCTTAGCTATGTCCAGTCTACTGATAAACCCATCAAAACATTCTTCATTTCTATTACTTTTTTTTCCTAAGATTTTGTTTTGATTCTCTTTAGAGTGTCCATCCCTCTGCTTATATTGTATGTTATACATTTTTTTCATGAAATCCTTAGAATTTAATCATAATTTATAAAAATTCAAATTCTGATAATTCCAAATTCTCAACCATATCTTGGACCTGATGCATGCAATATCTCTTCAGACTATTTTTTGCCTTTTGGCATGCCTTGTCATTTTTTGTTGAAAGTTATTCATGATGTACCAGATGAAAGGAACTGGGGAAAATAGGCCTTTAATGTGAGATTTTATGTTTATCTGGCTAGAAATTAGACTGTGTTTACTGTTTACTATAGCTGGGTGTCAGAGAATAAAATGTCCTTAGTGTTCTTGTTTTTATCTCCTCTGTTGTCTTTAAGTTTCCCTAGAGCCTCTTTATTAAATAGGGTCTGAGGATTGTGGTTTTTCAGCTGTCACTTTCTGTTACTATAAAGGAGCTTATGGTTAGGTATGTTGGGAGGGGAACTATTCTATAACCCCATGATTAAATCTCAGTCTTTTAAGTCAGGGATATCTCTGGGCTATGACCTTCACAAGTGCTTCTTAGTACCCTCTGCCCATAGGTGAGACAGGAAGGCTAAAAGGGGATGGAGTTGGGTATTTCACTTCTTCCATGTCAGCTAGGCTTTGGTAAAACCAAAGTGTGTTAGTCTTGGTAATGTAGTTTTTCTTGAGGACAGGCCTTGTTAAAGATAACATAAAACTCTGAGAATATTTCAAAATGGTTATTTTTCTTCTCTCCCTGCCAGAAGAGCAATGGGATTTTTCTCCTGTCTTCATAATGAGAACCTTATGGAGCTCTTGGAGGTAAAACTTACAAATATGTGGTGTCCCCCAAGACTGAACCCCACATTTTTAACTCTCAAGCTAGTCCACACTGAACCTTCAGTCAATGTAATTATAGTTAAAGTATTCCTACTGGTACTGGTTCCAGTGGCAGGACTTTGCTCTTGGACTTCTATTCCTGGTAAACTGTGTTGCTCTGTATCTCCTGTCTCTCCAGTTTTGGGGGCAGCAGTGTGCCCTGTAACCATAATGCTTTAATGGATCTAAGAAGAGTAGTTGATTTTTAGTTCATTTGGGTTTTTTTCCCCTTGTTATGGGGAATTGAGTAATGACTTCCAACTTCTTTACATGTCAGATTGAAAACTAGAAGTCCTCACTCTGTGACTTTTGAATATCACTAGGTTATAACAATGGCTTATTCCATCATTGAGAGGCAGTCTGACCTGATGGCACCTGCCCTGACTTGAAATAAATCCTAGTTCAGGCACTAAATAGCTGTTACTCACCTTTTTCTTCATTTGAATGTTTATATTACTTATCTCAAAGAGTTGTATAAAAATGACCCTCTATAGGGCTTCCCTGGTGGCGCAGTGGTTGAGAGTCTGCCTGCTGATGCAGGGGACACGGGTTCGTGCCCTGGTCCGGGAAGATCGCACATGCCGCCGAGCGGCTGGGCCCGTGAGCCAAGGCCGCCGAGCCTGCGCGTCCAGAGCCTATGCTCCACAGCGGGAGAGGCTGCAACAGCGAGAGGCCCGTGTACCACAACAAAACAAAACAAAACAAAACAAAACAAACAACAAAAAAAATGACCCTCTATAAAGAATATATATATATATATACACACATGCCTTAGTACATAGTATGTGTTCAAACAAATATTAGTTTCTTTCCTTCCTTGGTTTTCCACGAAGAAACAATTGGAGGTTATTCACAGCAAGGAGGCAGATGAAAAAACAATGCTGGTTCTTTCTTCTTTCCTGCTCTTTGATTAAGCTCTCATTTACTTCTCTTCTCAGGCACTGCTCCAGTAGTTCCATCATAGAATGATAGTCTACTCCACAGCATGTCACACATGTAAAATCTTTCAAACTTTCTTCTTGGTATTTATATTCTTATTTCCCAAGTTTGTGTTTTTGAGTTCATTATGTGAGAGTGAAAGTCCCTATATCCTTGTACTTTGCCAACACCTCCTCCTCACGGAGCTGTTGGGATTCTTCCTTAATTAGTATAAGAACAAAGCAAACTCTCTATCACCAAATGAAAGTGTTAGGTTGGAGTTGTTCTGGGGAATACATGCAAAAAATTCTTCTGTGTTAATTCCTGGGCTGTGACAGACTTCAGCAGTTGTTAGAAGGGACTTAGAATTTCAAGATGAATGTAACTGCAGAAGAATTCCATTTTATTAGGTGTTGAGTGATAATTACAATCATTGTCACAACACAGAAGGATTTTAAGGTAATGTGGAAATTGTCTCTGAAAGCCATCAGCTTTATGAATCCCAGTATACATGTAAGTATAAAATAAACATATGCAGTTGAAATAATCTATTAGCTGAAGAGCTTTAAGCCATAAAATATGAAATTAAAGCAATACAAAATTAAAGCAGAAACAAAATAACTCTTTTATGAAAATGGAGACAGGTTTGCCTAGATGATATCTTTCATGGGCTAGATAGGATGAGAGATAGCTAATTAAGTATTTGGGTTTCTAAGGTCCACTGCTGGATAGGAAGTTTGAAAGAGGGAAAAATACCAAGCTAAGTAAGAGTCAGAAAAATCAAAGCACAACATCATTGGAAAAACAATCTGAAAATAATATTTTTTATATATTATCAAGAATTGACTTTGCATTTGTATTTTTAAAAGGAAAACATTTGCAGATTCATATACTTGTTTAAATGCCTACTGTGCAAAAGTACTATGCCAGATGTTAACCATAATCTTTATATCTTTCACATTTCATTTCAATTGCTTTCATAAGTCACAGACAAAACGTAACAATGTAAACTTGAGAAGACTTCTTGTGTTCTTTTATGCTATTATAATAATTTATGTTACCAATTTTCAAACCAACTTTCACCCTCCTGGTGAAGAGATAACCATCCTGTCATATGATCTGTCCTCATAGCAGAGGGGTTCTCACTATCTTTTGTCTTCATAAACAAACAGAAAGGAAATAGTTTGTTACTTATCAGGGTTTCTGTCTACTTTTTCTTTGATGATACAAGCAATGAAAATCGGTGCATGAAGTGAGGAAATAACTTTTTAAGCATCTTTTAATCTTTTAACATGTCTCTGTAATTCTCTTCCCTGTTTTCTCCCTGATTGCTTAATTTAGGTTTTTTAAATTTTAAATAAAATTTTATTTAAAATATTTTTAAGGAAAGTTGAAACAATGATTGCATCACTACCAATTTTATTATTATCCTTTGCAAACCACAAACACTGGGCAGGTGTCCATTCAGTATATCTAGTGTAAGTCCAAATATGAAAACTTTAATACAAATTCCCTTCCCAGATGCTAAAGACCTATCAAGTTTCATTCAAAACAGTCTTAACTGACATAAATATGTGCAACAAACTTACATTTGGGGGATATTGAGTAAAAATGAGCTAACACAAATATGAATATTAGGGAATTTGTATGTATTGTGTTAAAGTTGGAATAGATCTATAAGTTTTGTTTATGGACTTGGCAAACAGCAAATCTTCTGTTTGTTAGATAATTCATAAAATTTTCTTCATTTTCTCTAGAAGGCTTTTTTTAATGAAAAAATTACCCCCTAGGGCTTCCCTGGTGGCACAGTGGTTGAGAATCTGCCTGCCGATGCAGGGGACACGGGTTCGTGCCCTGGTCCAGGAAGATCCCACATGCCGTGGAGCGGCTGGGCCCGTGGGCCATGGCTGCTGGGCCTGTGCGTCCGGAGCCTGTGCTCCGCAGCGGGAGAGGCCACAACAGTGAGAGGCCCGCGTACCGAAAAAAAAAAAATTATCCCCTAAAACAAAGATTGAATGTCTGCTCAACTGAGTTTTTAAAAGTCACAGGGAATTACAACTGTAAATATCTTTGGTAGTAGAAGGGCCCACACCAATAATTTTAAAACTGCCATTGCCATATGGGGGAGTTGCAGTACATGTCATAAACTAACAAATCTTCCTTTATTTAAATTAATTGGAATTATCAAGTGTTGATATACTGGTACTTGCCTTAAACTAGCACAAGATGTCTTGGATAATGAATCAAGAGACAGATTCCATCACTAATTAGCTATGTGTCTTTGACCATTTTACATAAGTATCTCAGAACCCAGGTTTCCTCACCCCGTGTAAAAGACACTCAGTGTTCCCCTCGGGTCCTTTTACTGTTTCTGTATGGCCTTTCCCCGATGTCCATGTTCTTTAACTTCTAATGACTTGCATCTCTGCTGCTCTTCATAAAATAGGACACAATTCACTGGAAAATGCAAGCAGCCAAAAGTACATGATAATTTACGTGCCACTGCAGCAGCACTTAGCCAAAGACTGCCTCATGCAGGAGTGCTAAGGCTTAGCCCCTCTGTTGCTGGTTGGAATAGACTCTGACGTGTTATTTACCCTCCAGAGCTCCCCTTCATGATCAGGCTGAGGCTAGAACTTTGCCTGAAATCACACCCTTTCTTGACTTCTTCCCTGTCCTGCTTCTTCTGTTTTCTTACCAATCTGGCTAAGGGTGCTTCCTTAATACACCACTTGCTGCAAATCCTCAGTTAGGTTTCTTCTTCTGGGGAACCCAGTTCAAGATAAGGTGCTGGACTGTAGTCTTCTTCCCTTCTAATATTCTGTGATTCAAATTAATTTATATATAAATATAAGTTAGACCATATCAGTATACTGTACTCATTTTTAGTGAACAAAGAACAGTAACAGCAACATCTCTTTATCAAGTTGACTTCATTGTCATTGGGAAGATGCTACAATTACACTCATACCTACCATGATATTCATAAAAATTAAACGGGAATGTTATTTTGGTTGGTTATCTGTTGATATAAAACATTTATTTGGATCCTTTTCAAATTAGAGAAGAGAGAAATTATGTCTGTAATCATCCAAGGTCGATGCTAAACTACCTGAGGTTGAGGGTAAAGAGATTTTCTTTGTACTTGCTGGTTCTCTGGAAGAGAGAAAATAATGATGAGCGTCTGTAGGTAGCATTTTTGGTTTTGTGTTGTGCGGTTTTTTCCTTTCAGGAAGAGAAAGAACTGGAGGCAATTTGCCATCAGACGGAAGTCTCAATTGACAAGAATGCAAAGACACAGTAGGTGTGTGTGCACTCATGCAGTTATCACCCAAATGAAATGTGGAAATATAAAAGTCAGACTCCAGTTGGACCGCATAAATGAGGGCAGAGTCTCAGAAATAAGCAGTGGTATTTAGCAATCCAAGGTGTGTATTCTCATAATTCTATGATCCTGATGTTGAGAAACGAAAGAAGAAAAATATGTCAATAATTTAGAGACCACACATTTACATGATATATGTAAGGGGTAAGGCATTCTCATCATCTTTTTCAGAGTCCTTTCTTAGATTTGTCTGAGAATTCTGGATAATGCAGTGATTATCATGAGTTGCATATTTATAATGCAGATACTTCCTATTTATTTAATTATAATATTTGCCAAGAACTGTATTAAAACCTTTCCATGTATTAACTAATCCCATTCTCACAACAACCTTATGATGTAGGTATTATTAGCAACATTTGATTTAGAGAGTTAAATTCATTTATTCCTCATTTTTCCTTTTGTTGAGCATCCAACTATGTAAACATGGTACTAGTCCCTGGTAATCAGTGGTAAAGAATGTAGACATAGTCCTTGCTTTCCTATGGCTTACAGTCTAATGAATAGTGGGCCACATAAGGAACAGTGGATTTAGAATTTTAAACAGATCTTTCATATGCTAAAGCTCATAGTCTTAATCATTATCCTATAGTTTTTGACAACACAGTAATTGAAATTTTATAAAAGATCACTGATATCTTATTACCTAATGAATCCATGGTAGATATAACTATCCAATTATGAGTTTAAGGTGCCTATCATTTTCCTCTTGAATCAGAGTGTCATTGAAACCTTAGATAAGAAGACTAGAGATGAATATACCATGCTCATTTTGGAACTTATATATTTTGTACAAAGTCCAGGAATTTTCCCAGGATGTCACAAAAGGGAAAAAAGACAAAAATTGAGCACAGTTAATTCTAAGTCTAGTGCTTTCCATCAAGACAAGTTACCACTCATGTGGACTGTATAAATTAGTTTACTTCCTTTTATTAGATAATAATACCCAAGTATCTTTTTTTTTCTAAGACAGAAATTCTGGATATTTTTTGGTTTTCAGTTGCAACAAATGTCATGGAGTAAACACTCCATGAATAGCAGCAATCATTTGTATATAAAATTATGAAAAATAATGATGTGTGATTCCCATATTATTGACATCAGGTATAAGAAAAAAGCATAGTCAGACCAGGCAAGTTAAAAATTTTTAGTGTTTATGGTTTGCTATTACTTACCAGACTTCAACAATATTGATAATACCTTGTGCACAGTTTTAATAATTTGAGTATTTTATAAAATATTATATTGAACTCAACAATAGTATCTTTTAGCATTTACTTTCCTCAAGTATTTTGTTTTTATTTATAATTTACATCTCAAAGTTATAAACTAATTCGTATTTATAACTACACTTAAACAACTGCTATACAATTTTGGGTAATAGTGAAGAATGGGAAATAGAAGGCAAAGGCTGTGACTGACTTAACTAAAGAGATACAAAGGAGACACTTTTGTCTTTATATTAGCTGAAAGGGGACATAAGCCACCTTATTTTTTGGATCGTTTTTATCATTCTCCATATTTTTTTTTTTTTTTTGAAAACTTTTATTTCAAGGTCAAAATCTCTTCGGAGGTTTTTTTTTTTTTTTTTTTTAACATCTTTATTGGGGTATAATTGCTTTACAATGGTGTGTTAGTTTCTGCTTTATAACAAAGTGAATCAGCTATACATATACATATGCTCCCATGTGTCTTCCCTCTTGCGTCTCCCTCCCTCCCACTCTCCCCATCCCACCCCTCCAGGCTGTCACAAAGCCCTGAGCTAATATCCCTGTGCCTTGCGGCTGCTTCCCCCAGCTAT
The DNA here is from genome assembly GCF_008692025.1 of Phocoena sinus. NCBI lineage: Eukaryota > Metazoa > Chordata > Mammalia > Artiodactyla > Phocoenidae > Phocoena > Phocoena sinus. The sequence goes on from NC_045769.1 coordinate 90,888,372, forward strand.
CTACCCTACTACGTTTGTTAGTGTGTATATGTCCATGACTCTCTCTCGCCCTGTCAAAACTCACCCTTCCCCCTCCCCATATCCTCAAGTCCGTTCTCCAGTAGGTCTGCGCCTCTATTCCTGTCTTATCCCTAGGTTCTTCATGACATTTTTTTCCCTTAAATTCCATATATATGTGTTAGCATACGGTATTTGTCTTTTTCTTTCTGACTTACTTCACTCTGTATGACAGACTCTAGGTCTATCCATCTCATTACAAATAGCTCAATTTCATTTCTTTTTAAGGCTGAGTAATATTCCATTGTGTATATGTGCCACATCTTCTTTATCCATTCGTCCGATGATGGGTGCTTAGGTTCTTTCCATCTCCGGGCTATTGTAAATAGAGCTGCAATGAACATTTTGGTACATGACTCTTTTTGAATTTTGGTTTTCTCAGGGTATATGCCCAGTAGTGGGATTGCTGGGTCATATGGAAATTCTATTTGTAGTTTTTTAAGGAATCTCCATACTGTTCTCCATAGTGGCTGAACCAATTCACATTCGAACCAGCAGTGCAAGAGTGTCCCCTTTTCTCCACACCCTCTCCAGCATTTATTGTTTCTAGATTTTTTGATGGTGGCCATTCTGACTGGTGTGAGATGATATCTCATTGTAGTTTTGATTTGCATTTCTCTAATGATTAATGATGTTGAGCATTCTTTCATGTGTTTGTTGGCATTCTGTATATCTTCTTTGGAGAAATGTCTATTTAGGTCTTCTGCCCATTTTTGGATGGGGTTGTTTGTTTTTTTGTTATTGAGCTGCATGAGCTGCTTGTAAATTTTGGAGATTAATCCTTTGTCAGTTGCTTCATTTGCAAATGTTTTCTCCCATTCTGAGGGTTGTCTTTTGGTCTTGATTATGGTTTCCTTTGCTGTGCAAAAGCTTTGAAGTTTCATTAGGTCCCATTTGTTTGTTTTTATTTCCATTACTCTAGGAGGTGGGTCAGAAAGGATCTTGCTGTGATTTATGTCATAGAGTGTTCTTCCTATGTTTTCCTCTAAGAGTTTGATAGTTTCTGGCCTTACATTTAGGTCTTTAATCCATTTTGAGCTTATTTTTATGTATGGTGTTAGGGAGTGATCTAATCTCATACTTTTACATGTACCTGTCCAGTTTTCCCAGCACCACTTATTGAAGAGGCTGTCCTTTCTCCACTGTACATTCCTGCCTCCTTTATCAAAGATAAGGTGTCCATATGTGTGTGGGTTTATCTCTGGGCTTTCTATCCTGTTCCACTGATCTATCTTTCTGTTTTTGTGCCAGTACCATACTGTCTTGATTACTGTTGCTTTGTAGTATAGTCTGAAGTCAGGGAGCCTGATTCCTCCAGCTCCTTTTTTCGTTCTCAAGATTGCTTTGGCTATTCAGGGTCTTTTGTGTTTCCATACAAATTGTGAAATTTTTTGTTCTAGTTCTGTGAAAAATGCCAGTGGTAGTTTGATAGGGATTGCATTGAATCTGTAGATTGCTTTGGGTAGTAGAGTCATTTTCACAATGTTGATTCTTCCCATCCAAGAACATGGTATATCTCTCCATCTATTTGTATCATCTTTAATTTCTTTCATCAGTGTCTTATAATTTTCTGCATACAGGTCTTTCGTATCCTTAGGTAGGTTTAGTCCTAGATATTTTATTCTTTTTGTTGCAGTGGTAAATGGGAGTGTTTTCTTGATTTCACTTTCAGATTTTTCATCATTAGTATATAGGAATGCCAGAGATTTCTGTGCATTAATTTTGTATCCTGCTACTTTACCAAATTCATTGTTTAGCTCTAGTAGTTTTCTGGTAGCATCTTTAGGATTCTCTATGTATAGCATCATGTCATCTGCAAACAGTGACAGCTTTACTTCTTCTTTTCCGATTTGGATTCCTTTTATTTCCTTTTCTTCTCTGATTGCTGTGGCTAAAACTTCCAAAACTATGTTGAATAAGAGTGGTGAGAGTGGGCAACCTTGTCTTGTTCCTGATCTTAGTGGAAATGCTTTCAGTTTTTCACCATTGAGGATGATGTTTGCTGTGGGCTTGTCATATATGGCCTTTATTATGTTGAGGAAAGTTCCCTCTATGCCTACTTTCTGGAGGGTTTTTATCATAAATGGGTGTTGAATTTTGTCGAAAGTTTTCTCTGCATCTATTGAGATGATCATATGGTTTTTCTCCTTCCATTTGTTAATATGGTTTATCACATTGATAGATTTGCGTATATTGAAGAATCCTTGCATTCCTGGAATAAACCCCACTTGATCATGGTGTATGATCCTTTTAATGTGCTGTTGGATTCTGTTTGCTAGTATTTTGTTGAGGATTTTTGCATCTATGTTCATCAGTGATATTGGCCTGTAGTTTTCTTTCTTTGTGACATCCTTGTCTGGTTTTGGTATCAAGGTGATGGTGGCCTCGTAGAAGGAATTTGGGAGTGTTCCTCCCTCTGGTATATTTTGGAAGAGTTTGAGAAGGATAGGTGTTAGCTCTTCTCTAAACGTTTGATAGAATTCACCTGTGAAGCCATCTGGTCCTGGGCTTTTGTTTGTTGGAAGATTTTTAATCACAGTTTCAATTTCAGTGCTTGTGATTGGTCTGTTCATATTTTCAATTTCTTCCTGATTCAGTCTTGGCAGGTTGTGCATTTCTAAGAATTTGTCCATTTCTTCCAGATTGTCCATTTTATTGGCATAGAGTTGCTTGTAGTAATCTCTCATGATTTTTTTTATTTCTGCAGTGTCAGTTGTTACTTCTCCTTTTTCATTTCTAATTCTATTGATTTGAGTCTTCTCCCTTTTTTTCTTGATGAGTCTGGCTAGTGGTTTATCTATTTTGTTTATCTTCTCAAAGAACAAGCTTTTAGTTTTATTGATCTTTGCTATCTTTCCTTCATTTCTTTTTCATTTATTTCTGATCTGATTTTTATGATTTCTTTCCTTCTGCTAACTTTGGGGTATTTTTGTTCTTCTTTCTCTAATTGCTTGAGGTGCAAGGTTAGGTTGTTTATTCGAGATGTTTCCTGCTTCTTAAGGTGGGCTTGTATTGCTATAAACTTCCCCCTTAGAACTGCTTTTGCTGCATCCCATAGGTTTTGGGTCGTTGTGTCTCCATTGTCATTTGTTTCTAGGTATTTTTTTATTTCCTCTTTGATTTCTTCAGTGATCACTTCATTATTAAGTAGTGTATTGTTTAGCCTCCATGTGTTTGTATATTTTACGGATCTTTTCCTGTAATTGATATCTAGTCTCATGGCGTTGTGGTCAGAAAAGATACTTGATACAATTTCAATTTTCTTAAATTTACCAAGGCTTGATTTGGGACCCAAGATATGATCTATCCTGGAGAATGTTCCATGAGCACTTGAGAAAAATGTGTATTCTGTTGTTTTTGGTTGGAGTGTCCTATAAATATCAATTAAGTCCATCTTGTTTAATGTATCATTTAAAGCTTGTGTTTCCTTATTTATTTTCATTTTGGATGATCTGTCCATGGGTGAAAGTGGGGTTTTAAAGTCCCCTACTATGAATGTGTTACTGTCAGTTTCTCCTTTTATGGCTGTTAGTATTTGCCTTATGTATTGAGGTGCTCCTATGTTGGGTGCATAAATATTTACAATTGTTATATCTTCTTCTTGGATCGATCCCTTGATCATTATGTAGTGTCCTTCTTTGTCTCTTTTAATAGTCCTTATTTTAAAGTCTATTTTGTCTGATATGAGAATTGCTACTCCAGCTTTCTTTTGGTTTCCATTTGCATGGAATATCTTTTTCCATCCCCTTACTTTCAGTCTGTATGTGTCTCTAGGTCTGAAGTGGGTCTCTTGTAGACAGCATATATAAGGGTCTTGTTTTTGTATCCATTCAGCCAATCTGTGTCTTTTGGTGGGAGCATTTAGTCCATTTACATTTAAGGTAATTATCGATATGTATGTTTCTATTCCCATTTTCTATATTGTTTTGGGTTCGTTATTATAGGTCGTTTCCTTCTCTTGCGTTTCTTATCTAGAGAAGTTCCTTTAGCATTTGTTGTAAAGCTGGTTTGGTGGTGCTGAACTCTCTCAGCTTTTGCTTGTCTGTAAAGGTTTTAATTTCTCATCAAATCTGAATGAGATCCTTGCTGGGTAGAGTAGTCTTGGTTGCAGGTTTTTCTCCTTCATCACTTTCAGTATGTCCTGCCACTCCCTTCTGGCTTGTAGGGTTTCTGCTGAGAGATCAGCTGTTAACCTTATGGGGATTCACTTGTGTGTTATTTGTTGTTTTTCCCTTGCTGCTTTTAATATGCTTTCTTTGTATTTAATTTTTGACAGTTTGATTAATATGTGTCTTGGCGTATTTATCCTTGTATTTATCGTGTATGGGACTCTCTGTGCTTCCTGGACTTGATTAACTATTTCCTTTCCCATATTAGGGAAGTTTTCAACTATAATCTCTTCAAATATTTTCTCAGTCCCTTTCTTTTTTTCTTCTTCTTCTGGAACCCCTGTAATTCGAATGTTGGTGCGTTTAATGTTGTCCCAGAGGTCTCTGAGACTGTCCTCAGTTCTTTTCATTCTTTTTTCTTTATTCTGCTCTGCAGTAGTTATTTCCACTACTTTATCTTCCAGGTCACTTATCCATTCTTCTGCCTCAGTTATTCTGCTATTGATCCTATCTAGAGTACTTTTAGTTTCATTTATTGCGTTGTTCATCGTTGCTTGTTTCATCTTTAGTTCTTGTAGGTCCTTGTTAACTGTTTCTTGCATTTTCTCCATTCTACTTCCAAGATTTCGGATCATCCTTACTATCATTATTCTGAGTTCTTTTTCAGGTAGATTGCCTATTTCCTCTTCATTTGTTAGGTCTGGTGGGTTTTTACCTTGCTCCTTCATCTGCTGTGTGTTTTTCTGTCTTCTCATTTTGCTTATCTTACTGTGTTTGGGGTCTCCTTTTTGCAGGCTGCACGTTCGTAGTTCCCGTTGTTTTTGATGTCTGTCTCCAGTGGCCAAGGTTGTTTCAGTGGGTTGTGTAGGCTTCCTGGTGGAGGGGACTAGTGCCTGTGTTGTGCTGGATGAGGCTGGATCTTGTCTCTCTAGTGGGCAGGTTCACATCTGGTGGTGTGTTTTGGGGTGTCTGTGGCCTTGTTATGATTTTAGGCAGCCTCTCTGCTAATGGGTGGGGTTGTGTTCCTGTTTTGCTAGTTGTTTGGCATAGGTTGTCCAGCACTGTGGCTTGCTGGTCGTTGAGTGAAGCTGGGTGCTGGTGTTAAGATGGAGGTCTCTGGGAGATTTCCACCGTTTAATATTATGTGGAGCTGGGAGGTCTCTTGTTGACCAGTGTCCTGAAGTTGGCTCTCCTACCTCAGAGGCAGAGCCCTGCCTCCTGGGCTGAAGCACCAAGAGCCTTTCATCTGCATGGCTCAGAATAAAAGGGAGAAAAAGTAGAGAGAATTATTAGAAGTATGAGGAAAGAAAGAAGGAAAGGAGGAAAGGAAGGAAGGAAGAAAGCAAAGAAGGAAAGAAAGGGAGGGAGGGAGGAAGGAGGGAAAGAAGGAGAAAATGTAGAGAGAATTAGTAGAAGTATGAGGAAAGAAAGAGGGAACAGAGGAAAGGAAGGAAGGAAGAAAGAAGGAAAGAAAGGAGGGAGGGAGGGAGGGAGGAAGGAAGGAAGGAAGGAGGGATAGAAGGAGAAAATGTAGAGAGAATTAGTAGAAGTATGGGGAAAGAAAGAGGCAAAGGAGGAAAGGAAGGAAGGAAGAAAGAAGCAAAGAAGGAAAGAAAGGAGGGAGGGAGGGAGGGAGGAAGGAAGGAAGGAGGGAAAGAAGGAGAAAATGTAGAGAGAATTAGTAGAAGTATGAGGAAAGAAAGAAGGAAAGGAGGAAAGGAAGGAAGGAAGAAAGAAGCAAAGAAGGAAAGAAAGGAGGGAGGGAGGGAGGAAGGAAGGAAGGAGGGAAAGAAGGAAAAAAGACAGAAAGAAAGAAGATACAGTAAAAATAAAATAAAGTATAATATAGTTATTGTACTAAAAAATATTTAGAAAAAAAAAAAAAAAGGGACGGATAGAACCCTAGGACAAATGTTGGAAGCAAAGGTATACAGAGAAAATCTTACACAGAAGCATACACATACACTTTCACAAAGAGAGGCAAAGGGGGAAAAATCATAAATCCTGCTCCCAGAGACCACCTCCTCAACCTGGGGTGATTCGCTGTCTAAAGGAGGGAAGGAAGGAAGGAAAGAAAGAAAGAAACGAAGGTAAAGTACAATAAAGTTATTACAATTAAAGTTAATTATTAAGAAAAAAAAATTTTTTTTAAAAAAAAACCATGGACGGATAGAGCCCTAGGACAAATGGTGGAAGCAAGAGTATACAGACAAGATCTCACACAGAAGCATACACGCACACATTCACAAAAAGAGGAAAAGGGAAAAAAAATCACAGATCTCGCTCCTAAATTCCACCTCTTCAATTTGGGATCACTCCCTGTCTATTCAGGTATTCCACAATGCAGGGCACATCAAGTTGATTGTGGAGCTTCAATCCGCCACCTCTGCGGCTGCCTGGAGAGACCTCCCCCTCTCCTCCCTGCTCTCACAGCTCACAGGAGCTCAGCTTTGTACCCGGCCCTGCCCCTGCGCGCAGGTCGCTGGAGGGCGTCTGTTTTTTGCTCAGACAGGACGGGGTTAAAGGAGCCGCTGATTCGGGAGCTCCGGCTCACTCAGGCTGGGGGTTGGGGGATGGGGGAAGGAGGGGCACTGCGTGCGGGGCGGGCCTGCGGCGGCAGAGGCAGCATGACGCTGCGGCAGAGGCCGGCGTGACGTTGCACCAGCTTGAGACCCGCCGTGCGTGCTCCCCGGGAAGTTGTCCCTGGATCCCGGGAACCTGGCAGTGGCAACCTGCACAGGCTCCGCGGAAGAGGGGCGCAGAGAGTGACCTGTGCTCGCACACAGCCCCCCTGGTGGCGGCAGCAGCAGCCCCAGCGTCTCCCGCCCGTCTCTGGGGTTCGCGCTGTTAGCCGCGGCTCGCACCCGTCTCTGGAGTTCTTTTAAGCAGCGCTCTTAAACCCCTTTCCTCGCGCACCAGGAAACAAAGAGGGAAGAAAAAGTCTCTTGCCTCTTCGACTGGTGCAGGCTTTTCCCCGAACTCCCTCCCGGCTAGTCGTGGCGCACCAACCCCTTCAGGCTATGTTCAAGCCGCCAACCCCAGTCCTCTCCCTGAGCTCCGTCCAAAACCGAAACCCGAGCCTCAGCTCGCAGCCCCGCCCGCCCCGGCGGGTGAGCAGACAAGCCTCTCGGGTTGGTGAGTGCCGGTCGGCACCGATCGTCTGTGCAGGAATCTCCCCGCTTTGCCCTCCGCACCCGTCGCTGTGCACTACTCCGCGGTCCCGTAGCTCCCCGCTCCGCCTCCCGCAGTCTCCGCCCGCGGAGGGGCTTCCTAGTGTGTGGAAACTTTTCCTCCTTCACAGCTCCCTCCCACTGGTGCAGGTGCCGTCCTTATTCTTTTGTCTCTGTTTTTTCTTTTTTTCTTTTGCCCTACCCAGGTACGTGGGGAGTTTCTTGCCTTTTGGGAGGTCTGAGGTCTTCTGCCAGCCTTCAGTAGGTGTTCTGTAGGAGTTGTTCCACGTGTAGATGTATTTCTGGTGTATCCGTGAGGAGGAAGGCGATCTCCACGTCTTACTCTTCCGCCATCTTCCCCCGTCTCCTCATTCTCCATATATTATGAACATTCCTCCAGGTCAATAATTATGCACCTACATTATCATTCTTAATTCCCTTTATTATTCATGGTGTGAATATTACAAAATTTACACTCACTTGTTTCCAAATAGTTAATTTATCACTCCCATATGAAGAGAAAAAAAAGTACCCATTTTCTGACACATCAATACTGATATTAATGATCTTTTAAAAATTTGGCAACATAAGTTAAGGAAAATCTGTCTTTTTATCAGTTTAAGCAAAAACATGTTCATACTACTTAGTAACAAAACAAAGTGCGAGAAATAATATATATGTTGAGAACTAAATCAGAATCTCTCCTCAAAAAACATAAATAGCAAAACTCAAGGATCCAATTTAAGAAAGTGAAATGTGATGTTGGAAAGAGGGCCTCTGGAGTTTGGAGTTTCAGAGTTTGGAGGACCACATGGAGTCTACAGATGGTACAGAATGAAGAAGGCTTCAATTACTGGTTAGAGCCATCAATAGGGAGATCACATGCTCCTAACCCTACAATGCCTATTCTGAACTGAATTCTTTACAAGAGACCTTCAAGATGGTGGAGGAGTGAGACATGGAGATTGCCTTCCTCCCCACAAATACATCAGAAATACAGCTGCATGTGGAACAACTCCTACAGAACACCTACTGAACGCTGGCAGAAGACCTCAGACTTCCTAAAAGAAAACAGAATGGATAGAAAACTAAAGCTGTAGCAGCACAATTTGGATGTCACCAGACCATTTCTCCTAATATTGACCCTATGCTCAGTGACCATAAAGAGGAAAAATAAAGAACAGAAAGCATTCAGAAATCCAGAATTAGAGGGCAGCAAATTTTGGTCTTAAAAGTCCTCAGGAGAGGCCTCACCAGGCATCAGGGCTGTGCCTCTGAGGTGGGAGAGCTAAGTTCAGGACACTGGTCCATGTGGGACCTCCCACCTCCACGTAATATCAAACGGTGAAAATCTCCCAGAGATCTCCATCTCAACGCCAAGACCCAGCTCCACTCAATGACCAGCAAGCTACAGTGCTGGACACCCTATGCCAAACAAATAACAAGGCAGGAACACAACCCCATCCATTAGCACAGAGGCTGCCTAAAATCATAAAAAGCCCACAGACACCCCAAAACACACCACCAGACGTGAACCTGCCCACCAGAAAGACAAAATCCAGCCTCATTCACCAGAACACAGGCACTAGTCCCCTCCACCAGGAAGCCTACACAACCGAATGAACTAACCATAGCCACTGGGGACAGACACCAAAAACAATGGGAACTACGAACCTGCAGCCTGCGAAAAGGAGACCCAAACACATTAAGCTAAGCAAAATGAGAAGACAGAAAAACACACAGCAGGTGAAGGAGCAAGGTAAAAACCCACCAGACCTAATAAATGAAGAGGAAATAGGCAGTCTACCTGAAAAGGAATTCAGAATAATGATAGTAAAGATGATCCACACTCTTGGAAGTAGAATAGACAAAATACAGGAAACATTTAACAAGGACCTAGAAGAACTAAAGAGCAAACAAACAATGATGAACAACACAATAAATGAAATTAAAAATTCTTTAGAAAGGATCAATATCAGAATAACTGAGGCAGACAATGGATACGTGACCTGGAAGATAAAATAGTGGAAATAACTACTGCAGAGCAGAATAAAGAAAAAGAATGAAAAGAACTGAGGACAGTCTCAGAGGCCTCTTGGACAACATTAAATGCACCAACATTCGAATTATAGGGGTCCCAGAAGAAGAAGAGAGAAAGAAAGGGACTGGGAAAATATTTGAAGAAATTATAGTTGAAAACTTCCCTAATATGGGAAAGGAAATAGTTAATCAAGTACAGGAAGCACAGAGTCCCTCCCATACAGGATAGATCCAAGGAGAAACATGCCAAGACACATATTAATCAAATGATCAAAAATTAAGTACAAAGAAAAAATATTAAAAGCAGCAAGGGAAAAACAACAAATAACATACAAGGGAATCCCCATAAGGTTACCAGCTGATCTTTCTGCAGAAACTCAGCAAGCCAGAAGGGAGTGGCAAAACGTATTTAAAGTGATGAAGGAGAAAAACCTGCAAACAAGATTACTCTACCCAGCAAGGATCTCATTCAGATTTGACGGAGAAATTAAAACGTTTACAGACAAGCAAAAGCTAAGAGAATTAGGCACCACCAAACCAGCTTTACAACGAATGCTAAAGGAACTTTTCTAGGCAGGAAACACAAGAGAAAGAAAAGACCTACAATAACAAACTCAGAACAGTTAAGAAAATGGTAATAGGAATATACATATCAGTAATTACCATAAATGTAAATGGATTAAAAGCTCCAACCAAAAGACATCGAGTGGCTGAATGGATACAAAAAGAAGACCTGTATATATACTGTCTACAAGAGACCCACTACAGACCTAAGGACACATACAGACTGAAAGTGAGGGGATGGAAAAAGATATTACATGCTGTTGGAAATCAGAAGAAAGCTGGAGTAGCAATTCTCATATCAGACAAAATAGACTTTAAAACAAGGACTATTACAAGAGACAAAGAAGGACACGACATAATCATCAAAGGATTGATCCAAGAAGAAGATATAATAATTGTAAATATTTATGCACCCAACATAGGAGCACCTCAATACATAAGGCAAATACTAACAGCCATAAAAGGGGAAATCGACAGTATCAAAATCATAGTAGGGGACTTTACCACCCCACTTCCACCACTAGACAGATCATGCAAAATGAAAATAAATAAGCAAACAGAAGATTTAAATGCTACATTAAACAAGATGGACTTAATTAATATTTCTGTGACATTCCAACCAAAAACAGCAGAATACACATTCTTCTCAAGCGCTCATGGAACATTCTCCAGGAAAGATCATATCTTGGGTCACCAATCACGCCTTGGTAAATTTAAGAAAACTGAAATCGTATCAAGTATCTTTTCTGACCACAATGCTATGAGACTAGAAATCAATTACAGGAAAAAATTTGTAAAATATACAAACACATGGAGGCTAAACAATACACTACTTAACCAAGAGATCACTGAAGAAATCAAAGAGGAAATCAAAAAATACCTAGAAACAAATGACAGTAAAAACATGATGACCCAAAACCTATGGGATGCAGCAAAAGCAGTTGTAAGAGGGAAGTTTATAGCAATACAATCCTACCTTAAGAAACAAGAAACATCTCAAATAAACAGCCTAATCGTACAGCTAAAGCAATTAGAAAAAGAAGAACAAAAAACCCCTGAAGTTAGCAGAAGGAAACAAATCATAAAAATCAGATCAGAAATAAATGAAAAAGACATGAAGGAAATGATAGCAAAGATCAATAGAACTAACAGCTGGTTCTTTGAGAAGATAAACAAAATTGATAAACCATTAGCCAGACTCATCAAGAAAAAAAGGGAGAAGACTCAAATCAATAGAATTAGAAATAAAAAAGGAGAAGTAACAACTGACCGTGCAGAAATACAAAGGATCATGAGAGATTACTACAAGCAACTATATGCCAATAAAATGGAAAACCTGGAAGAAATGGACAAATGCTCAGAAATGCACAACCTTCTGAGACTGAACCAGGAAGAAATAGAAAATATGAACAGACCAATCACAAGCACTGAAACTGAAACTGTGATTAAAAATCTTCCAACAAACAAAAGCCCAGGACCAGATGGCTTCACAGGCGAATTCTATCAAACATTTAGAGAAGAGCTAACACCTATCCTTCTCAAACTCTTCCAAAATATAGCAGAGGGAGGAACACTCCCAAACTCATTCTATGAGGCCACCATCACCTTGATACCAAAACCAAAGAAAGATGTCACAAAAAAAGAAAACTACAGGCCAATATCACTGATGAACATAGATGCAAAAATCCTCAACAAAATCCTAGCAAACAGGATCCAACAGCACATTAAAAGGATCATACACCATGATCAAGTGGGGTTTATCCCAGGAATGCAAGGATTCTTCAACATACGCAAATCAATCAACGTAATACACCATATTAAAAAATTGAAGGAGAAAAAACATATGATTATTTCAATAGATGCAGAGAAAGCTTTTGACAAAATTCAACACCCATTTATGATAAAAACCCTCCAGAAAGTAGGTATAGAGGGAACTTTCCTCAACATAATAAAGGCCATATATGATAAACACACAGCCAACATCGTCTTCAATGGTGAAAAACTGAAACCATTTCCACTAATATCAGGAACAAGACAACATTGCCCACTCTCACCACTCTTATTCAACATAGTTTTGGAAGTTTTAGCCACAGCAATCAGAGAAGAAAAAGAAATAAAAGGAATCCAAATCGGAAAAGAAGAAGTAAAGCTGTCACTGTTTGCAGATGACATGATACTATACATAGAGAATCCTAAAGCTGCTAACGGAAAACTCCTTGAACTAATCAATGAATTCGGTAAAGTAGCTGGAAAAAAAATTAATGCACAGAAATTTCTTCCATTCCTATACACTAATGATGAAAAATCTGAAAGTGAAATTAAGAAAACACTCCCATTTACTATTGCAACAAAAAGAATAAAATACCTAGGAATAAACCTACCTAAGGAGACAAAAGACCTGTATGCAGAAAATTATAAGACACTGATGAAAGAAATTAAAGATGATACAAATAGATGGAGAGATATACCATGTTCTTGGATTGGAAGAATCAACATTGTGAAAATGACTCTACTACCCAAAGCATTCTACATATTCAATGCATTCCCTATCAGCATTTTTCACAGAAGTAGAACAAAAAATTTCACAATTTTTATGGAAACACAAAAGACCCTGAATAGCAAAAGCAACCTTGAGAAAGAAAAATGAAGCTGGAGGAATCAGGCTCCCTGACTTCAGACTATACTACAAAGCAACAGTAATCAAGACAGTATGGTACTGGCACAAAAACAGAAAGATAGATCAATGGAACAGGATAGAAAGCCCAGAGATAAACCCACGCACATATGGTCACTTTATCTTTGATAAAGTTGGCAGGAATGTACAGTGGAGAGTGGACAGCCTCTTCAATAAGTGGTGCTGGGAAAACTGGACAGGTACATGTAAAAGTATGAGATTAGATCACTCCCTAACACCATACACAAAAATAAGCTCAAAATGGATTAAAGACCTAAATGTAAGGCCAGACACTATAAAATTCTTAGAGGAAAACATAGGCAGAACACTCTATGACATAAATCACAGCATGATCCTTTTTGACGCACCTCTTAGAGAAATGGAAATAAAAACAAAAATAAATGGGAATTAATGAAATTTAAAAGCTTTTGCACAACAAAGGAAGCCATAAACAAGATGAAAATAAAACCCTCAGAATGGGAGAAAATATTTGCAAATGAAGCAACTGACAAAGGATGAACCTCCAAAATTTACAAGCAGCTCATGCAACTCAATATCAAAAAAACAAACAACCCAATCCAAAAATGGGCAGAAGACCTAAACAGACATTTTTCTAAAGAAGATATACAGATTTCCAACAACACATGAAAGGATGCTCAACTTCACTAATTATTAGAGAAATACAAATCAAAACTACAATGAGGTATCACCTCACACCAGTCAGAATGGCCATTATCAAAAAATCTACAAACAATAAATGCTGGAGAGTATGTGGAGAAAAGGGAACCCTCTTGCACTGTTGATGGGAATGGAAATTAATACAGCCATTATAGAGAACAGTATGGAGTTTCCTTTAAAAACTAGAAGTAGAACTACCATACGACCCAGCAATCCCACTACTGGGCATATACCCTGAGAAAACCATAATTCAAAAAGAGACGTGTACCACAATGTTCATTGCAGCTCTATTTACAATAGCCAGGACATGGAAGCCACCTAAGTGTCCACCGACAGATGAATGGATAAAGAAGATGTGGCACATGTACACCATGGAATGACAGACCATAAGGAGAAATGAAACTGAGTTATTTGTAGTGAGGTGGATGGACCTAGAGTCTGTCATACAGAGTGATGTAAGTCGGAAGGAGGAAAACACATACCCTTTGCTAACACACTTATATGGAATCTAAAAAAAAAAGTGGAGAACCTAGGGGCAGGACAGGAATAAAGATGCAGACGTAGAGAATGGACTTGAGGCCATGGGGAGGGGGAAGGGTAAGCTGGTACGAAGTGAGAGAGAGGCATAGACTTATATACGCTACCAAACATAAAATAGATAGCTAATGGGAAGTAGCCCCATAGCACAGGGAGATCCGCTCAGTGGTTTGTGACCACCTAGAGGGGTGGGATAGGGTGGGTGGGAGGGAGGAAGACGCAAGAGGGAAGAGATATGGGAACATATGTATATGTATAAGTGATTCACTTTATTATAAAGCAGAAACTAACACACAATTGTAAAGCAATTATACTCCAATAAAGATGTTAAAATAAATAAATAAAAATCTTATGCGCAAAAAACAAAAAAATTTGCAAATGAAGCAACTGACAAAGGATTAACCTCCAAAATTGACAAGCAGCTCCTGCAGCTCAATATCAAAAAAACAACCAGCCCAATCCAAAAATGGGCAGAAGACCTAAATAGACATTTCTCCAAAGTAGTTATACAGACTGCCAACAAACACATGAAAGAATACTCAACATCAACTCATCGTTAATGAAATGCAAATCAAAACTACAGTGAGATATCATCTCACTCCGGTCAGAATGGCCATCATCAAAAAATCTGCAAACAATAAATGCTGGAGCGTGTGGAGAAAAGGGAACCCTCTTGCACTGTTGGTGGGAATGTAAGTTGATACAGCCACTATGGGGAAGAGTATGGAGGTTCCTTAAAAAACTAAAAATAGAAGTACCGTACAACCCAGCAATCCCACTACTGGGCATATACCCTGAGAAAACCATAATTCATAAAGAGACGTGTACCACAATGTTCATTGCAGCTCTATTTACAATAGCCAGGACATGGAAGCCACCTAAGTGTCCATCAACAGATGAATGGATAAAGAAGCTGTGGCACATATATACAATGGAATATTAGTCAGCCATAAAAAGAAACAAAATTGAGTTATTTGTAGTGAGGTGGATGGACCTAGAGTCTGTCATACAGAGTGAAGTAAGTCAGAAAGAGGAAAACAAATACCCTATGCTAACACATATATATGGAATCTTAAAAAAAAAAAAGTCATGAAGGATCTAGAGGCATGACGAGAATAAAGACACAGACCTTCTAGAGAATGGACTTGGGGATATGGGGAGGGGGAAGGGTAAGCTGTGAGAAAGTGAGAGAGTAGCATGGGCATATATACACTACCAAACGTAAAATAGATAGCTAGTGGGAAGCAGCCGCATAACACAGGGATATCAGCTCAGTGCTTTGTGACCACCTAGAGGGGTGGGCTAGGGAGGGTGAGAGGGAGGGAGACTTAAGAGGGAAGAGATATGGGAACATGTGTATATGTATAACTGATTCACTTTGTTATAAAGCAGAAAGTAACACACCTTTGTAAAAAGCAGGTATACTCCAATAAAGATGTTAAAAAAAAAGAAGTGAAATGTAAGGGGAGTTGATAGATGCTTACAGTTGGCTCTGTCATTCTAATGGCAGAAATTCAGGGTGAGGAGATGAGCTCGGTGGCAGCACATCTGAAAAAAGACATAAGAGATTTAGCCATCAGCAAGTTTCAGAGGGATCATCAGAAGCAAGTAGTCATCAAAAAATATGTTGTGATCTTGGATTCTGTTGCTATCCATATATTTAGAATATTTGGCACTGGCCAGATACATATGTAGAAACCCTTTTCATTCTTTATACAGTACTTGAAATGAAATATAAACAAGTTGAGTTTGTTTCAGTGAACAGGAATTAGGTAATCAAGAGAGTTAAGGGATACTAAACCTTATTATATAATATCAGTTGAGGAAAATTAGGATATTTTGCTTGGAGTAGAAAAAATTCAGAGAGAATAAGATAGCTGCCTGTAAATATTTGAAGTATTTCCATGAGGCTATATGGCCCCAAGAATGCAAACTAGGGCCAATTTTTAGTTGCTACAGGGACAGGATTTCAGCAAAAAATAAGCAAGAGCTAACAGCTAGAGCTATTTTACACATGAAGCAAGCTCTCTTTGGTGGCAGTATATTAGCCTGTCACTGAAATTGTTCAAATGTAGGCAGGAGAGAGCCACTTCAAGGGGGAATTGTAGGGGAGATTCAAGCATAAAAGTATAGCGAAATGATATAATGGTTACCGCCTCACTCCAGTCCAAAAATTCTGTGCTTCTATTTCTTAGAGGTTTTATTTGATTGTAATCTCAGTGTGAATTAAAATGGAAGGTTTTTTTTTTTTCCTCTCAAAACCAAAATCCCAGTTTTAAGGGAGGAGGGAAAAGGGACGTAAGAGTTTCAGTGTGCTTTGTTTAAATCAGATTACAACGGTGAAGTGAGCTTGATGTATAAGATAGATTGGGAGCAAAATGGAGAGAACAGTTAGAGAAGAATGAATAGATACTAAGCATGTCTTCAAATATGAAAGAGTTCTCATGTGAAGTGTGTTCGGTTAATTTGTGATGACTGTCAACATTTCAGGAAAGCAGATTAAACTCAGTATAATCACAAATGAATCAAGGATATATTTTATAAAATATTACCTCACAACGAAGCATATTCAATGTTTATATAGCCGTAATTATTATAAATTCAGAATAGATTCTAATTCCTGCTTCTCTTCTACCTAGCTACGTGATGTGGAATACGTCCATTGCCCTGTCCTGGCCTCAATATCTTCACATGTGGTGGGAAGTCATTTAAAGTAAGTGACAGTTAATTTTCCTCCCACTTCGGAAATGCTAAAACTCCACGCACAGGTGCAAGTCTGTTTTTTGGTAACTCATTCCCCTAAGACCAACTTCCGTCTTTCCTTTATCATGTCCAACTCCAATGATGATTATCATCCTGTTTCAAAACCTTACTGTGATTGCCTGCTCAGAAATCCAGTGAATTTTATATCATCTGGATTCAGAGAACTTTAAACCCCACTAGTCAGTCTAGCAGACTGTTCTGAAACCTGAAAGTGACTGTTGCTCATTTGTGGCGTCCTTGGGGAACCCTATGTGAAAGACATGCAGGTAAGGTAAAATATTTTTACAACATGGCTCAAATGCAATTAATGAATGTTGAAACACCTACATAAAGCCCCTTTGGAAATTGAAATAAAATTCATGATTTTGACATGATGTGACCTTTGGATAGGATGTTTGCAATACTACCCTTTATCACCGTTGGAGAGAAAGAATGGAGGGAAGCAAGCTGACTCTAAACACTAGCTGAGTTAAGAATGCTGCTGCAAGAAATCTGTTTCATGAGCTCCTATAGTTGGCAGCTTCTTGATATTGCTGACAGTTAAAGTACATACTCAGTAAATATTGTCGATTGATTGTGTTTTGTAGAACAATTTAAAATATCTCATTCTCCATCTCCATCGGCCAAACTCCAGCATAGAATTTACATTGATGTCTGATGCAAAAGGCACTGGTAAGGTTTCATTGATGTACATTGCATGGGGTGTGACAAAGATCTGAGTAAATAATTCCATTGCTCTGTGTCTTAATTTCATCATCTGTGAACTAAGAAAGTGGTGTTAAATGTAAATCAAAAGTTACTTTCTGCATCTGAACTTCTTTTACACTCCACTGGTGGGATTATGCCTTGAGGTTAACTAAAGACACATATTTTATCATCCACTATTTGTTACACAACCCCGCTGCTTTCAGAAGCTCACAGCCACATTATGTTTCAGAAAGTCAGCAATGCAATTGTGGAGACAGAAGCACCAGCTTTGAGAGTTGCATACATGTGATCATTTCAGAATCAAGGATGCCTTTTTCACTTTACTTTTTTTTTTTTCTTATTTCTTTTCCTTTTGGTCAGAAGGAAGGTCAGATGCAAATTTTGCAAAGGTTTGAAAATGCTCAATTTGATCTCCAAATCTTACACTTTTTCCTAAGAAAAGCAGTAAATCATTTGGTGAAATGAATTCTAGCAATAATGCCTTTCAAGTCCCTGTGGAAAAATGTAAATTTGAAGAACATTATTTTTATAATCTTTTGGAAGGAAAAAGAACTTTTGCAACAGCCAAAGTAGGCAAAATGCAACATCAATAAAATGTAAAAGTAATATACCTTTTACCTGAAACGTTAAGTATTAACTTTAACACAGTTTCCATGGGAAAGCTGGCAAAACCAAAGATATGTCCCTGATTGGAATTTTTAAGACTGTTACATTTTCTATTTCTTGAAGTCCACTAAGATAATGAGGAGTGAGGTGCAGGGAAAAGAGGAATCACAAGAAACTTAATTATGCTATACAAAGGTATTTTAGAAGGGTAAGCATATTTTATAGTACTTTCAGATAGATTAGTATTTTGGAAAGTTCTCAGCTCTGTGATCGCGCTGAGCTTCAGATTTTCTCATCTGTGAAGTGGGAATAACATCTCATATTATCAGATTGTTGTGGCATTTAAAATAAATATTAATAAATTATACAGAGTATAATATTTCAATATATAAGGAAAATAATTATTTTACAAGAAAAAGTGTTTCAAATAAGTAAATATACAAAATACTGCATGTATAATCGTCGTGGACATGATCTTAATATTTTTCTGGTTTAGGGTATGAGGCAGAACATGAATCTATGCTAAAATTATCAAAGTTTTAAACATATAATGAAAAGATATAAAAACTGAAAATCTCTAATCAGTCTAGAAGAGTAGCAACATATTAACTATAGGAATCAGGAGGTGGAATAGTTTGATAGGGGACAAAGGGAAGGTAGATTTGTAAGTCTGTGCTTCCACTTGGATAAGACAGAAGCAATTCAGCTGATTATTTCTGCAGAACCAGGCAGGGGCCTGAATGCATAATAGTCGCTCAATTGTTGTTTGGTAAATAAACTTGAAAGGGAAGGTAACATTGAAATTTTAAAAGTAGCTTGCGCTTTGGCATTTATAATTCTCCATTTAAAACTTTTCTCCTTTGAAATGGAGTCCAGTTGAGGGATCCACATTTCTTTCTGGTTTGTTATTTGATGCAAATGGTGTGAAGCGATGGTAATAGTTGAAACCCTAAAATTATAAGAATGTTGTTAAAATTAATTTTAACATGAGTAATCAGGTTTGCCTTTGAAAGGAGTTGAAAACATTATCTCTGTATAGCAATAGCGAGTCAATAGCCTCCTTTTATAACCTTTTGCAGAAATGACTCAAACTCCTTCCATCTGAAATTCTATTTTATTATAGAGAATCACGTATAGGCACTAAAGAAATTTAATTATTCCCCAATAATTGTATGTTCCTCTTTGTGTATGCTCTTTCTCTGTTGGAGGTCCCTCCAGTCAGTGAGTCACTGGATCTCGTTACCTGGGATTAGACTAGATTCTTCACTCTTCCCCAGATCCAGTAGAATGTCAAATATTTCAGATTCTACCTCTAAAATATTTCTTACAGAACTACCTCTCCATCATCATTACTGCTACTCCTCTAATACAGGTTTTAATCATCATTCACCTTGACTATGGCAATGGCTTCTAACAGAACTCCATGCCTTGTCTGCTTCAAATTAATATGCTATTTATTCTACAATCAAAGCAATCTTTCTAAAAATGCAAATATTAACTTATCATTTCCATGCTTGAAGTCTTTACTTGTGTACAAAATATCTTCAGAATAAAACAGGCATTTTTTAAATGTCATACAAAGCAGTCTGTGATTTTTCTCCTGCCTTATCTCTTAGTATTCCTTGCTTTCAGTATTATTCTTCATCAACACTGAATATCTTGTAGTTTCCAGCATATACCGTGCTGTTTCGTAACTCTGTTCATCAGCAATATAATTCTAAAAATCAAAACTGATTGTATAAACAAATGAGGTTTCATGATGAGTCAGCTAAGTCCTATGAAAAACAACCAAAGTGTTTCTGATTCCATTTCCCTTCCTTCGTGAACACAACGTCTTTTGTTCCAAAACAAGTGTAGTTTTCTGCTTTAGTTGGTAACTCTGGAGATCTGGTAAAGCAAAAGAGAGATAATAAAGACATAGAGAATTCAAGAGTCCTAAAATATTTGTAAAGCTGAGAACTAAGATTTCTAAAACGCTAACACCTATATCAGTTAGAATGGTTGGTTGGAAGGAAGTAACTTGAAAAGTATAAGAATTTATGAAGTTATAGGAGAGTCACGCGTATTGCATAGTAGTTAAACTTGTGAACCATGGAGGTGGAAAGTCGTGGCTTATGTCTTTGCATTGCCATTTATTAGGCATGTGGCACGAGCAGATATTTGACTCCTCTGTGCCTCAGTTTCCTTAATTGTAAATTAAGATCGTTAACAGCTAGTTAAAGAAGCTAGATTTTCTTGTTCCGCGAGTGTGTTCAGTTTGCTCTTCCTTAGATTTGGCAGTCTACAGTGTTTTTCCCACTACCTTCAGTGACTAATTCGTCTTTTAGATCTTAACTTCCTCAGCGAAGCTATCATTGACCTTCAGATGTTTTAGAGTCCATTTATATACATGCCTAATCCTCTAATTTTACTTACTGTAATTTCTTGCTATTGATATAAATTAATTATGTAAGTCAATATTGTTTAAAATATCTTTCCCAGTAAATCTCAAGGGCCATGAAGCCAAGGATAGTATTTCTCATGGCCATCACTATATCTTCAGTTTCTTACACAGTGATGGACATGAAGTAGCTACTCAATAAATCTTTTTTAAACCAATGAATAAACTCAAGGAGCAATGGATGATTGATTACATGATAACTGTCGATCTAGATGATACTCTAGATTGACAAGAACATCTTTTAGATATTATAAATGTTAATAGAGAAGAGAGTGACAGTCTTCACTGGGAAAAAAGTAACAACCCATAAGGGGGAAGGAAAGGGGACAAGGGGAGAAAAGTATTTCTATTTGATTGCGTACATGTAAATATTTTTTTCTTTCTCTCTTTCTCTCCCTCTCTTCTTAATGGAGAATAAATACAACTTCGTACTGCTTGCCTCCCTGAATAACTTATTATACTGAGGGATATGATAGTTTGGGCCTAATGTGAAATTCTCAATTGCTGTATGCACAAGATAGCCACAGGAGTAGGTGGAAAACATATTATGGAATTTGATATGCATTAATGCATACTGAAGACGAGAAATTCTGAAATGAGATATAGAAGAAGAAAATCCGCGTGGGACAGTGTTCTAGGCTGTTTGATAATAAGAAAGCAATGACTAAGACTATCCAAGGGAGAGCTAGTATTTCTTGGGATTGCAACAGTCAGATTCACAGTACGAGAGGTCAGCTTATAAGAAACAGAATTTATTTTTTTAACCTCTGAATGCTTTCAAGGTGAAGTGATTATAAACTCACACAATTTTTCTTACAAGTTCTGTCTCTGAAAACAATGTTGTAATATCATAGCCTCTATCCTACAGTACATTTCAAGGATGGTTATTATTTTTTAAATATCTTAAAATATGAGCTGAAACTGATTGCATTCTTGAAACAGAATTGAACTTCAATACTACATGTCATTGATTTAAAAGAGGACTCTAATTTTATGTAGGGCTGGTGCACTTTTTAATTTTAATGTGCAGACAAAAGTGAATAGAAGTGTGAAGAATGCAGGCAAGTTGAAGGGCTGCAAGTGTCACTTTAAATAAAAACTACAGTATCGGGAGCTGAGTCTGACAGTGGAAACTGAAATTATGGTGACACTTAGAGACGCTAAGGAGAGCTTTGTGAAACTGTGACAAAGGAGTGTTTGCCTTTAGAGAAAGACACTGTTAACTTCTCTCAAATGTAAGTGGAGCTGAACAGAAGATTTCCCCAAGAAGACACCTTCTCCAGGCAGTGGGACAGCCACAGTTAAGCCCCAGGTACAGACAGTTTATGGCTGAGAAGTTATCAGAGATAGAGTAAGATCCAAATCCAAGCATAGGGTCACAAAGGGAACGTGATTCTTTTCAGATTCTGATGGAAACATTTGGCCCCTGAAATAACTATAGAATTCAGCAGACTGACTCTAGCCTCTGCTGCCAGAGCACCCAAAGTTCACTTCTGTCCTAGCTCTTATTACTGTCTGTGTTATTTTCCATACATCTATCCCACCATACTGTCATCCCCTTAAGAGCAGAAACCATGGTTTTTGTGTTTCGGCCCTTAGCACCTAGCACAGTTACCTACCCCATGGGATACACTCAGTGTGCCAAGTAAACGGATGGATAGATAAACAGAGGCACAAATGAATGAATTCATGTATTGCTGCCGTTGACCAATACGGATGACTTTCTTTATTCAGCATGCAGGCTCACATCACACATTGAGAGATAATAAGGGAAAGTGAAAGCTAGCTTCTGTATTCTTTTATTATCTGCTGTCACGACTTTAAAAATGATGTTTTAGCAGACTCTACACTCTGTGAGCATAGAGGTAATTTTTAAATGATTTGTTGTGTTTACAATAGGCTAATTTTCAAATATTTGGGGTAATATTTTCTTGCATAAAAACCATTTGCAGGCAAATGTATTTCTCAGACTAATGTTATGTTCTTGTCTAGTCTACTGTGCCTTATTTAAAAAGTGGAAGATGGTGTGGAACTTTCTGGCAGGAAGTTGAGTGATAACACACATTAATGAAGGCAAAGTGTATGACACATCAATTTAGGTCTCATTGGATCAAAGCATAACTTTCATGCACATTCAGTGTCCTCATTCTGCATCTCCTTCTCCTTGGAGTCTCGATACTGAGCTCTGAAATGGGGCATTCTTTCTGTGCCAGTGTTGGCAAATACTGTTCACTGCTATCAATATGCCATCTGTATAGAAGGAACAGGGATGACATCTCATGCTTTTCCTTAAAGGGTCATAAAACTTCAAACTGTCTCTGGATGTCTCTGCTACAGATATTGACATCACGAGAGGAACCACTGCCTTAAACCCACAGAGGCCCCTTTTCTTTGAAAAAATATGGATATATCAGTGATGAGAAGAGAAAAGAAAAAAATAAACTTCAAAAGTGCCTTTGAAATGTTTAAGCCCTTTTGACAGATTATCCATTCCTTTTGATTTTTTGTTGTGGGTTAATAGCCATAGGAGATAGGAAAAAAAATTAATAAGTCTACTATACATTTTTATTTGATTCTCAACTTAACATAATGCATTGTGTTTTTTGTTGTTTTAGAGTTTAAATGAAAAAGGTTTATTTCTGTACATAGTGCAGTGTTAATTCGAGTCCAGTTTTGTGAGAGACAGTGAATAAATCCTCTTAATAAGCTACCTAAACATCCCCAAGATAGTCAGAATTTTACCAATTATGTACAAAGTTTATACCTAATATACAAAGCTTAAACCTATCTAAATAAGGGCAAAACAAACAGAAATGAACTATGGACTATATCAGCACAAACTAAACAGCCTAGGAGACACTCAAAAGGAAGGAAATGTCATCAACGAAACAGAAACACAATCCAATCGTCACTTTGCATCTCAGTTGCATTCTATAGAGCTATTTTTCCAAAATGGGACCCCACTCCCCCAAAACTACTTAAGAATAATGTATGGTGCTTAGAGGGGAAAAAAAGTCATTTGAAGAGTATTTATTTGGTGCTACTCTGTACTGGGCATTGTTGTCGGTTCTTTATCAACACCTCTGTTCATAGTTTTATTAAGATTTCAGTATATATGGTTTTTTTTTTTTTTTTTTTTTTTTTGCGGTACGCGGGCCTCTCACTGTTGTGGCCTCTCCCATTGCGGAGCACAGGCTCCGGACGCGCAGGCTCAGCGGCCATGGCTCACCGGCCGAGCCGCTCCGCAGCATGTGGGATCTTCCCGGACTGGGGCACGAAGGCGTGTCCCCTGCATCGGCAGGCGGACTCTCAACCACTGCGCCACCAGGGAAGCCCAGTATATATGGTTTTAAGTATTCATCTTTCTGAGAATGCTAATCCTTTTCTCATTACTTTTACATTTTCATTCCAAACTAACTTTCCTAACCAATCTGAAACCTCAAACTTTCCAGCATTCTTGACTCACTTTCTCTCTTATTCTTCTGTTGCACCCACCTAAGCATTGATTTTTTTTTAACCTCCTTTTTTACTTCAAGGAACACAGGAATG
Source organism: Phocoena sinus (assembly GCF_008692025.1). NCBI lineage: Eukaryota > Metazoa > Chordata > Mammalia > Artiodactyla > Phocoenidae > Phocoena > Phocoena sinus. The sequence goes on from NC_045769.1 coordinate 90,912,267, forward strand.
TAGAGGATTTTGTCTCTGTGTGTTCCTTTGCTCTGTCAGCATCAGCTTGGAAGAACACGCCGTAGAGACTGGCATATCAAGTAGTATAAAGCACTACAGTGCTAGATATAGCCTTTGGCACAAAATGTACAATACTAATAATACCTCATTTATCCTACTACTGCCCATAGAAAACCCATAAGTGCTAAGCATAATTCATTTTGTCTGCACTAACTTACTAATCCTTTTGCATTAGCGCTCTCTAAGGTGTTCGTTGTTGACAATTGTCTTCCAAGCAGGAGACACTTCAAGTTCTAGATGCCAAGCAGTTAAAATGTTATGGAATTATTAAGTCATTGAATTTTCTATTTGAAGAGATGCCTGGGTAAATAAATCCTTTTGCTTATGCAGATGTGGTCCATCAGATATTCCTGGGGTGTCTGTCATCATTAAAGATGTAGAAGCAACTTTGCCAAGCATGTAAGGCTTTGTTTGTCTTCTTGGCAAATTCAGTATCATAGTTAGAAAAGTTTTAAGTTCATGGAAACTTATTAGAGTACAATTGAGACAAAGTAAGCAGGTTTAAGTGCTATAGGAAGTCACCCTTTGCCACTCTGTAGTTTAGCTTTGCATCAGTGGTTTTGGTGGTTTTTTTTTTTTTTTTTTTTAAGTCTTGGAAACATTTGTTCAGCTGGAATGTTTGGAAGAAGTCCAATACGTAAAATGCACACTAGGGGATTTTCTCTGCTTGAAATGCATGTGAGCAGGAGCAGCCTGGAGCCCTGCCTGCTTGGCCCTCTTTCGTGTCTTTCATCCCAGCCTCCCCCCACCCTCACCCCACAGCAGACTCACATCACCCTCTGAGAACTCCACAGAGTACAATTTATAAAGCAAAGCACTCTTTTAGACCATAACTACCTGAGGGAAAATTGAGTTGAATATCAGTGTCAAAAATCACCCTGTATTGGGCTTCCCTGGTGGCGCAGTGGTTGAGAATCCGCCTGCTAACGCAGGGGACACAGGTTCGAGCCCTGGTCCGGGAAGATACCACATGCCACGGGGCAACTGGGCCCATGAGCCACAACTACTGAGCCTGTGCGTCTGGAGCCTGTGCTCCGCAACAAGAGAGGCCGCGACAGTGAGAGGCCCGCACACCGCGATGAAGAGTGACCCCCGCTCTCCACAACTAGAGAAAGCCCTCGCACAGAAACGAAGACCCAACACAGCCAAAAATAAATAAATAAAAATTAATTAATTAATAAAACAAAAAACTTATCTCCAAAAAAAAAAAATCACCCTGTATTAACCAAGGTAGCAGTAAGAAGTTGTTAGTTGTTCATTCATTTAATTAAGTTTATGTATTTTTTTATGCCAGGCATAAACACAATTCTTCCCTTTAATACGGATTGATTAAGCAAATGAAATAATATAGAAAAATAAGTGCCTATAGGACTATAGCATTTATATTGAAGCCTCTAGTGCTTTTCTAAGTTGGGATACAGGAGTTTAGATTGTGAGCTATTGGGTGAGTTTCTGGCCAAAGGGGGAAACTAGAAAGACAGAATCAAAGTTCAAACTAGGAATAAATAGCAGAGAAAGTCTGAAAGGTCTCAGGAAAGGAGAAGACATCAATATAAGGCTTCAAGACAAAGAGTGGAGACAAGGGGTGGAACATGCTAATCAGAACACAAGACAGTACTCTTCTTGAAGGAACCTCTCTGGAGTTCCTGCAGTAGGCAGGGAGGTGAGGAAAGAAACTTCATGGATGTGGACACCTGTCACATTATAAAACATTAAATACATACGCATTTTATGAGTAAATGGACTTTTTTCTATTACACACATGTTGTACTAAGTACTGAGGGAAAATAAGAGAAAACATAAAAAAAGAGGGGTGATGTAGAGTTTAGGGAAGTATTTAATACCCTCTAATGGATAAGTAGAAGTATAGTGTGTAGACAGAATGTACTAAAACGTGAACAAGACCAGCAAATAGTTGAGATTGTTGAAATTCAAAGTAAAAAGTGTAGGAGTAGGAGGGCAGAAAGTTGTATATTTGGACAGTGGCCAGATGAATTTAAATTGATTTACTCAATTTAAAGTTTGTTCTATAGTCCATGGAGAGTCATTAAAATATATTGTGCAAGGGATTAGCAAGATCAGATTTGTATGCTAGAATAATATAACAGAGTAAGGGAAGACTAAAGGCCCATTGGCTGATAGAGTGATTCTTACAACTGTCAAAGAGAAATTTCCCAAATTGTTTTAACTAGGAGCATTCTATGGTTAGAAGTATTACAAATACTGGGTTAATAAAATAGTGGGTTAATAAAATTAATAAAATTCTTCATAAACTTCTTAGTAAGATGGCAGCCAGATAACTGTTTATTTCACATTTCCTGTTGAATTCTCATAAAAGCACAGGAAACATTGCAACCGTTAAATGGACAAAGGAAGTTGAGAATACACATATCACTCTTCTGAACTCAAGATGAAATCCCAGGATGTAATTTCAGTAAAGTGAAGTTAACTCTTAAATCCAAAAGGCAAAGCAAAGGAGCTAGACAGAAAAAGGAACTTTTCACCCAACCCTACTTTGTGCTCAGAAATTTGGAAACTCTTTGAGAGAATAAGCATTCATACTGTTTTGGGTTGGATGTGGCTTTCTGAGACAGCAAAGTAATTCCATCCTCCAAAGCCTCCAAGCAATGTGTTCGTTTGAACCCTGGCGCCCACATGTGATATTGGGCAAGTTATGTAGCTTCTATATGCCTTAATTCCTTTGTTGTAAAATATAGATAATACTGGTATCTGCTTCTAGAGATTGTTGCAAGGATTAAATGAATATAGATAAAACTTTATCACTGTCATAGGTATAAAGTAAGCACTTGTGATTATTATCTATTACTGTCACTATGCACATTCATGGGCTGTCGTTTGCAGAAATGTATTTATTCATTTATAAGAATAGGAATAATGACACCTGACACCTATCTCACAGAATCTTTTTAAGTACTTAATTTAACTATGTATGGGAACTTCTTTACTGGTACCCATAATATGTTAACTTAAAACAGCCACCTCTCCCAGTCTTGCAGGAGTGGTCTCATGTAAGAGATGTAACGTCACTCAGCCCAGCCCAAGCTCTTGGTTGTCTTTCAAGGCTTTGTGACTTTCTAAGCCACCCCTTTGTCCTTAATGCCTCCCAGTTGTTGATGGTGTGCCAAGACCCATCCATGCCCCAAAGGGGATGAATGCAGTCAGCTCCTAGGTGCAGGCTGATTAGAAGCTGGACCCTCAAGCAACATCTGTGAAAGCATGTAGTTAAGGTCTTTTCAGGGAGAAACCGGAGACAGGCATTTGTTGCCTCCCCCCTCTGCTCTGAGCCTGGGTGCATAACTGTCCTGGAGAACTCCTGCACCTGTTGAAAAACTGCTTCTTTGTTTGTTATAGTCCTGTGGGATTTGTGAATGTAAGCCCTATTGGCTATTGGTTGTTTGGGAGTCCATTGCTTGGGCAGCAGCTGCAAAAGCCGGGGAACCAGACTTGCATAGCTCATTCTAGGAAGATAGTGACAACTTGGTTTTATTGTTGTAGTGAGCTTGGAAGGGGATGGGGATAGAAATCTCCATCAGCATTGCTAGTCTCCAGGCAGAGAGGCAGCCACCCTCCAGATGCATGCTAAGTTAGAAGCTGGACCACTAAGTATTAGCTTCCAAAATACACAGAGTGTAAAGTACTCTGTCTTTCATGGAAAGACTAAGAACTGGACATTTTTGCCTGCTCCCTTGCACGTGGGGGAGGGCCACAGCGACTCCCCACGTGTTTGTACGTTAGGAACGGCTTCTTTTTTGTTGCAGTCCCATGGAACTCGTGAATGCAAGCCCTTTTGCTATCAGAGCCAGGTAATCTGGGTGCCTGTCCCTCATGTGTCAGCCACAAAAGCTGGAAAGCCAGATGTGTGTATAAGCTGCTTCCAGAGAAGTACGGTGACTCGGTTTTATTGTGAGAGTAGGTGAGAGGGTTAAGGTGGAAAAAGTGCTAGCTTCCCCGGTCTCTGGGGAGGATCTCAGGCATCCTTAGATGCCTGCTAAAATTAGCAGCCAGCCCCTCAGGCAGGAGATTGTGAAGTATGTAGATAGATCCTTTTTATGGAAAGGTGGGGGACAGGTATGTCTGTTCTCGGTACCTTGAGCCCTGGGGAGATAGCCACAGTGATGCTCACACACCAGTTAGGAGCTGCTTCTTTGTTTGTTTTGGTTGTATGGCTCTTAGGGAAGCAAACCCCTGTGTGCCTTCAGAGCAAGGTGTTTTGTTTTACAGGTTTGTCCCTTGGGTGGAAGCCTTAAATATTGTACTGCTAGACGTACAGTCCAAACAACTCCTTGGGGATACTCTGGGAGTTGGAGGTTCCCTCCTGATTGTATGGTGCTATGCTGACAGTGGGGTTTTTTGTTTTGTTTTGTTTTGTTTGTGGTACACAGGCCTCTCACTGTTGTGGCCTCTCCTGTTGCGGAGCACAGGCTCCGGACGCGCAGGCCCAGCGGCCATGGCTCACGGGCCCAGCCGCTCCGTGGCATGTGGGATCTTCCTGGACCGGGGCACGAACCCGTGTCCCCTGCATCGGCAGGCGGACTCTCCACCACTGCGCCACCAGGGAGGCCCCATGACAGTGGGTTTTATGGTGACAGTGTGTCCCAGTCTTTCCTACCTGGTTCATTGCAGGCGTTTTCTCATTTACCTGATGTGTAGGAGTTGCTCATTTCTAGCTTTCATTCGGAGGGAGTTTGTTCCGGGTGTAGCTGTTCATTCAGCATGTCTGTGGGAAGAAGACTGCTCAGGAGCCTCCTCTGTCACCATCGTTGTCAACTCCCCTCTTATTAACACAATTTAAAGAAAGTGTACTCCAGATGCAGGGAATAATTAAACTCTTTAGAATTTTTAAAAATAAATGAGAGGGCTTCCCTGGTGGCGCAGTGTTTGAGAGTCTACCTGCCGATGCAGGGGACACAGGTTCGTGCCCCGGTCCGGGAAGATCCCACATGCTGCAGAGCAGCTGGACCCGTGAGCCATGGCCGCTGAGCCTGCACGTCCAGAGCTTGTGCTCCGCAACGGGAGAGGCCGCGACAGTGAGAGGCCCGCGTACTGCCAAAAAAAAAAAAGAAAAAAAGAAACGAGACTAAATTTTAAAAATCATCACATCATGTTATTAATAGAAGCCAAGGAAATACAGACTCTAAGAAGATTAAGAGATGTTGAAATAAAGTGGAAGATGGTAGAGATGGAGCTAGGCGTGAATGAAAAGCTAGAATAGATGATGAAAGATTGCAAAGAAATTAAATAAGCAGAATTCAAAATCTGACCTAAGCACAATAAGGGCAGAATGAGACTACAGAAAGTTGGAATGGTGCCATAAAACACACAGTCCAAGTGTTCTTTCAAAAATATAGTAGAAATCGACAAAAAGATAAACAGTGGAATCGTGACGGGCATAAAAGTTTAAAAATGGCATTTAGACCAAGGGGTATGTGGCTAGACTAAAGAATAAATGAAAGTAAATGGTTTAGAAACAATCAACAAATGTAGACTCAGACACTAGAAATGGCTAAGACATTTTCTTTACCAAAGCCACTTTTAAGCCAAGTACACTCACTATACACTAATAGGTCTTACTAAACACATCTTCTCCTGAAGGTTAAGATCAAATCTGAGGTTTTTGGCCAGTGCTTTGCTACTCTTTCTGTTCCTTAGGGCCGTGCCATATTTTTTCAGGCATGATTTGGGTTATCTTTTAACTATTCACTTAAATAGCCTCATCTTTGTGCTTTAGTAAGAAGCTTTTGAATTCATCCTCATCCAAATGTATATTCCTCGTACCCTCACATGCTCAATCTAAATTGCTTTGTGTAAATGTTTAAAATAATCCCCTTTGGCCAGCTTCAACATTAACACACTTATAAAGTGTGTTAAGCGTATAGGCAAGATCTCACTGATGATCATGACTGACCTCAGTCTGCAGCATAGACTGTGGAGAATTGGTGTGTTTACCATGAAAATTCCTGGCATACTTGGTGATACACCTCTCCTTTCTCTCAAACATCCTGAGACATCATTTTATCATAATACCTTATACACTGAAGGTAGCACTTATTAAATTTTAATGTGCATATAAATCACCTGGAAGATCTTGTCAAAATGTTGATTCTGTTACAGTAAGTTTTGAGATGAGTGCTAAGATTCTGCCTTTCTAGCAACCTCTTATGTGATAAAAAGGATGCTGGTCCAAGAACCACATTTATAGCAGCAAGGTACTGAAGTAACTAGGCTGATGATTTTAAACCAAGGTTGTATATTAGAATTACCTGGGGATCTTTTAAAATCAGCTATGTGTAATCCCCATCCCAGATTAAATTAGAATTTCTTTGGGTGGGCCCCAGGTATTGATACTGTAAAAATCTATGCAAGATATTCTAATGTGCATTCAAGAGTGAGAACCTCTGGTTTAGCCTAACCTGTCTAAATCTTGCATCTGAATATATATTGCTAATATCTGTCCATTCAAGGCACTTGCCCAGAGCCAGCTGAAAATTCTGTGCTGCGAAGAGCAGGGGTGCTATCATACTCATTGATTTAACCGTGACACATAACACAGTGTCTGTCACATAAAAGATTCTCACATCTTATTTGTTGAAAAGGTCAGATATTCCCGAGAACAGGCCTGTGAACTGTATGAAACTGAATGTTTCCTTGATCAATTTGGGCAAGAGAGAGAGAAAGACATACTATTTATTAATGCATCCTTTCAGAATTCATTCAGCGTCTCTTGTCTGTCAAGAATTTTGAGGATACAAAGAGCCTGTCCACAGGAAAGTTGGAGTCTAGTGAAGTAAGCATTTGTTTGTCTTATCGCCTCGTATTCAGAGTAGGATTTTGGAGTCATTCATTCTGTCATTTTCAGCAGCATAAGCATAATTGTAAAACAATAAAATAGACAACTAGCAAAGATGACATCCATAAAGTGAGGGCTATCAAATGAACCAACTGTCAAATTATGTAAATTTGAAAGCCTAACAACCTTGGTAAAGGTCCTCTAATTGGATGACTTGTATAGGAAATAAATGTACTGTCACTTAAAAGTCCCTCTCTATAGCCAGATTTAAAGGAACAGAAATAGTAGTTTAAAAGACTCAAGATAGAATAAAAATCAATAAACGTCAGCATATTTTTACATACCTAAAGTCAGTGTATTTTTAATATACTACAAATACTATACGTAAGTACTCCTTTGCTGAAAGAAAATTTTATTTTATGTACTAATAATGGTATTGGAAAAGTTGTTAATAGTTTGAACAAGATTTTGCGATTTTAATTCATGGAGATACATAAAATATTAATAGTTTTTATACCTAGATGTTGAGTTTATACATAATACTTTCTTATTTACTTCTAAAAAATATTCTCCAGGTTTTCTAAGGTCATTGTTTATTTGTAATTAAGACATTATTAAAATAATATATTTAATAGCATCTCTATTTTAATATTAAACTATATAGAAACCATACCTAGAATTATTTTTCCCAACTATTTTCACCTTCCCTCTTACAGGATTCAACTTTCCTGCCTATTGTTACATGACTTACCTGTTTGATTGAATTTGGGTTTGGAAGAGTGACAGGTTTCAGCTGAGCCGTGTGTTTTGGCATTAGGGTGGACGTTTCATATGATTGCTTGGTTTAGCTCGTGCTCTCTTGTTCCTGCTTTTTGCATAGCTTAGAGAGGCACTACTTTTTTGGCATGGATCTTGGAAAGAGAAGGTTGAGGAGCAGAAACCCAGTCTACATGTAGCCCAGCTGCACTGAACCACAGTGTCCCAGTGCTAGCACTTAACATGAGTGAGCGTGAATCTTTGTTTTATATGCCACTGAAATATTGCAGTTCTTTATTCCCAAAGCAAAAGTAATAGGTTAGAAAAATTATAAGGAAAAATTATATTAATAAAACAAATTATTCAACTTCTTTAATGATCCTAATGGTATCTTTAGATAAAGGAATCATTAGAGAGGGGAATTAGGGAGAAATTAGAAGAGAAAAACAGAGAGAAGTACAACTATCAGAGATGCAAATGTAAAAATAATGGAACCACACAAACACTAGAAGAAAAGTGTGACTACTTTTATAACTTTGGTGTTGGGGGGAATCTTCCTATGACTCAAAATCAAGGAGCAATAAAAGAAAAATTTGACAACATAAAAATGAAGAAAAATTTCTTTTCATTTAACAAAACCACACCATAAGCAGAGTCCAAAGGCAAATAACACACTAGAAGAAAATATTTGAATATATATCAAAGATAAAGGATTAATATTCCTAATATATAAAGGAGTCTAATACTGAGGGAATATAACCAAACACTTTTGAACAATGAGCAAAAACATGAACAGAGTTCACAGAAAATAAGCAAATGTTCCTTAAATATGTTCAAAGAAACAATGTTCAAAGAATGTTCAAAAAGTTTACAATGAATAGAGTGATAATAAAAGCCTTCACACGTATCGAATTGACAGAAGGTAAAAGGTTGATCGTTCTGGCAGAACTGTGAGGGAAGCTGTGGGCAACTGTGGGGAACCTCCTCCACTGCTGTGGGAATGCAAAATGGTACCACCCTTGGGAGGAAGAACTTGGCAAGATCTAACCAAACTACATGTGCATTTACCCTGTGACTCCGTAATCCCACTTCTAGGAGTTTACTCTAAAGATATACCTCCAGCAATAGGAAAACAAATATGCACAAGAGAGTCACTGTAGCATTATCATACCAGTGAAATGTTAGAAACAGCTTACATCACCTTACAGAGGAGATCAGTTGAATAAGACACCATGCATTCTCACAGTGCAGGACTGTGCAGCTATAGGAATGGAATAAGGAGAGCTCTACGAACTGATGTGGTGTAATATCCCAGATACACTGTTAAGAGGGGAAAAAAATAGGATGAATTATGTTACATTTCCTGAAAGAGAGAAGAGGTTATTTTATGCAAAAGAAGAAATGCCGGAAGGATAAACTAGGAACTAATGAAAATGGAAAACTACAATGTGTGTGGGCTTCTCTGAGTATACCTTGCTTTTAAAGATTTGAGTTTTCAACTATGTAAACATTTTATATATTCAAAGTTAACTTAAAATGACAAAGATCGGGGGAAAGCCTTACAGTTGAATACAAACAGAAACTAATGAAGCTAAAAGCCTCTTCTCTGATGCCAGGTTCTCTTTTCCTTCCCAGTGTCTTCGAACCCTGTGTTAGGCAGGGGGCTCCTCCAGCCTGGGGACCTGAGTGAATCTGAAGAGCAGAGCCCTTAGGCAGCTGACATTTGACATGTAGAATTGATGAGAAATAAGCTTGTATATAGTTCAGCAACTTTGATTTTTTTTTTTTGTTTGTTTCCACAGCATAACCTAGTCTATGCTGATCAATGAAACAGAATACTGAGAGAATGTTATGCTGTAGCGTTTTAAAGACAGAGTATTAGCAAACTCCAAATCTTTATTACCTCTTCCAGTAGAATACAAAACAATAAATGTAGGTATCACTCTCAAATCGTTATCATAAACCTTTGTGCATTTCTAGACATTACAATTGGGGGAGAGTAGTTCTTGATGAGCAAAGACACAATAAAGCACCAACCAAACTAAGAATCGTGACAATCCAAGTCTCTGAGGTGATGACGGGGACTCTGGTGATTACAGCTATTTGTTCAGAAAGCAGAATAACTATGGAATATTTCCACTTGTTTACTGCCATGCCTAATAGAAATACATTTCCCTTTGGAAACCAAGAGCTCGCTGGGGAATCACTAGAGAATAAGAACAAAAGAGGTATAAAGAATAAGAGAGGATTCACCAAAGCGAGGAATATTAAGAGATGACCTAAATGTGAAAATAAAAAGGGAAGAAGTAAAGATGAAAAGCTGGGGACCAAGGGAGATAAAGTAAACAGGTGATATAATTTTTTCCTGACAATTGTTTTTATTTTTTTTTTAATTTTGGACGCTTCATCTTAAACTATGTGCACTAAATCCAATCTATGATATTCTGTATGAGAATTACATCTTTGATATCAAGACCATTAAATAGTTAGGATCATTTTACTTACAAATAAATCTTTAGGCACTAGGAATTCTTATTAAATTAGTTCAACTGGTCAGCAGCTAGTGAAAACACATTTAGTTGGTGTTAAATATTGCACAGCACATTACAAGTGGCTGATGCTCCATAACCAGTCCATTTATAGTTTATGGTGCAAATTTTAAAGTCAAGTAAATTGTGTTTTCAGCAGTAGTTCATGTGTTATGACTTGTCGAGGTCGTAAATAATTTGCAGGGCACTTATGTATTTCTAGATTCCATGTACCTCTTGCTTATAAATCTATTTATTAACCCTTATAAATAATTGATGGCTATATCTTAAAATGAATCATTCCTAAAATTGCTTAACTGTCTGGAATTTTTCTTTAGTAATCCCATCCTTCATTTTCTTTTCATATCTCAATCAGGTATAAATAGAAGAACCTTGCATACACCTTTTTCTTCTCATTTCCAAGTCTAAGTGTCTGTGTCATTATTCACCTTTATGGTGAGAAGCTATGAATTTATGTCATCAATTCTGCTTCTGGCACCTTCAATGAGTAAATTGGTTTTCTTCCCAACCCCCCATTCATCGCAGCTTTACAACTGGTTTCTCTCTCTCTCTCTCTTTTTTTCCTCTTTTTTATTTTCTTTTTCACTACTTGGCTACCCTACCAATTTCTTTCCATCCCTTAATATCAGGGATCAGAATACTCAAATTCATTGTCTTACTATGATGGGTTTTTTTTAGCATAGTAACTGAATATTCTGTGTCAATTGACATAAAAGTCTTAGAATAGAGAGGAGAAGAGAGAAGTAGGAAAGAGGCCAAGAGTGGTTAAAAAAAAAGAGAGAGAATATGCATGACAGTGATTGACAGTCCCTTGAAAATTTATGAAGGTGATGACTGACTTTTTAAAGCATATGTTTCTACCCTACTTTGTACCATTTTTCATATTGAAACCTAAATCCTCTCACCTTAATTCCATCTACCAGGAAACCATTAGTGAACCAATACATTTTAATTTTTTTCATTCTGCTATTCATACATTCATTCAAAACAATTTCTTAGTTCATTATTCATCATTAGTTGTTCATTCATTTATTTATATGTTAAACGAGTTGTTTCAGAAGGAATGCAGGTTTACAATAACATATGAATTACACATTTAAATAAAATCAAACAAATGGATGAGACAATCTGAACAAAAGGAACTTAAGGAGGTAAAAATAAAATGAAGCTAAGTGAGTCATACATAGGTCCTTAATCCTTTCATATAGTGCAAAATGCATGTTCCAGAACAATGTTCATCCTTAAGACCACAGAGACTCTTTTATTTAAATGCCATTGTTTTCTCTATGTGTATTTCAAACGTGCTAATACTCTGGATTTAATGATTCAACAGAGCAGAGAAGATTATTCATAAATCAAGCTGGATTTTGCGGGAATTATCCACATAAACATTCCATGAATCAAATGGAGAAGAAAACTTGCTGTCCACACTGAGAGTGGTCTTTGTCAGCAGATCACAGATAAATGATTCTTGGTGTAGGTGTACTTAGAGTTTCTCCATAGAACCAAACACTTTTCCTGGGGTAGAGCTGTTGGTGGAGATGAAAAATGATTGTGTTAGTGTAATTAAAGTGTTATCTCCCTCCAAATTCCATTTTGCATTATGCAATATTTGAATTAGCTGCTGTTTGAAGGTAAAAGTTTCCACTAGGTGAGAGGTCAGACACACGTAAATGTGGTTTACTTAATCAGAAGGAAGTCTCAAACCATATGCCTGAGAAGTAAGAAAAGCCGTGCAAGGATTTATTGAGGAAAGTGTTCAGTTGATAAACGATAACATTTATTTGTAATTTGAGAATTTGACCCAAATGACACTCATTAGCTCAGCTTGTATGGAGCCAGTTAGTTTTATAAATTTATTTTTGGTCCTGATGCTATTTGTAAAAGGATTTTATTATAGTACTGGAAATGAGATTTGTTTTAAAACAAATATGAATGATTTTAATTATGCTATTTTGCTTTCTCTATAAAATTATGGATATCTCATTTTCTCATAGCGGACATATAGATGATTGTCCTAGTTAAAAAGCATGACAATAAAAACTCACTGTTTGTACTTCAGGCAAATTTTTGAGGGCATAGGAGATACTAATTACTGATTCTATTTTAAGTATCTTCTTTGCCACCCACCACTTACTGATCTTAATAACAACAGCCAGAAAGTTTCCTGAGAATTTCCTGTGTTCTAGGTAATGAGCTAACTATTTGCATTAACTCTCTTTTTAAGTTTCACAACTCAATAAAATACATTCTATTACATTCACCATTTTGGAAATGAGGAAGTAGAACTTAGCAATTACAAGTAATTTGCCTATGAGGAGCTGGTATACATGCATACGGTTTGTTTAGAGATTTTATTATACTTAACTATTTTATTCTTTCTTTTGACTTTGGTGACATTTAATTTTATCATATTCTTTACTGTTCACATCAAAACTGCTATTTCCTTCCACAGTAAGAAAGTATTAGAAAACAGATGGTCCCAAATACCTGCTTACCTTGAGTCAGAAAATACCTTTAGTGTATTTGAAGAAGATATATCCATTTGTAGTAGATATCAAATATAAATTGCCTTTTTTTTTCTTGAGATTCAGATGTATTTGCCTCTCACAAGCTAATTTTCCTCATTAAACTCAACTCTTAGGGAAGACAGGCCCATTCTGATACCACCATCTGTTACTATGAAGGCTTTGAATCCAGGGTTTCAGTGTATTTGGTAACTAGTTAAAACTTAAAAATTTAGAAAGGGGTTTTTATTGAAGAAAGTCTAATGTTGGTTTAGGAGACAGAATCGAAGCATCTGAATAAAAAATTCTGCTACTGTGACTACTCAGCAGTAACTTTCTAACAAATATTACCTTTTGGATTTAGAATCATTATAAAAAAGTATCTGTTCTGTTTCACTTGCTATCTTCTGCCTCATTGTTTATATTTTTCTGGCACTCAATACTTTACAATATAATTTGATATTTATTTTCATAGGCAATCTCTACAACAATGAGGAAACTAAGACTCACAAAAATTAAATACATTTTCAAAAAAATAAAGCCCCAAGTGGCTTTTTTAAGCTAAGCCATATCTCCATTTTGTATAATAATATACGTAGTATGTAGAAACAATTTTAATTCAAACACCACAGAAGGTAACTTGCCCATACTTGTCCAAACATAGATATACAAGTAAATATTGACTAGTGACTTTAATAAAATGTTTGAGTTCATTCAAACCTGCCCCTTCCAAACATGCTCCTCCCCACTTGCACACTTCGTTCTGCCTGTTTCTTCAAATAAATGTATATCACGTTAAAACATTTCTTCAAGATTACTGCCTTCTTGGAACTTCCCTCAATGTCTGCTTCCTAAACTAACTTCCTAAAGCTAGCAGGTTAAATCTACACAAGAACTGCACAAAGACCTCATTTATTGCTACCTTGAAGCATTTGTTTCTCCCTTGCTTACACCAGTACAGTACAAGACAATATGCATATCTAAGTTTGTGTTTGTTCTGAGACAGAAAGAAGTTTGGGCTTCATTTTATTCCCACACATAGAATATGGGTTTGTGAAACAGTGTGCCTATTTGGGTAGAAGGAGGTTGGGAAAAGTTATGAAGAGGAACTGGAGTTTAAGATACTACCCTTGCTCTGTGCCGTCCAGTTCTGGAGATTTGGAGCATGTAGGCAGCCATTCACTGTCATACCAAAAGCATAAGTAAGGGACAAGGTGTCAGAAATATGAGTTAGGTATTTCCAAGCACTCATCTCCTAAGAATCCTGATGATAAGAGTCATGGAAATGTATATATTCGCATAAAGGAAAAGGGAGTCCAAAGGTACAAATTTCTAGTTAAAAAATAAATGTCATGGGAATTTAGTATATAGCATGGTAAATATAGTTAGTAATACTAGATTGCATATTTGAAAGTTGCTAAGAGAGTAGGTCTTAAAAATTCTCATCACAAGGAAAATATTTGTAACTATGTAAGGTGATGGATGTTAGCTAGACTTATTGTGGTGATCATTTCACAATGTATACTGTATACAAATAGCGAATCATTATGCTGCACACCTGAAATTAATATAACGTTATATGTCAATTATACCTATAAAAACTAACAAAAAAGATTTTTAAAAAGATAGTAAAGAGAGAGTGACCGAATTAGAGGGTTTATAAAGGATGCTTATTTTCTTTGGTCATTAACTCTAGAAAATGAGAATCAGGGCATAGAAGCAGGTATCAAATGAATCACAAAGAACAATATTATGTTGGTGCTTCTTTGCTATTGTTTCCTGATAGAAGTTATTGGTAAATAGTGGTGAAATTGAAAAAGTTACCAAATACTATAAAAAAAATATTTCAGAGGTAGATTATTATTGTGATTTGTTTTGCCTTAATCATGAAAATAACAATGTGGTAGGAATCTGGTTTTAATCATGTTATCATCCTTGTTACCTTCCATAGTTCTTGGATATAGAAAGTTCTTCATAAATGTCTGTCACTGTATGTTACAGCCAATGAAATACACACTCCCACAAAAATCCTTATAAATTTGAAAGCTATAACACAGGATATTGAGTTAGAACAGAACTATTTCTCCCTCAGTTTGGACTGAGGTGCCAATAGATATCAGATATCAAAGTGACACAAATTTCCAGTACAGACTTTTCAAAAGGAATATTTTAGAATTAGGTAGGGGGAGGAAGAAGAATCCTATCTTGAATACCTCAAGCCTAGTGATGGACTCTTCTTTTGGAAGACTCAAAGAGCTTGAGATATGTTCTCTGCTGCTGCTGGAAGACCCAGAGGTCTGGGACCAAACTTATTCCAGAGAAAGCTAAAGCAGGCAGTGTGTGTAGCATGCAGGGGGCTGCGTTAGAATTGTCCTCTTCTCCAAGGCTGTCAGGGCAAGGGATGTGTGAACATCTTCCTTGGAACTGATGTGGGCACTGGAAGGACAATAGAACCCCAGAAGCAAGAAGATAGATAGGAAGACCAGTTTACTAACAGCTAGGGATAAGGTCACAAGTGACCACTGAAAATACAAGAACATTTTCCAAAGTCAGGTGATTTGCATGGGAATAGTATCCAGTGATGAGTCCTAGCAAGAGTTCAGAAAATTACACCTCAAGACAAACATAACACATACAGTCCACATTGCTATATTCTTGTGACACTTGATGTGGCCAATTGGGATTATGGCCCCTGGGTCATCTCCCTGATAATATCAGGACCCCTTCACTGGAAATTGATTCATCTGAATAAAAACTGTTGTTCTCAGGAGAACTGTTTGTGGGATGGTATGAATCAAATCGGTCAGTGGATAAAGTGCAACTTTAGAAAGAACTCATCTAGTGTGGCTAATGTCTTTTACAGCCTATAGGATTTAATAATGACCCTCCAAACACGCTCAGGAAAAGAACTTTTCCTGACCAAGAAATGATTAATCTGAAGATGGACAGTTCTTTCATATCCAGGTGGCCTGAAGTCTGGGGCTATGCAGTAAATCCATCTCACAGTTGGAAACTGTATGATACATGGTCTTGGATGTGAAAAGCCTAATCTCATAGTGCCCCCTGTGTTGCATGCTTGTCGTTGAGTCTTTTTGGTTCTTTCCTTTGAAGATAGGTGCATCAGTTCTTTTGTAGTACAGAAACCTAAAAGAAAATAAAAATAGTGCACCTATAAATTATTTTCCCTTGGAAAATCATGAACAAGGTCAATCATATTCCACATGAGACAGCTGTTCTAGCATCTTGTAACTGCATATTTCACTTAAAATTTCAGTTGTCGGTGAAGCAATGATCATTTGCTGGAGGGAGTGACTTCCAGCTTTCCTTACCTTTGTTCTTCTTGTTTGTAATGACCTTGGAGTGGTAATTTAAAATGATATACAATATACTTAAATATTCATAATTCATTTTTATGTTTCTTTTTAAAATATATAGCAGTTTAAGACATTTTTGAAACAAGCAAATGAACTACCACAATAAAAACAATGAATTAAGTGTAAAGATTGCTACTTTATCTAGGGTTGAATTTCAGAAAACAAACTGGTATAACCCAAGGAAAAAGAAATTCAGCAAATGAGTTAAGTGTACCACTGTATTATACTAAATACTGATAACGTTTATTAGAAACCCAAACCCAACCTTGGAAGTGGTGGGGATGCAAATACAAATTTGTGGTTTGATGGTCGTTTGAACTAGGGTACTTATAGCCCCTCAGTTGCCTGCTTTATACTTGCAGCCTCAGAATTACTTGCTTTATATGATTCCTTTTGATGAAGATTTTTTACATCTGAGATATGAGTTGAAAAAATGATACACAGCATAACATAACTTCAACAAAAGAAGAGGAATTTTCAATACAAACAAATATTATTATTATTATTTTTTTTTAGTAATCATTAGTTTAAAAGTAAGTTTCCCCGAGGTTAAAATTGGAAACCAAATGCAAAACCAAAACCTCATATTTTTTCCATCAAATATCTATCTGGGGCTTCCCTGGTGGCGCAGTGGTTGAGAGTCTGCCCACCGATGCAGGGGACACGGGTTCGTGCCCTGGCCCGGGAAGATCCCACATGCCACGGAGTGGCTAGGCCCGTGAGCCATGGCCGCTGAGCCTGCGCGTCCAGAGCCCGTGCTCCGCAACGGGAGAGGCCACAACAGTGAGAGGCCCGCATACCGCAAAAAAAAAAAAAAATAAAAAATAAAAAATCTATCTGTATTTTCAAAACCAAACATGGACTTGTATTCAAAATATAAAAACTGTTAAATATATTTAGTAAGGGTGTGTTTGCTCTTTATTTTATTAGTGTTGATATCATATTCATTGCCAGCAAGGACATGGCAATCATTATTGATCCTCAGGAAAAGGAAAATAAATTTAATTCTCAGGATATGTGCATTATAGTTTTTCATGATTTGCCTGAACAATCTTTCTGATAATTCATAGTTTTGGTACCAGACCACAAGATTATATAGCTTTTGTCAGTATTTAATTTAAATTACAAGCATTGAGATATCTAGTACCACATCTGCAACCTATCAAGTACTCAATAAATGTTTGCTAAATGAGGAGGAATAAAACAGAATTAATTGCTTCAGATTCCTGGCCGTTTTCAATCAGGAGAAAAATATAGAAACTGGGTGGTTACCTAAATCAAAAAGACAATCCCAGCCTGAAAATGTTGTCTGAATTCTGAATTTTGGAAAATATTTCTTTAGGTATTTTCCACATTTAAGCCAACAAGGAATTAATGATATTTTAAAAAGATAGTTTCAATGATTGTAACTGAATAAACATGGATTAATTTGGCAGCAAGGATTTTTTTTTTTTACTCTATTTTTAGAGCAGTTTTAGGTTTATCACAAAATTGGAAGGAAGGTACAGAGCTTTCTCATATTGTCTCTGCTCCCACACATGCACTGCCTCCCCCACTATCAACATCCCCCACCAGGGTGGTACATTTATGACAGCTGGTGAAACTACCTGGGCACATCATAATCACCCAAAGTCCATAGTTTACATTAGGGTTCACTCTTGGTGTTATACATTCTAGGGTTTGGACAAGTATAGTGATGTATATCTATCATTATAGTATCATACAGAGTCTTTTCACTGCCCTAAAAGTCCTGTGTGCTCTTTCTCTTTATCCCTACCCATCCTTGCCTCCACCACCTCTGGCTACCAGTGATCTTTTTATGTTGCCATAGTTTTGCCTAGCAGTGAGTCTTTTTAAATAAAACCCTGCAAATTCCCAAGACTCCTTACCTATGGTAGTGTGATTACTGGTTTATATAGTCATTTATTTCTTTAACATTTGTTTTATGCTTAGTGGATATGAGGTCACCATTTGGATAATTCCAGGGAGACAGGTACCTTGCTGTTCAGTTACTCTCCAGAAAGTCCTGCTTACATGGAATGCGATGAGGATGGAGTTGTGCAGTGTGGGTCCCTAATGCCAGGTGCTGTTGTAGGCACTGGTGATAGAGCACTGAGCGAAACAGACAAAACCCCACTCTTTAGGTCTTAACTTCTAACATGAGAGGCAGACAACATATGAATTAAGTAACTAAAACATATAGTGTATTAGATTTAAAAGTTCTAAGGAGAAATCTAAAAAGCAGGAGGATATCCTGGGGGTGCAGGAGTTGAGCAGAGGAATTTTCAATGTGATGTGAAACAGCTCTCTAAGAAGGTATCAACTGAGGAAAGTTATGAAAAAAGAGAAGAGTCACATTCCCTCATCCAGAAGAAAAGCATTCTCAACAGAGGGAATAGGGCAAGTGGAAAGGTCATAAGGTACGTGTGTGTCCAAGGACTTTCAGAAATAGCAAGGAGGCCAGGGTAGCTGGAAAACACTGAGGCAGCAGCAGAGTTACTAGAAATGAGTTCAGAGAGGTGAGGGGGAAGCAGTCACGTAGGACTTTGCACTTCAAGATTGGAACTTGGGCTTCTAGTCAGAACAAATGAGAAGGAAGCATTTTGAGAAATTTGAAGAGAAACATGAAAAGGTCTGAGTATATTTTAACAGGGTATATCTGGCTGTTTCAATGAAAGTAGGCTGTAGGGTGACAAGGGCAGAAACAGGGAGAACAGTGAGGGGGCTACTGCAGTAATGCAGATCAGATGGGAGGAAGTCCCTCACCATGTGGCAGCTGTGTAGGGAGACAGCCACAGTTGTCCCAAGATATATCTTGAAGTTAGAATCTACTTATGAGCAAGATATTTAGTTTCAGAGAAAGAGTAGTGTGGATAAAGGGGTGAATAGTTAAAAAGTGGAGCTCCTCTCCTCCACAAAGCCCCCCCCAGCAGTGTGGGTCCTGGCCTGAGCCCTGCCTACGCCAGAACCTCCTCTGGCTGCATGGGTCCTGGCAGGCTGAGTGCCACACCCCTCCAAGGTCTCCTCTGGCTGCGGCAGCCCCTGTGGGCACACCTGTGGAGGCCTGTGCCCCAGTTGGCCTGTGTGGCCATGTGTGCTCTGGGCCAGCTTCAGGAGCAGATGCTGGTGAGAGAAACACATGCAGAGGTGGGGCTGACACAGCTGGTCCACAGACCTACCTAGAGGTCTTGGAGTGCCTACTGAGGAGGTAGGGATTGGCTATAGCTCACCGTTGGGGCAAGGACACCGATAGCAGAGGCACCGGGGAATGTTTTATTTATTATCTTATTTTTTTATTCTTTTAATTTTATTTTTTATTATTTATTTTGCTGTTGTGGTTCTGTTTTGCTTGTTGCTGTTTCATTTTTATTTTCCTAATTTTATTTTATTTTTTATCCTTTGTTATAGTTCTGCTCTTTTTTGTTTGTGGTCTTCTTTTTTTTTTTTCACCGTACTGCACATTTTGTGGGGTCTTGGTTCCCAGGCTGGGGCTCAGGCCTGAGCTCCTGTAGTAGGAGCACCGAGTCCAAGACACTGGACTAACAAAAACTTTGGGCCCCAGGGAATATTAATTAGTGTGAGCTCTCCCAGAGGTCCTCATCTTGGCACAAAAACCTGGCCCCACCCAACTGTCTGCAAACTCCAGTGCTGGATGCCTCAGGCCAAACAACCAGCAAGACAGGAATACAGCCCCACCCATCAAAAAAAATGAGATGACAAAAAAATATGTTACAGACAAAGGAGCAAGGCAAAAACCTACAACACCAAATAAATGAAGAGGAAATAGGCAACCTAACTGGAAAAGAATTCAGAGTAATGATAGTAAAGATGATCCAAAATCTCAGAAATAGAATGGAGGCACAAATAGAAGAAATAAAAGAAATGTCTAACAGAGAACTAGAAGAACTAAAGCACAAACAAACAATGATGAACAGCAAAATAACTGAAGTGAAAAATACACTAGAAGGAATCAATAACAAATAACTGGTGCAGAAGAACAAAGAAGTGAGCTGGAAGTTAGAATGGTGGAAATACTGGAAAAACTGCCGAGGAGCAGAATAAAGAAAAAAAGAAAAAAAAAATGAAATGTGGATAGTCTAAGAGACCTCTGGGACAACATTAAACACACCAACATTTGAAATATAGGGATCTCAGAAGAAGAAGAGACAGAGAAAGGATCTGAGAAAAAATTTTGAAGAGATTATAGTTGAAAACTTCCTAACATGGGAAAGGAAATAGCCACCCAAATCCAGGAAGCACAGAGAGTCCCATACAGGGTAAACCCAAGGAGAAACATGCCAAGACACATATTATTCGAACTAACAAAAAAATTCAAAGAAAAAATATTAAAAGCAACAAGGGAAAAGCAATAAATAACATACAAGGGAATCCCTACAGGGATAACCCCCATAGGTTATCAGCTGATTTTTCAGCATAAACTCTGCAGGCCAGAGGGAGTGGCAAGATATATTGAAAGGGAAAAGACCTACAACCAACATTACTCTATCCAGCAAGGATCTCATTCAGATTCAATGGAGAAATCAAAAGCTTTACAGTCAAGCAAAAGCTATTCAGCACCAACAAACCAGCTTTACCACAAATGCTAAAGGAACTTCTCTAGGTGGGAAACACAAAAGAAGAAAAAGACCTACACAAACAAACCCAAAGAAATTAAGAAAATGGTAATAGGAACATACATATTGATAATTACCTTAAATGTAAATGGATTAAAGTCTCCAACCAAAAAACACAGACTGGCTGAATGTATACAAAACAAGACCCATATATATGTTGTCTACAAGAGACCCACTTCAGACCTAGGGACACATTCATACTGAAAGTGAGGGGATGGAAAAAGATATTCCATGCAGATGGAAATCAAAAGAAAGTTGGAGTAGCAATACTCATGTCAGACAAAATAGACTGTAAAATAAAGACTGTTACAGGAGACGAGGAAGGACACTCACTACCTAATGATCGAGGGATCAATCCAAGAAGAACACATAACAAATATAAATATTTATGCACCCAACGTAGGAGCACCTTAATACATAAGGCAAATGCTAACAGCCATAAAAGGGTAAATCAACAGTAACGCATTAATAGAGGGGGATTTTTAACACCCCACTTACACCATTGGAAAGATCATCCAGACAGAAAATTAATATGGAAACACAAGCTTTAAATGACACAGTAGACCAGATAGACTTAATTGATATTTATAGGATATTCCATCAGAAAGCAGCAGAATTCACTTTCTTCTCAAGTGCACATGGAACATTCTCCAGGATAGATCACATCTTGGGTTACAAGGCAAGCCTCAGTAAATTTAAGAAAATTGAAATCATATCAAGCATCTTTTCTGACCACAATGCTGTGAGATTAGAAATCAATTACAGGGAAAAAAACTATAAAAAACACAAACACATGGAGGCTTAGCAATACGCTACTAAATAACCAAGAGATCACTGAAGAAATCAAAGAGGAAATCAAAAAATACCTACAAACAAATGACAACAAAAACATGATAACCCAAAACCTATGGGATGCAGCAAAAGCAGTTCTAAGAGGGAAATTTATAGCAATACAATCCTATCTTAAGAGACGAGAAAAATCTCAAATAAACAACATAACCTTACACCTAAATCAACTAGTGAAAGAAGAGCAAACAAAACCCAAGTTAATAGAAGGAAAGAAATCATAAAAATCAGAGCAGAAATAAATAAAATAGAAACGAAGAAAACAATAACAAAAATCAATAAAACTAAAAGCTGGTTATTTGACAAGATAAACAAAATTGATAAACCTTTAGCCAGACTCATCAAGAAAAAAGGGAGAGGACTCAAGTCAATAAAATTAGAAATGAAACAGGAGAAATTACAACTGACATTGAAGAAATACAAAGGATTGTAAGAGACTACTGCAAGCAACTATATGCCAATAAAATGTACTAGCTGGAATAAATGGACAAATTCCTACACAGGTACAACCTTCCAAGACTGAAACAGGAAGAAATAGAAAATATGAACAGACTAATCACAAGTAATGAAATTGAAAGTGATTAAAAATCTTCCAGCAAACAAAAGTCCAGGACCAGATGATTTCACAGGCGAAATCTATCAAACATTTAGAGAAGAGCTAACACCCATTCTTCTCAAATTCTTCCAAAAAATAGCAGAGGAAGGAACACTCCCAAGCTCATTCTGTGATGCCGCCATCACCCTGATACCAAAACTAGACAAAGATATCACAAAAAAAAGAAAATTAGAGACCAGTATTACTGATGAACATAGATGCAAAAGTCCTCCACAAAATACTAGCAAACAGAATCCAACAACACGTTAAAAGGATCATACACCACGATCAAGTGGGATTCATCCCAGGGATGCAAGGATTCTTCACTACACACAAATTGAGTAATGTGATACACCATATTAACAAATTGAATAATGAAAACCATATGATCATCTCAATAGATGCAAAAAAAGCTTTTGACAAAATTCAACATCCATTTATGATAAAAATTCTCCAGAAAGTGGGCATAGAGGGAACCTACCTCACCATAATAAAGACCATATATGACAAACCCACAGCAAACATCATTCTCAATGGTGAAAAACTAAAATAATTTCCTCTAAGACTAGGAACAAGACAAGGATGTCCACTCTCACCATTATTATTCAACATAGTTTTGGAATTCCTAGCCATGGCAATCAGAGAAGAAAAAGAAATAAGAGGAATACAAATTGGAAAAGAAGAAGTAAAACTGTCACTGTTTACAGATGGCATAATATTATACATAGAATATCCTAAAGATGCCACCAGAAAACTAATAGAAGTAATAAATGAATTTAATAAATCTGCAGGATACAAAATTAATGCACAGAAATCTCTTGCATTCCTATACACTAACAATGAAAGATCAGAAAGAGAAATTAAGGAAACAGTCCCATTTACCATTGCAACAAAAAGAACAAAATACCTAGGAATAAACCTACCTAAGTAAGTAAAAGACCTATACTCAGAAAACTATAAGACACTGATGAAAGAAATCACAGATGACACAAAGAGATGGAGAGATATACCATGTTCTTGGACTGGAAGAATCAATATTGTGCAGATGAGTATACTACCCAAAGCAATCTACAGATTCAACACAATCCCTATCAAATTACCAGTGGCATTTTTCACAGAATTAGAACAAAAAAACTTCACAATTTGTGTGGAAACACAAAAGACCCTGAATAACCAAAACAATCTTAAAGAACAACAGAGCTGGAGGAATCAGACTCCCTGACTTAAGACTATACTACAAAGCTACAATAATCAAGACAGTATGGTACTGGCACAAAAACAGAAATATAGATCAATAGAACTGGATAGAAAGCCCAGAGATAAACCTACTTACCTATGGTCACCTAATCCATGACAAAGGAGACAAGAATATACAATGGAGAAAAGACAGTCTCTTCTAAATTGTGCTGGGAAAACTGCATAGCTACATGTAAAAGAGTAAAATTAGAACACTCCCTAACACCATACACAAAAATAAACTCAAGATGGATTAAAGACCTAAATGTAAGACTGGACACTATAAAACTCTTAGAGGAAAACATGGGAAGAAAACTCTTTGGCATAGATCACAGGAAGATCTTCTTTGACCCATCTCCTGGAGTAATGAAAATAAAAACAAAAATAAACAAATGGGACCTAATTGAACTTAAAAACTTTTGCACAGCAAAGAAAACCATAAATGAGATGGAAACACAACTCTCAAAATGGGAGAAAATTTTTTTTTTTTTTTTTTTTTTTTTTTGCGGTACGCAGGCCTCTCACTGTTGTGGCCTCTCCCGTTGCGGAGCACAAGCTCCAGACGCACAGGCTCAGCAGCCATGGCTCATGGGCCCAGCCGCTCCGCGGCATATGGAATCTTCCCAGACCAGGGCATGAACCTGTGTCCCCTGCATTGGCAGGTGGACTGTCAACCACTGCACCACCAGGGAGAAAATATTTGCAAACAAAACAACTGACAAGGGATTAATCTCCAAAATGTACAAATAGCTCATGCAGCTCAATATCTGAAAAACAACAACCCAAGCAGAAAATGGGTGGTAGACCTAAATAGACACTTCTTCAAAGAAGATATACAGATAGCCAAGGAGCACATGAAAAGACGCTCAACATCACTAATTATTAGAGAAATGCAAATCAAAGCTACAATGAGGTATCACCTCATACCAGTCAGAATCGACATCATCAAAAAAATCTACAAACAACAAATGCTGGAGAGGGTGTGGAGAAAGGGAACCCTCTTGCACTGTTGGTGGGAATGTGAATTGATTGAGCCACTATGGAAAACAATATGAAAGTTCCTTAAAAAATGAAAAATAGAATTACCATATGACCCAGCAATCCTACTACTGGGCATATACCTTGAGAAAACCATAATTCAAAAAGACACATATACCCCAATGTTCATGGCAGCACTGTTTACAATACCCAGGACGTGGAAGCAACCTAAATGTCCATCGACAGACGAATGAATAAAGAAGATGTGGTACATATATACAATGGAATATTACTCAGCCATAAAAAGGAACGAAATTTGGTCATTTGTAGATATGTGGATGGACATAGAATCTGTTATACAGAGTGAAGTAAGTCAGAAAGAGAAAAACAAATATATATTAACACACATAAGTGGAATCTAGAAAAAATGGTACAGATTAACCTATTTGCAAAGCAGTAAAAGAGACAGACATAGAAAACAAACATGGACACCAAGGGGGGAAAAGGGGGTTGGATGAATTGGGAGATTGGGATTGACATATATACACTACTATGTATAAAACAGATAACTAATGAGAACCTGCTGTGTAGCACAGGGAACTCTACTCAGTGCTCTTCGGTGACCTAAATTGGAAGGAAATCCACAAAAGAGGGAATATATGTATACATATAGTTGATTGTACAGCAGAAACTAACACAACATTGTAAAGCGACTATACCCCAATTTTAAAAAACTACTTTTATAAACAGACAGTTAAAGCAAATGTTGTAAGGGAATATGGGAGTTAATGTACTATTCTAGTGGATGTTATCTAGGCTTGACAAGTTTTCAAAATAAAGTGTTGGAAAATTTTTTTTTAAAGTGGAATTGTCCTGAACTGAGATGAGGAAGAGTAGAATCAGGATGAGCTGACTTTTAGGAACACAGTTTTGCACTTGCTAAGTGTAAGATGCCAACAAGGAGAGGTCCACACGGGGTGCTGACAATAACTATAGAGTTTCTTTTTCTCTTTTTGCAGTGATCTTACATTACACTCTATTTACCAAAGTGATCATTATGCTGTTAATATATATTTTTCATTTTCTGAGGAACTCTGGATGTTCAACAGAAACTTTTGTAACCTGGCATACCATTTGGTCAAAACTGGTTCTCACTATCCTTTGGTTTTCCACACAGAGAGATCCCAGACAGAAATAAAGTCCTAGAAAAAGTCAAAGTCTTTTGTCTGTAAAAAGTCACTGCTGGTTATTCTTTGTGGGGGAAAAAAAAAAACTAGTGTATTTTGAAAATAAAATAAGCTCTATTAGCTATAGCATAAATTAATGTGTTCAATTACTATTAAATATTATTTGTTTCTGATTCAGAAACAACACTGACCTTCCCATTGCACACATGCACCTATACACAGGTTCACAAGTTGGTCTATAGGAAATATAAAAAGAGATATTTGATGTCATTTCCCCCCAGAGCAGAACTTTACATTGGAATTGCTTCTATAATTAACCTCCATAGCAAGTACTGAGAATTTTTAAAAATGGGAATCTAAAACAGAACTTTAAATCTGATTTTACATCACCAAGGTAGAAATAGAAATACCAAATGCCATAAATTGGTGCTGTTTTTACTCTTTTAAACTGGCATATCGTATTCTATAACATAATAATAATATTCTATAATGTAAGACATACAGGTCATTACCAAAAATGATTTAATTTTTAAATTATGTAACAGTAACAAAAAAAAGAAAAAATATTTTTTGGCTATCTAAGCAAAGAACAGAGAAAGAAAATTATTATTATATATCTTGGTAGTAGCATTGATATCCAAGAAATTGGATTAAAATTTTAGACTGTTCAAGGGGAAAGAATAAAAGGAACTAAAAACGTTATATCCAGCAAAACTGACTTTTAGGTATAAAGGGCACACAAAAATTATTTTCAACATTGAAAACTCAGGGAATATCACTTCCATGAGCCCTTCATGAAAAATTTACTAGAAAACAAGCTTTATAATTTTGTTATTTAAAGAATTAGATGAACGCATTTCTTCTTCATCTGCATACACCAATATATTTTTCTGAGATCTTTTTTTTTTTTTTTTTTTTTTTTGGCGGTACGTGGACCTCTCACTGTTGTGGCCTCTCCCGTTGCGGAGCGCAGGCTCAGCGGCCATGGCTCGCAGGCCCAGCCGCTCTGCGGCATGTGGGATCTTCCCGGACCAGGGCGCGAACCCGTGTCCCCTGCATCAGCAGGCGGACTCTGAACCATTGCGCCACCAGGGAAGCCCTGAGATCTATTTTTAAAGTAGAATTGCTGAGTCAAAGAGTAGATACATTTAAAATTTTGATACTTACTACCAGATTGTTCTCCAAAAACATTTTAATAATTTGAAGATTTATCAATACATTTCCTCAAAAAGCTTGCCAATTCTGAGCGTTAATGACATTATTAAGATTTGTAAATCTAAAAACACAAACCAAATCTTTCATTATATTTTTATTCTGCATTGTTTTGATTTAATAGTGTTTATTAGGCAGAAGGCATTTATATTTTTTCTTGGCAAAATGCCTATTCATTTTCATTCTCTTTGCTCATTTCTTGTTAAGAATTTTTGTCTTTTTTTTCCTGTAAAAGCTGTGTTTGCTTTAAGAACAGCAATGCCCTTTAAAAAAATTGTCACATGAGATTCAATATTATCCTGGTATATAACCTGTTTTAATTTTTTTCATGTTTCTTTTCCCTAAAGACATTTTAAATATTCATGCAATCCGTTATGTCAGTCTTTTCCTTTCTAACTATTGGCGTGGATGTCAAGCTTAGCAATTACCTCCTTACTTCCAAATTATGAAAAAGTCTTCACTGAATTTTCTACTGATATTTTAATGTATGTGTTTTGTTTAATTGTCAGATTTAATTGGTCACCAATATACATTGGTACATGTTATAAATAAGCCCTCTCCCTGTCTCTTGCTCCCTTCTTGTGTGTGTGTGTGTGTGTGTGTGTGTGTGTGTGTGTGTGGTAGATACATATATTATTACATTCAGTCTATGAGTCTGAGAAGGTCTTGAAAAGGAGAGACTGGTCATCATTGGTTGTTTTTCAGATTTAACTAAGTTTTAAATTAATCACTTTTTTTCATTGCACATGCATCTCAAGAATACTAGACGAAAACAAGGCAGAACCGAAATTCAATATGGTGTCTGCAAGCGCCATCGTGGAATAAATTAATACACATGTTGATTAAACTTCATTAAAATGTGAAAAATCAAGCACAAATGCAAACATGAAGGGATACCAGGAAAGTAGGCGTAAAGGGATGTGTTTAAGGTACACTGGATGTTTGTAACTCTAATTACAAAAGAGGGGAAATTTAATATGTTTAGTTCTATAAAAGAAATTGAATTCAGCAAGAGAGCAAATAAATATTCTTGGAGTTACAGTTAAGGCTGCTTAATGAGCAGATATTTAAGTCAAAAATGGATACATTTGAATAATAGAAAGTATACATTTTTCTCTATCAGTTTGTAAGGAATAAAGGGAACAGAGATTCTTCTTGATAGACGTTTTTCAAAGACAACAAAGCAGAACTGGCATTCACCCTTTACTTGACTTTACTTTAAAAGCTAATATAACTGAGGAAATGAGGATTCTCAAAACTGTTATTATTTAACCCTGAGTCTTCATGACTTCATATTTACTCTCAAAAAGAAAAGAATAGAGAAGAAAAAAGATCATGTCAAAAATAAGGAATAACATATGATTATTATGATTCTATATATGACTTAAACATTAACCAGATGTAGAAGAAAATACTTGTGTTTTTTTTAAAGATATTAAATGGAAAGTTCATGAAATTGCAAGTTAATAGCAATAATGACATAACAACCTAAACAGCTACCCGTTAATGTGCACTTACTCATGTCAGCTATTGTGCTTAGCACTTTATACACATTATATTATCTCACTCTCATGGGAGTCTATGAGGCAGTATATAAAACTGAGGAACTTTAAAAGGATGGCTGCTTTACTACAGAGATCAGTGAGAAGAAGCACAGTGATTTATTCTAAAAATTAGAACATTAGCTATAACCAAGAAATTAATTCAATAAGTTTTCCATAACCCTTTCCGGTAAATAGGAAGTGACATATCAAAAATTTTTCCATGAAAGCCAGAGCTCTCATTGAATTTTAGAAACAACTAAACATTTTCTTAGGTGCTGAAGGTTGAAAACTACAGTGCCAATGACAAATGAGAGCGATGGAGCTGAGTTAAATGTAATATGTATGGGCTTGCTTCAGGCCCTTTTCTGTCCTGCATTTCCTTTCACCAGGTGTCATTATGACCTATCCCAAAGATAGCATAATCTTATCAAAATGTCTACTCATTTCCTATTTCCATGGATACACAGTTGACTACCAGTGTCTTTTTTGGTTCCTAGTCTGAAACTCCACTAAAACCTTTCATGAATGCTGATGCTGAAATTTTGAAAAGGTGGGAGATTGACTTTAAGCTATTAAATAATTTGGTTTAGCTTCACTGAAGCAAAAATATAAGTCCTCTAAAGTTCCAAGTGGGTTTGTTCACTTCTATGTTGACATCGTACAGAAATATGATAGAAAACTCTGTTTAGAAGTTATCGTGCCCAGGGAACATTAGCTGACTTACAAAAGTTTCTTCATGCACTTTGAGATTTTTGATAACTGAGATTTGGCAGGTATATGGCTGAATTTGTTAATAGACTCAGAAAATATTTATTGGGACCTATTTAGAACAAGAGTGTGCTGGTGCTGTAGGGCAAGCAAATGCGAAGTACACGGAAACTGCATTGTCAGTGTGCCCTTCTGGAGATCATGGGTTGAGTGTCATAGATCAGATACGTTAAGAAAATAGTATTAAATTGAAAATTTGGAGTACCACTTCACATGTTACCCAAACATTCAAACACGAATGCTAGAAGATCTTTTTAGTTTGAAGATCTTTTCTCTGGGTCATTTAATTTCTCTAGGGTGAAAGTCTTCTATCTCTTGCCTGGTTGACTGTGATAGGATTGTATTTTGCCTGGAAGGTGGTCTCCCTTGAAAATAGTGGGAGAGGTTGCTGAGGGTCCACAGTTCCTAATGAATGCCCTCATAAAATTCCTTTTTTTTTTTTTTTCTGTCCCTGTCTCCCTTCTTCCTTCCCCTGTGCTTGGGGACCTCAAGTCTCTTTGCTTCATTTGCTTTACTGTTTTGTGCAGCAGTGATGATGAGTAGCAGTCATCTCATGCATCTCATGTAGGAGGGAAGGGTCCTGGAGGGACAAATACACCATACACAGACACTCATCCAAACCCTACTTGTCACCTCCTGCTTGCAAGTTCTGCAACGCCAACAAGCTCTGAGACCCTCAGCTGATCTGCAGAGCTTGTCAGCTCACTTCTTGAAGGTACTGGCCTCTGTAGGCACATAGATTTAACTTTCTCAACTGTGTGGTCAGTTATCACTTTTCCATCTTCTTTCTAAAACTTGGCTGAGAATTTTCATCCACTGTTGTTCCTTGCCCCCATTCTTGTCATCCTTTCAGGTTAATATATTAAAGTTCCTTTTTTTTTTTCTTTCCATCATTTCCTATGTTTGGGGGAGGAAGATGACATGAATATACCTCATTTAACTGGTAGTCTATATATAATCAGTATTCAGCAATTTATATGAATAGAAAATAACTCTGAAGAATTTTGCAAAATGCTTTCTACCTTAGTCATGAACTAGGAAAAGCTTTTTCATCTCTCCTCTTTCCTTCTTCTCCCACAACAAACAGGTTTGTCTTTCTTCTTGCTTTCTTATTTGCATTCTCTATTTTAATCAACATTCTGTTCATTGAGAGAGTTAGCTCTTACTCCCTTTTGTGGAAAGTGGGATTCCCTTGTTGAGGATTGAAACTAATATAGATTCTTCTCCATTGGCCAGAAATACAGCTGTCATGGTGCTTCCTGTGAAGAAATATTACAGGTAGGACCTCTCCTTTCAGTCTCCACCTCTGCACACACAAAGGTCAGGATATGACTTCCTGATTATTTCATGCCAGTATCCTACTGTTGGGGTGTGTGTGTGTGTGTGTGTGTGTGTGTGTGTGCGTGTGCCCGTGCACTCATGCACGCATGTGCTCAATAAGTCACATAGTACAGACTACAGACTGCATGTCATAGATAGAGGC
This sequence comes from Phocoena sinus, assembly GCF_008692025.1. Classification (NCBI taxonomy): domain Eukaryota; kingdom Metazoa; phylum Chordata; class Mammalia; order Artiodactyla; family Phocoenidae; genus Phocoena; species Phocoena sinus. The sequence continues at coordinate 90,942,804 of NC_045769.1, forward strand.
AGGAGAAATGAAAGTCTAGCAATCAGTAGAAATAGGCAGGTTGTTTTGGCCTTCTCCCTCTCACCAGCTGACATGTAACAGACTAAAATGACTTATGTAGATATCCAGGGTTCCAGTTCTGGGGGTACGAGGCATATGAGGTTTGTGGTCACCGACACTGTTAGGCAATAGGCACTCTCCATCTCAGGGAGGCTGAAATAAAAAATCCATTGGGGTTGTTTCAGGACCTGGTCAGCATTAGGTGCACAACAGACATAGATCCACTCTCAGATCATATGTGCTTTCAAGAACTAACAAAGAGACCAAGGTGGACTCTGTGATTAGATATACCATGTTAAACCTTGGAGGATACGGCATCTCAAACAATATCAAGGTAAGACTAGGACACCATTCTCTAATGGTACCACGGTAGTAAATGTCGTATAAAGAAGAAATCTCTAGAGAGGTGAAAATGTGTAGAGGTTAAGAGCATTGCCTGTTTCCATATCTAAACTATATAATATGGTGGGTCAGAAGATACATGGTTCTTGATTTGTAGTTCAAGTTGCATAGTTACCTCTTTTTCCATGGTCAGGCATTCAGTCTCCATAACGGCCAGGGACTAGGCCAGGAGACACTCCCAAATGGAGAATAGTTTTAGCATAGAAAGAACTGCATTTGTTTCCTGGCACATAAGGCTCAAGTGGCAGGGCATCTTGTACCATAGCCCGTACTCACTGCAGATTTCTCTCTTAATTTGGGCTCCAGTCAGAACTAGAGGTCTTCTGAGCTGCATGCTTAAATACAGTTACATCCAAAACCCCAAATTGCTCATTCCTTCTTATTGATGGATGCTGCAAGGTACAGCAACCAGTCCTACTTTAGAGAGGATATCCCAGCATACTTAAAACCAGTGGGCTACTAGAAACTTCACTGATATGACAAGACCTTGACTTTTCACAGAATTTAACTACCTTTGGCATGTAAGTCTCTTAATATGGCACCTTAGGGTATTACCTACTTACTTTCACTCAGTCCAATTAATATAATGCCATTTATTTAATGGATAATCTTGATGTTTTATAGGATATCAAGACATTAAATTTCTTCTGGAAAATTTTATTACAGGGACCAGAAAAGCTGACATAATAATTCAGAGGTAGAACATTGAAAGTGAATTGCTTTCTCCATTTTGTAAGGCAAATTGCTTCTGATAGCCTTTACTAACTACAATCAAGAAACAAAAGAATCTGCCAGGTCAATTGATGGTGGGTCAATTGATCCAGTAAAGATGTCATATCAGGAATAGCAAGCTCCATTGGCCTTCCCGTTTTATTTTTTCAGTAGTACATGCTTCTTTATCAAAAGCTGTGACAAATCCTTGCAATTTTCCATGATGCAAGGAAAGATAAATCGAGGTATAAGAATCAACACCCCTGAATCCTTCAAGGATTTGTTGGTGCATTAATCTCTGCATATCCCCACTGCATTAGGTAGGCATTGTTTTTCTCTTTTGGTGGAATAAGGGAATGAAATGAAGGTGCACGTGGTAGTTCTTGGGGCTTTTATGGCTTTTCCCACCAAAATATCTCTCAGTAATATGAGAATTCATTTGGTAGCCAAGCGTGTCTACCTCAAGAATACTATATGTTATCTAATCTACATAATCCCTCTGACCACTTGTTATTTTGTTTTTTCAGATATTAACAATAATTCATAATTAATATATAAGAAAACATGAGTTTTTACTGGATATTTACTTTTTCTTAGGTTATAGTCTCTTTGGTGAAAGGATACATACCCATTGAGGGAAAAATTTGTAGCAGAAATTGTGGCTGCCTTCCTTCAGTTGACCTAGCCTCTTCCTCAGTCAATAGATTGTAGTTCTAATAACAGGTTTAGATGTGGAAACCAGGTGAGAGGCTTAGATTCCCACTGTGATAACTAGAGTCAAGTTTCTGATTCCAGTTACAGAAACTTTTATTATATGTATCACACAACACCTTAGAAAGATGCCTATCTATTTCATTTTGCAGGATCCACAGCATCATAAAGACTAAGTAATAATCCTGTAGTCCTGAATTTGAATTAAAAGTATCAATATTAACTCATGATATATTGTATATTTTAAGATGACACAATTTCTAGCTCTTTCTACTAAGCAGACCTAGAAACAAAACAGCAGTGAGCATCTTCTACACCCAAATTGATGTCTCTAAGTACTATTTCTAACTAAGAGGAAACAGAACTCCTTAGAAATTCTTAATTCCATGACTAAAGCAGGAAATATTCACAATTAACCTTGTACTGTCATTCATTATTATGTTTTTGCTTATATAGTTAACATCAATATGCTGTTGTCCTCCTGTTGCACCTGCCTACCAAAACCTGTACACTGGATAAATCCCACTGTATACTTTCTTTGAAAATAAAATTCCTTTCAATCATGTAAAATATCTTGATTCTCAGTGACAGCAAAATAATGACTCATTTGCTCTATTGCAAATTACACATACAGCTGACTCTGAATAACAAAAACAGTATTATCAACACGATCAACAACATGATTTAGGAAAATAGTTTACAACTGTTTTTTTGTTGCAGATTGTTTTGTTTCTTTTAAATCCTTATGTTATTATTGTAGTTTATGACAGGCTTATTTAATTTTACATTAATTGTTATAAAGTGCTTTTTAAAATCTAATTTTGTTTTACAATTATGTATAATATTTGCATAGGTTTAAAATCACATCTAAAATAAAAATCAACAAGTTAAATCTTTTGAAAGAATCTGCAGTCTTTAGAGAAAATATTCTGTCCCTGACCATTCTACCCCATTACCATCATCCTACCTGTGAATATAATTATTTTTCTTTACTTAATAGTTTACCCTCCCATCATTTAAAAATTTTTTGTTAATGTATAATGTACATATAGTGAAAATCTCCCATTTTAATGTACAGTTTTCACGTTTTGACAAAATCTTAGAGTTGTGTAATCACAACAGTCAAGATATCACATAAGTCCCTCCAGACCGCTGCATAGTCAAACCCACAACTTCCCCCAGCCTCTAACAACCACTAGTCTGTTTTATGTCTCTTATCATTTTATCTTTTTCAGAATGTCATAGAAATGGAAGCACAGGGAACTATATTCAATAACCTGTGGTAAACCATAATGGAAAAGAATATGAAAAAGAATATATATATGTGTAACTGAGTCACTTTGCTGTACAGCAGAATTAACACATTGTAAATCAACTGTACTTTGATAAAATTTTTTTGAAAAAAGAAAAAAAGAAATGGAATTATGTAACATGCAGCCTATTGAAGCAGGTTTCTTTCAGTTCTCAGAATGCATTTGATATTAATTTGTTATTGTATATATCAGTAGTACGTTCCTCTTTATTGTTTTGTGGCATTTCATAACAGATTTGCACCATCGTTTATTTACTTTAATCCATTCACCAGTTGAGGGACATTTGGATTATGTCCATTTTTCCAACTCTTCACTGCTATTATATAGTAATACATTACTTTTTGTAAATTGTCCTTGTATCCTGCAACTTTGTTCAACTTGTTAATTCATTCTAGTAGCTTTTTGTGTCGATTCTTTAAGATTTTCTATATAGATAATCATGTTCTCTGTCCGTGAGGGAAATACATCTGTAGTCTTCTTTTCTTATATATTAATATATTTATACTAATATATAAGGGAAATTTATCAGTCCATAAGGGAAATTTATCTATATCTTCTTTTCTTATATATTAATATATTTATGTATATATACATATATATATATATATATATATATATATATATATATATATATATATATACACACCTATAAATGTATGGTCTCCCTTACTTAAGCTATGGCATTTATATTTTTTAACCATGCTTTATTAAACCCAAAACAAAACTTACAATATATCTTGAAAATCACTCCTCATGGTTGTATATATAGAAATATTTCTTTTTTCCTTTTGTGGAATGTTGGTACTCCAATGATTGGTTGTGCATCATTTCTTCAGTCCTCCCTTGATGGACATTTAGATTATCCCCCAGTCTTTTGTTACTATGTAAAGTGTGCAGTGCATGGCTTCATGCACATTTCTTTTCATATTTTTATCAGTGCAGTTTTGGGGTAGGTTTCTAAAAGTGGACAGCTGGATTAAATTTATGTGATTAAAAAAAATTTTTTTTACAGCAGCTTTATTCATAATTGCCAAACATGGAAGCAGCCAAGATGTCTCTTAGTAGGTAAGTGGATAAACTGGTATATCCAGAAAACGAAATATTATTCATTGCTAAAACAAAACAAAACAAGCAAACCAAAAATACAAGAGCAATCGAGCCATGAAAAGACACAGAGGAAACTTAAACGCATATTATTAACTGAAATAAGTCAAACTGAAAAGGCTCATACTGTATGATTCCAACAATATGATAATCTGGAAAAGGTAAAACTATGGAGACAGTAGAAGATTGGTAGTTTCCAGAGGTTGCAGGGAGGGAGGGTTGAATAGGCAGAGCATAGAGAATTTTTAGGGCCGTGAGACAATTCTGTATGATATTAAAATGGTGGATACATGTCATTATACATTTTTCAAAACCCACAGAATGTACAACACCAAGGGTGAACCCTAATGTAGCTCTGGACTTTGGGTGATAAATGATGTGCAAATGTAGGTTCATCAATTATAACAAACAAACAACCATGGTGAGGAAAGTTGATAGTGAGGGAGGTTGTGCATATACAGAGAGGGAATACATGAGAACTGTCTGTACTTTCCACTCAATTTTGCTGTGAAGCTAAAATTGCCCTAGAAAATAAATTCTATTAATTAAAAAAGAAAAAAACAATATTTTCTTGTAATTAAAATAGAAATGCCTTTAACTGTAACTGTGCTATTTTCTTCAAAAATGAAACAAACAAAAAATTCTGGTTATTCACAAATAACATTATTTGCTATTTTAATTTTGTTAAAGTTAATATTAATAATAATATTAAGGGCATTACTTCCAAATACCTGACATTCAATAATTGTTGGTTTCTTAATGAATATCTTTGATTTCTAAATATTTTATAACATCCCCTTTTCTCTTAAGGTAAAGCAATTATGGATTCCCTTTTGTGTTTTTGAGGTAGTACACCTTCAAATATACATAGCTAAGTAGAATATCCTTTATAACTTATAAAATGTACTAGAGATTAAATTTTTTATCAGTCCATAGCCCTTGAAATATACAAACAGGAGCCTTGTAAATCAATCTATATTAGTTAATGGTTTCCTTCTATAAAGTGGTACTTGCCTTAGGTTCTTTTTTTTTTTTTTTTAACATCTTTATTGGAGTATAATTGCTTTACAATGGTGTGTTAGTTTCTGCTTTATAACAAAGTGAATCAGCTATACATATACATATATCTCCATATCTCCTCCCTCTTGCATCTCCCTCCCACCTTCCCTATCCCACCCCTCTAGGTGGTCACAAAGCACCGAGCTGATCTCCCTGTAATATGCGGCTGCTTCCCACTAGCTATCGATTTTACATTTGGTAGATTTTATTAGTTATTGATATATTATTCTCCATAAGGGTTATGATATTTTGCATGCCTGTGAACAATATATGAGGGTTCTGGCTTCAGAGATTCTTCGAGAGAACACTATATTATAGCTGTAGAATTTTGTCACTGTCATAAATGAGATGTTGTGTTCCAATGAAGTTTTTATTTTTTAATTATTTTATTAAGTATAATAAGACATTTAGGTAGGTCTACAATCTTAAGTGCACAATCTGTGAATCTATCAACCCACTAAATATAACTATAGAATATTCCAAAAACTTCAGAAGATAGCTTTCCTCTGTCCTACTGCCACAGAGATAACCACTATTTTGACTCATTTTGGCCATTTGGATATTCTCTTTTCATGAAATTCCTATGCAAGTCTTTTGCTTTTACTTACTGTATTGTTGCTCTTTTCCTTACTGCTTTGCAGAAGCTGTTTATATATTCTGAAAAATATTTTTTTCAGATATATATACTATAAATAATCCACTTTCCACTTTTTTTTGTTTCCCTATTAACTCTTTTAATAGGATCTTTTGATGAACAGAAATATCTAATTTGATCAATTTATGAGTTTGTTTGCTTGCTATATTCGTTGACCTTCTTGAGGCATTAGATTTATAGAGATTCAAATATTATGTTTCTGCCACTGCTGTCTTGCCATAATAATTTTTCTTCATTGTGTTTTAAGCATACATTTTCTAAAGGCATTATAAAACAAATTTGCCTTTAAAAATCTTCTCTTCCATATTTCATTATTTATATCTAATAATTAAACTATTGAATTTTTAAATTGATGTCATCATATATTGATACTTAAACATTGCCTATTTTTAATGGGGTAGAAAATGCTGTATCTACAATATGTCATCCCTTCAGGAGAAATAAGGAGAAAGAATAAATCATGAATAGAACTTCTAAAAATTTCCAGATAATTCATGACATCATCTTATTTTAATTGCACATAACACAGTATATGACACTCACTTCAACCTAAATCATGATGAACATTTTCACACATGAAAAGGAACTATAGTAGCAAGGTCTCATTTTATACATCAATAATCTGAGAAGTATCATCTGATTAGACTTTCAGAGTGAGCAACAGTAAGGGCTCAAGTTTTTAGCTTCTGTATAACATCCATAATTCTATGTATCTTAATATTTTTAATTCATCAGAATCCCAGCATGCTTGTCACCTGTGTATGATACTCTCCTCTAAAATTAGCATAAGTGTATGGCATTTTCCTTTAAAATTACAACAAAAAAATGTTAGATGTACAGGAGATGGAGAGAGATACTTGTCAGTTCAATGTGCAAATCCCCTGTCAAGGAAGATTAAGCATTTTCTTCACATGTATGAGTTTCTTTCATCAGGCTCTTACAGGTCCTTCTCACACATGTACGTGACTGGGACTTCTTCTGGGCTGCTTGAGCAGTTGGAGATTCAGGATCACCCTTCAAGTGTGTACTCAGCAGTAGCACAGAGTAATCCTTAAACGTGTCATAAGTAACTTTGGAATTCATCTTTAATTGTTCATTCAACCATTCATAAAAAATTGATCCAGGATTTACCATCAATCCAGAATCAGTTCTAGGCACAGAAAAAAATGGGGAACAGTGCTATTAGGTTGTCTAATCATATGGAGTTGATACTTCAATGTCTCCTGATCTATCAAAAATCATCTCTTTTGGGCTTCCCTGGTGGCGCAGTGGTTGAGAGTCCGCCTGCCGATGCAGGGGACACGGGTTCGTGCCACGGTCCGGGAAGATCCCACATGCTGCAGAGTGGCTTGGCCCGTGAGCCATGGCCGCTGAGCCTGCATGTCCGGAGCCTGTGCTCCGCAATGGGAGAAGCCACAACAGTGAGAGGCCCGCGTACCAAAAAAAAAAAAAAAATCATCTCTTTTTATAGACATAAGGTGCATAGCAGGAAATGGAAAACCAATCCGTCAACTCCCAGTGAACAGTTTTCATGGCCAGTTACAGGACTAATTATCCTGCAAACTTGTATTAGGGAAGTAACACATAAGGAAAGTAATTTGATTTAAGTTGGTAGCAGCTTAAATTTGAACACATTCCAAGCTTTATCTTCTTATTCCCTTCCAATGTTTTATACTTTTAATGACACATTTTACATTTTTATGTACTCTAATTATTGTAGTTTAGTTAACTTTACTACTTTTGATACTTTACTACTTTTTGATACTCTTTTAACCTTCGTGCTTGCTTTATAAGTATTTGACCCACTACCTTTTTAAAATATTTACCTTTTTCAGTGAGATTTTCACGTTCATGTTTTCTAACATATGAAAAAATATTTAAAAGCCATTTCTTTTCAGCTTAAAGAAGTCCTAATTTAGAGGTGGTGAACTCCTTTAGCCTTGCTTATCAGGGAAGTCCTTAATCTTTCCTCAATTCTGAATGATAACTTTGCTGCGTAGAGATTTCTTGGTTGGTAGTTTTTTGTTTGTTTTTTCTTTCAGCATTTCAAATATTTTATGCTACCACCATCTGGCCTGTAAGGTTTCTGCTGAACAATCTGCAGATAGCCTTATTGGGTTTTCAATGTATGTAACAAGTTGTTTTTCTCTTGCTGCTCTTAGGATTCTGTCTTAATCCTTAACTTTTACCATTTTAACTATAATATGTCCTGGTATGTGTCACTTTGGGTTCATCTTATTTCGAACTCTCTGGACTTCCTGGACCTGAATATTTGTTTCCTTCTTCAGATTAGGGAAGTTTTCAGTCACTAATCTTTATTTCAAATATTTCCATCCCTCCCTCTCTCTCTTCTCTTTCTGTGTCTCCTGTAATACAAATGTCATTCCACTTGATATTGTCCCAAAGATCCCTTAACGTATCTTTACTTTTTAAATTATTTTTTCATTTTGCTGCTCTGTCTGTGTGAATTTCATTGCTTTATCTTTCAGCTTGCCGATGTATTTTCTAGTTCATCCAATCTGTTGTTGTACCCCACTGTGTATTTTTCAGTTCAGTTATAACTTCTGTTTGGTATTTTTTTATATTTTCTATCTCTGTTGAAATTCTCACTGCATTCATCCATTCTTCTCCTGAGTTCAGGAAGCATTTTTATGTTCATTACTTTGAACTCCTTTTTAAATAGATTGCTTATCTATGTTTTGTTTACTTCTTTTTCTGAAGTTTATCTTGCTCTTTTGATTGGAAAATATTTTTCTGCTTCCACATTTTGTATAATTCTGTTTGTTTCCAGTATTAGGTATATCAGCTACTTCTCCCAGTCTGGAATGAGTGGCCTTATGTAGATGTCCTATAGAGCTGAGAAGCACAATCCTGCTGGCCACCAGGGACAGGAGTTCAAGGGGTGTCCTTTATGTGGCCTGCATGCACCCTTCTGTTGTGGTGAGGCTGTGGCTGCTACTATGGCATGCTGGTGGGCAAGACTGGCCCCCAGGAAGACTGTGGATCCCAGCCACAGTAGCTATCTGGCACTGCTGGGCAGATTTACCACTTGACTCGCTGTGAGGCCTGGCCAAAGTGCAGTGGTGAGCTGGGCTATTGACAGGGCATGCCCACTGGTGCTAACTGATAGAGATCTCCAAATTGGTGCCTGCCAGTATCTCAATCCTCAAGGAGTAACCCAACTCGTTCCTGCCTCTTCAACAGATGCTTCAGGATTAGTAAGTGGGTCCCCTTCACCTATGGTCCATGTGCCTTTCAATCTAGTGTTTTTGCACTGATTTTCAGGTCAGATGAGTTTGTGCATGAGTCCTTTAAAAGTGGGTTTTCCATTCCCTGTAGTTCTATACTTTTCCTGGACATATTCCCCACTGGTTTTCAAAGACAACGTGTTTTGGGAGCTCGTCTCTCTTATGCAGTTTCTAAGGGTTGGGATGTCTGATGTGGAGCTTAAATCCCTCACTCCTCAGGGAAAATAACCCTATCCTTGTGATCATTCCCAATTGTAGATAGCCGTGGATGGGGTGTGATTTTTTCCCTTGGTATGACTGTATATTTCTCCTACTCATCTCAATCCAGTCCTTTTATTCTTTGTTGTGGAGATGCTGTTCATCCAATTCTCAGGTCCCTTTTGGAGGGAATTATTCTGTATGTAGTTGTCGATTTGTGGTGTCTGTGGGAGGAGGTGAGTTCAGGATCTTCCTATGCCACCATCTTGAGCCCTTTCCCAGTGGTTAATGTCTTATGCATTTCTTGAACTAAAAATCTTTAAATACCACAGCTGTTTTTGAAGAATAAGTAGAATATTGATTAAACTACTTTTAAGTAAATTAACATTTTTAAAAAATTTTTATTGGAGTATAGTTGATTTACAATGTGTTTCTGCTGTACAGCAAAGTGAATCAGTTATACATATACATATATCCACTCTTTCTTAGATTCTTTTCCCATATAGGTTATTACAGAGTACTGAGTAGAGTTCCCTGTGCAACACGGTATGTCCTTATTAGTTATCTATTTTATATATAGTAGTGTGTATATGTCAATCCCAATCTTCCAATTTATTCCTCCCCTCCATTCCCCGCTGGTAACCATAAGATTGTTTTCTACATCTGTGAGTCTATTTCTGTTTTGTAAATAAGTTCATTTGTACCATTTTTTTAGATTCCACATATAAGAGATACCATATGATATTTGTCTTTCTCTGTCTGACTTACTTCACACAGTATGACAACCTCTAGGTCCATCCATGTTGCTGCAAATGGCATTATTTCATTCTTTTTTATGGCTGAGTAATATTCCATTGCATATTTGTACCACATCTTCTTTCAATTTTATTTTTAAAATTGAATTTTTGCAAATCCTCAGTTATATTTTTCTCTTTCTCCTTATTTTCTCTATTCTACTTCCTGCACCAATTGATTTTTTCCTCAAAGCTCAAGAATAAAATGTGCTTCGACATTGGATGGTTGTTAATACATGGCAGTGATAGTCACTTAAATAGGAATCTCTTGAGTATAGCTGCCATGGGGCATTGCTAGGGAAAACCATGAGAAAGGTGGCCTTTTTGTCCAGTTCCCTATAGCCTGGCTCTCACTTAGCAGACTGAGTTATGAGTTAACTTAGAGAATGTTGGAGGGAAGACAAAAGACTCTGTAGACAGGTTGATTGACTGATAATGGAGGAATTCTGACACCACGTATGTAAGAAATTGAAGAAATGATAGTATCCAGTAGCATGGTCTCATAATAGGCACAAAAGGCTAAAAATGTTTACTGTCCAAATGAAGGGCAGGGATTCAGTCATTCAAGAAATGTCATCAAGTTATTAAACAGCATTGTTGTATTAATATATAGGCATTTTGAGATTTTTAGAAATAAAGAATTTTGTCAGAAGCTTGACAATCCTAAGACTTTAATATTATTCTTTTCCTCTTAGCTACCTTTCTTTTTTTTTTTTTTTTTTTTTTTTTGAGTTACTCGGGCCTCTCACTGTTGTGGCCTCTCCCGTTGCGGAGCACAGGCTCCAGACGCACAGTCTCAGCGGCCATGGCTCACGGGCGCAGCCGCTCCGCGGCATGTGGGATCTTCCCGGACCGGGGCACGAACCCATGTCCCCTGCATCGGCAGGCGGACTCTCAACCACTGCGCCACCAGGGAAGCCCTTAGCTACCTTTCTTAAAACACTGTTTTGCTGCAATTTTTGAAAATAATTTAGAAAGCTAATAGTTGGCTTTTATCAGGTTTAAGCAAATTATCTGTTTTGTTTGGTTTAATTTTTTTTTTTTCTCATTGTCAGAGTGGAAGTAACATTTTCTTGTGGTTTTCTGCTTCTAAGTAGAAGCAGAAGTCTTCCGGTGGTTGGCTGTGATTACCTTCTGCTTAGTGTGGTTCCTTGGGTGCCAGAGGCCTTTCTTCAACATCAGCATTCTACCTTTAGCTCTCATGAGACCCTGCAGGTCTGTGCTTCACGTGGGGCTACTTTTCACACACTTACCCCATCCTCAGCAGCAGCCTGCTATTGCTGGTTGCTAGATGCCAGGTTTATGTGGGCTCAGGAAATTCTTGGTTCTCCTGCTTCAGTGTGCTTTTTAATATCTGTGCTTAAGATAATTGGATTTGTTACCTATATAATTTTTCTCATAGAAAAAGGATCCCAGTGGTCTTTGAACAAGATTGAATGAACTGAAAAGTTTATAGAATTCATACATTTATAAAATTAAAAAGCAGAGAAAATAATGCATAAAAACCTCCCCCAAAACTTAACTAAGCATAAAAGAGACACAAGAATGTCAAGTGAGAAGTCAAAATATAATTTGGAGATATATGATGAATAAAAAACCATTTAAAAATCTCTTTATCTATGAAATAGAAAATTTTCAATTTAAAAAAATTATTAATTTATCTTATGAGTTTAATTTTAAGGACTGTTGAAAAAAAGATTTCCCACCAAAAACACTTTTTATACTCAGTCTAGTTAGAATTTATTTTGGAAATAAATTTATTTCAGATAAAAATTCAACAAGAAGGATTCATTATTAATCATCCATAATTTAATGTGACTGAGTTAACTATTTAATGAGATTCATTTATTCTGGTAGGTACCTCCATTTTCATCAAGAAAATGGGACATTTGGTGGAGGAAGAGTAGAAATGAGGATGGAATGGGAATGGAAATTCTGGTGCGTAGAAACATTAAAAGTTGTGGGCCAGAGCACCATTTTGCCAGAGTGGGACCTGGATAGGCTTTTTGTAGCTAAACAAGGGAATGTGGATATTTGGACTTTAAGGTAAAGGAGAGGGAGCTTCAAGCAGTAGAGAAAGCATGAAGTATGGAATATAAAAAATAACTAAGATAGGATTCACTAATTTAATACTTACCATGTATTAAGAATGGGCTGACCATGCCATGAGGTATGTCTCACACAATACATATATCTGTCTCTGTAAAAAGATAACCATTAAAATTGTGGTCTCCATAAGCTGAAAAAGGTATGAGACAGAGAGAAGTGACTTAAAGAGAAGCCAAGTATTTTTTGAAATACTGAAAACCAAAATTTGGGGTAGAAGTTAAATCAAATGAATTATTTAGCAAAGCAAAGTGCTCTTCATGGCTACAAGTCTAGACAGTTCAAAAATATTTTTTAAAAACTTGATAAATTCTGTCAACAAATCAATATTTTTTCAGTTATATGTGAATCTTCAAAAAATCTCTGAAATAACTATTTTTCTTCTATATGAAAGTACCTTTGGATCCAAAGTCCTCAGAAGGCAAGATTCAGATCTGTTAAAATACCTTGGGATGTGGTATTCATGATTCTTCGTTTATATTAAATATTGAGACAAGCTTTTCTTGGTATTCTGATTATAATGCTTATATGGGTCTAACAAAAACATGATTTCCAAAAACCTTTCTTTTCCCCCAAAAAAAGAGAAAAATCTATTCTTTTAAAATTTTTAACGTGACAGAAAGTCACAGAAAAAGGTCTGTCTGCCTCTGGACGAATACTATTCTGTTGATTTGTTAGCCTTTGGAAAAATGCTATTCTGTTGATTTGTTAGAGCAGACCTTTTTCTGCAAGTGCCTGTTACTAATGTCATTTCTTCCTGAGGAAGAAAGGTCCAGCTACTTAAGGCACAAGGATAGTGACTAGAACTCACTTACTGCTTAGTAGTTAATAAATATTCCCTTTCATATTTTCCTTTCCTAAAAATGCATGTATGGAATTACATTTCCCAAAACAAAATTAGATGCATATTTATTTTTAAAATCTTTAAAAAACAACTCAATCTTTCTTCTCTGCAAGAGATCAAATAAATCATAAAGCAAGCCTTAAAAACAGTTTTATCCAAAGACACACATGCAATCATTTTTTTTTTTTTTTTTTTCATTTTTTTTTTTTTTTTAAATGGAGCTGGGAGGCCAGCAGAGGGAGCTCCCAGGCAGGTACCCTTTTTTATTTTTATTTTTATTCTTATTTTACTTTTGGCTGTGTTGGGTCTTCGCTGCTGTGTGTGGGTTTTCTCTAGTTGCGGCGAGCGGGGTCTACTCTTCGTTGCGGAGCACAGGCTTCAGTAGTTATGGCTCATGGGCATAGTTGCTCCGCAGCATGTGGGATCTTCCCAGACCAGGGCTCGAACCCGTGTCCCCTGCATCGGCAGGCGGATTCTTAACCACCACGCCACCAGGGAAGCCCACAATCAATATTTTTAATGTTTGTTTAACTTTCATGCAAAGTGCCAGAGTAAACATCTGGTTGCTTTGTAATGGCATCCACATATCTTCCCCTTCAACCTTCCTCCTTCTCACAGGAAAAGTTTTCAAATTTCTTGAGGGCCACAGCTGGATACAAAATTATGTTGAGTATTAAAGTGATAAACCACATCTCCCCTTTTCATTGATAGGTACTTAGGCTGAGTGATAAATATTTTGGCAGTATCAAATATGTCACAAACTGATCCAGTTTGCAATGTGTTGACCAGCTTAACTTTTTCATCCCAGCTAAATTTATAAAAGTATTGTTTTATAAAACTGAATGTGGTTCATTGTATTTTCTGTTGTTAAAGCAGAACATATGGTGCTTTGCCACAAGAGATAATTAAATTTTTGCCTTGCCTGCCTTTAATGCTCTAGTTTGTTAAAAAAAAAAAAAAAAGTTTGTTAATGGAATTTACAAGTAATAGAGTACAATAAGAAAAAGTATTGAGTAAATCATCAATGAGCACTATTATCTGTACATTTCTAACTTTTCATGCCTATAAGCCCATTCCTAAGAAGTAGAAATGTTCTGAATACTATTTTTAGCAAATTAAAAGTAAATCCAGAGGAGAGAGCTTCAAGATGGCGGAAGAGTAAGACGCAGAGATCACCTTCCTCCCCACAAATACATAAGAAATACATCTACAGGTGGAACTGCTACTATAGAACACCTACTGAACGCTGGCAGAAGACCTCAGACCTCCCAAAAGGCAAGAAACTCCCCACGTAACTGGGTAGGGCAAAAGAAAAAAAAGTCGAAAGAATAGGGACGGGACCTGCACCAGTGGGAGGGAGCTGTGAAGGAGGAAAGGTTTCCACACCCTAGGAAGCCCCTTCGCAGGTGGAGACTGCAGGTGGTGGAGGGGGGAAGCTTCGGAGGCGCGGAGGAGAGCACAGCAACAGGGGTACAGAGGACAAAGCGGGGAGATTCCTGCACAGAAGATCAAAGCCGACAGGCACTCACCAGCCCGAGAGGCTTGTCTGCTCACCTGCCGGGGCGGGCAGGGCTGGGAGCTGAGGCTCGGGCTTCGGTCGGAGCGCCGGGAGAGGACTGGGGTTGGCAGCGTGAACACAGCCTGCAGGGGCTAGTGTGCCACGGCTAGCTGGGAAAAGGTCTGGAGCTGCCGAAGAGGCAAGAGACTTTTTCTTTCCTCTTTGTTTCCTGGTGCGTGAGGAGAGGGGATTAAGAGTGCCGCTTAAAGGAGCTCCAGAGACAGGCGCGAGCCATGACTATCAGAGTGGACCCCAGTGATGGGCATGAGATGCTAAGGCTGCTGCTGCCACCACCAAGAAGCCTATGTGAAAGCACAGGTCACTATCCACACCTCCCCTCCCAGGTTCCTGTGCAGCCTGCCACTGCCAGAGTCCCGTGACCCAGGGATAACTTCCCCCGGAGAACGCACGGCGCGCCTCAGGCTGGTGCAACGTCCCGCTGGCCTCTGCCGATGCAGGCTCGCCCCCAAATCCATATGCCTCCCTCCACCCGGCCTGAGTGAGCCAGAGCCCCCGAATCAGCGGCTACTTTAACCCCGTCCTGTCTGAGCTGGAAAAGACGCCCTCAGGTGACCTACACATAGAGGCGGGTCCAAATCCAAAGCTGAACCCCGGGAGCTGTGTGAACAAAGAAGAGAAAGGGAAATATCTCCCAGCAGCCTCAGGAGCAGTGGATTAAATCTCCACAATCAACTTGATGTACCCTGCATCTGTGGAATACCTGAATAGACAACAAATCATCCCGAATTGAGGAGGTGGACTTTGGGAGCAAAGATATATTATTTTTTCCCCTTTTTCTCTTTCTGTGAGTGTGTATGTTTCTGTGTGTGATTTTGTCTGTATAGCTTTGCTTTCACCATTTGTCCTAGGAGTCTGTCTGTCTGGTTTTTTTCGTTTTTTTACTTAAAAATTTTTTTTTCTTAATAATTATTTTTTATTTTAATTACTTTATTTTACTTTATTTTATTTTATCCTCTTTCTTTCTTTCTATTTTTTCTCCTTTTATTCTGAGCTGTGTGGATGAAAGGCTCTTGGTGCTCCAGCCAGGAATCAGTGCTGTGCCTCTGAGGTGGGAGAGCCAAATTCAGGACACTGGTCCACAAGAGACCACCCAGCTCTATGTAATATCAAACAGCGAAAATCTCTGAGAGATCTCTGTCTCGACACCAAGACCCAGCTTCACTCAACGAGCAGCAAGCTAGAGTGCTGGATAACCGATGCCAAACAACTGGCAAAACAGGAACACAACCCCATCCATTAGCAGAGAGGCTGCCTAAAATCATAATAAGTCCACAGACACCCCAAAACACACCACCAGACATGGACCTGCCCACCAGAGAGACAAGATCCAGCCTCCTTCACCAGAACACAGGCACTAGTCCCCTCCAGCAGGAAGCCTACACAACCCACTGAACCAACCTTACCCACTGGGGACAGACACCAAAAACAAGGGGAACTATGAACCTGCAGCCTGTGGAAAGGAGACACCAAAAACTAGGGGAACTACGAACCTGCAGCCTGTGGAAAGGAGACATCAAACACAGTAAGTTAAGAAAAATAAGACAGAAAAACACACAGCAGATGAAGGAGCAAGGTAAAAACCCAACAGACCTAACAAATGAAGAGGAAATAGGCAGTCTACCTGAAAAAGAATTCAGAATAATTATAGTAAAGATGATCCAAAATCTTGGAAATAGAATAGACAAAACACAAGAAACATTTAACAAGGACCTAGAAGAACTAAAGAGCAAACAAACAATGATGAACAACACAATCAATGAAATTAAAAATTCTCTAGAAGGGATCAATAGCAGAATAACTGAGGCAGAAGAACAGATAAATGACTTGGAAGATAAAATAGTGGAAATAACTACTGCAGAGCAGAATAAAGAAAAAAGAATGAAAAGAAGTGAGGACAGTCTCAGAGACCTCTGGGACAGCCTTAAACGCACCAACATTCGAATTATAGAGGTCCCAGAAGAAGAAGAGGAAAAGAAAGGGCCTGGAAAATATTTGAAGAGATTATAGTTGAAAACTTCCCTAATATGGGAAAGGAAATAGTTAATCAAGTCCAGGAAGAACAGAGAGTCCCATACAGGATAAATCCAAGGAGAAACACGTCAAGACACATATTCATCACACTATCAAAAATTAAATACAAAGAAAACATATTAAAAGCAGCAAGGGAAAAACAGCAAGTAACACAAAAGGGAATCCCCATAAAGTTAACAGCTCATCTTTCAGCAGAAACTCTGCAAGCCAGAAGGGACTGGCAGGACATACTTAAAGTGATGAAGGAGAAAAACCTACAACCAAGATTACTCTACCCAGCAAGGATCTCATTCAGATTTGATGGAGAAATTAAAACCTTTACAGACAAACAAAAGCTGAGAGAGTTCAGCACCACCAAACCAGCTTTGCAACAAATGCTAAAGGAACTTCTCTAGGGAGGAAACACAAGAGAAGGAAAAGACCTACAATAACAAACCCAAAACAATTAAGAAAATGGGAATAGGAACACACATATCAATAATTACCTTAAAAGTAAATGGATTAAATGCTCCTACCAAAAGACACAGATTCACTGAATGGATACAAAAAGAAGACCCGTATATATCCTGTCTACAAGAGATGCACTTCAGACCTAGGGACACATACAGACTGTGAGGGGATGGAGAAAGATATTCCATACAAATGGAAATCAAAAGAAAGCTGGAGTTGCAAGTTTCATGTCAGACAAAACAGACTTTAAAATAAAGCCTATTACAAGAGACAAAGAAGGACACTACATAATGATCAAGGGATCGATCCAAGAAGAAGATATAACAATTGTAAATATTTATGCACCAAACATAGGAGCACCTCAATACATAAGGCAAGTACTAACAACCATAAAAGGGGAAATCTACAGTAATACAATCATAGTAGGGGATTTTAACACCCTACTTTCACCAATGGACAGATCATGCAAAATGAAAATAAATAATGAAACACAAGCTTTAAATGATACATTAAACAAGATGGACTTAATTGATATTTATAGGACATTCCATCCAAAAACAACAGAATACACATTTTTCTCAAGTGCTCATGGAACATTCTCCAGGATAGATCATATCTTGGGTCACAAATCAAGCCTTGGTAAATTTAAGAAAATTGAAATCGTATCAAGTATCTTTCCCAACCACAACGCTATGAGACTAGATATCAATTACAGGAAAAAATCTGTAAAAAATACAAACACATGGAGGCTATAGAATACACTACTTAATAACCAAGTGATCACTGAAGAAATCAAAGAGGAAATCAAAAAATACCTAGAAGCAAATGACAATGGAGACACGACAACCCAAAACCTATGCGATGCAGCAAAAGCAGTTTTCACAGGGAAGTTTACAGCCATACAATACTACCTCAAGAAACAAGAAACATGTCAAATAAACAACCTAACCTTGCACCTAAAGCAATTAGAGAAATAAGAACAAAAAACCCCCAAAGTTAGCAGAAGGAAAGAAATCATAAAGATCAGATCAGAAATAAATGAAAAAGAAATGAAGGAAACGACAGCAAAGATCAGTAAAACTAAAAGCTGGTTCTTTGAGAAGATAAACAAAATTGATAAACCATTAATTAGCCAGACTCATCAAGAAAAAAAGGGAGAAGACTCAAATCAATAGAATTCGAAATGAAAAAGGAGAAGTAAAAGCTGGCACTGCAGAAGTACAAAGGATCATGAGAGATTACCACAAGCACCTGTATGCCAATAAAATGCACAACCTGGAAGAAAGGGACAAATTCTTAGAATGCACAACCTGCCGAGACTGAACCAGGAAGAAACAGAAAATATAAACAGACCAATCACAAGCACTGAAATTGAAACTGTGATTAAAAATCTTCCAACAGGGCTTCCGTGGTGGTGCAGTGGTTGACAGTCTGCCTGCCGATGCAGGGGATATGGGTTCATGCCCCGGTCTGCGAAGATACCACATGCCACGGAGTGGCTAGATCCATGAGCCATGGCCACTGAGCCTGCGCGTCCGGAGCCTGTGCTCCACAACGGGAGAGGCCACGGCAGTGAGAGGCCCGCGTACCGCAAAAAAAAAAAAAAATCTTCCAACAAACAAAAGCCCAGGACCAGATGGTTTCACAGGCGAATTCTATCAAACATTTAGAGAAGAGCTAACACCTATCCTTCTCGAACTCTTCCAAAATATACCAGAGGGAGGAACACTCCCAAACTCGTTCTATGAGGCCACCATCACCCTGATACCAAAACCAGACAAGGATGTCCGAAAGAAAGAAAACTACAGGCCCATATCACTGATGAACATAGATGCAAAAATCCTCAACAAAATACTATCAAACAGAACCCAACAGCACATTAAAAGGATTATACACCATGATCAAGTGGGGTTTATCCCAGGAATGCAAGGATTCTTCAATATATGCAAATCAATCAACGTAATACACCATATTAAAAAATTGAAGGAGCAAAACCATATGATTATCTCAATAGATGCAGAGAAAACTTTTGACAAAATTCAACACCCATTTATGCTAAAAACCCTGCAGAAAGTAGGCATAGAGGGAACTTTCCTCAACATGTTAAAGGCCATATATAACAAACCCACAGCCAAGATCATCCTCAATGGTGAAAAATTGAAACCATTTCTACTAAGATCAGGAACAAGACAAGGTGGCCCACTCTCACCACTCTTATTCAACGTAGTTTTGGAAGTTTTAGTCACAGCAATCAGAGCAGAAAAAGAAATAAAAGGAATCCAAATTGGAAAAGAAGAAGTAAAGCTGTCACTGTTTGCAGATGACATGATACTATACATAGAGAGTCCTAAAGACACTACGAGAAAACTACTAGAGCTAATCAATGAATTTGGTAACGTAGCAGGATACAAAATTAATGCACAGAAATCTCTGGCATTCCTATACACTAATGATGAAAAATCTGAAAGTGAAATTAAGAAAACACTCCCATATACCACTGCAGCAAAAAGAGTAAAATATCTCGGAATAAACCTACCTAAGGAGACAAAAGACCTCTATGCAGAAAATTATAAGACACTGATGAAAGAAATTAAAGATGATACAAATAGATGGAGAGATATACCATGTTCTTGGATTGGAAGAATCAACATTGTGAAAATGACTCTACTACCCAAAGCAATCTACAGATTTATTGCAATCCCTATCATACCACTGGCATTTTTCACAGAACTAGAACAAAGAATTTCACAATTTATATGGAAACACAAAAGACCCCGAATAGCCAAAGCAATCTTGAGAACAAAAAATGGAGCTGGAGGAATCAGGTGCCTGGACTTCAGACTATACTACAAAGCTACAGTAACCAAGACAGTATGGTACTGGCACAAAACCAGAAAGATAGATCAATGGAACAGGATAGAAAGCCCAGAGAGAAACCCATGCACATACAGTCACCTTATCTTTGATAAAGGAGGCAAGAATATACAGTGGAGGAAAGACAGCCTGTTCAATAATTGGTGCTAGGAGAACTGGGCAGGTACATGTAAAAGTATGAAATTAGAACACTCCCTAACACCATACACAAAAATAAACTCAAAATGGATTAAAGACCTAAATGTAAGGTCAGACACTATGAAACTCTTAGAGCAAAAGATAGGCAGAACACTCTATGACATAAATCACAGCAAGATCCTTTTTGACCCACCTCCTAGAGAAATGGAAATAAAAACAAAAATAAACAAATGGGACCTAATGAAACTTCAAAGCTTTTGCACAGCAAAGGAATCCATAAACAAGACCAAAAGACAACCCTGAGAATGGGAGAAAATATTTGCAAATGAAGCAGCTGATAAAGGAGTAATGTCCAAAATTTACAAGCAGCTCAATATCTAAAAAACAAACAACGCAATCCAAAAATGGGCAGAAGACCTAAATAGACATTTCTCCAAAGAAGATATACAGATTTCCAACAAACACATGAAAGAATGCTCAACATCATTAATCATTAGAGAAATGCAACTCAAAACTACAATGAGGTATTACCTCACACCAGTCAGAATGGCCATCATCAATAAATCTAGAAACAATAAATGCTGGTGAGAGTGTGGAGAAAAGGGAACCCTCTTGCACTGTTGGTGTGAATGTAAATTGATACAGCCACTATGGAGAACAGGATGGAGGTTCCTTAAAAAACTAAAAATAGAACTACCATCTGACCCAGCAATCCCACGAACTGGGCATATACCCAGAGAAAACCAGAATTCAAAAAGAGTCTTCTACCAAAATATTCATTGCAGCTCTATTTACAATAACCAGGATGTGGAAGGAACCTAAGTGTCCATCAACAGTTGAATGGATAAAGAAGATGTGGCACATATATACAATGGAATATTAGCCATAAAAAGAAACGAAACTGAGTTATTTGTCGTGAGGTGGATGGACCTAGGGTCTGTCATACAGAGTGAAGTAAGTCAGAAAGAGAAAAACAAATACCATATGCTAACACATATATATGGAATCTATGAGAAAAAAAAAACGGTCGTGAAGAACCTAGGGGCAAGACGAGAATAAAGACAGACCTACTAGAGAATGGACTTGAGGATATGGGGAGTGGGAAGGGTAAGCTGTGACAAAAGTGGTATGGACATACATATACTACCAAACGAAAAATAGGCAGCTAGTGGGAATCAGCCATGTAGCACGGGGAGATCCAGTGCTTTGTGACCACCTAAAGGGGTGGGATAAGGAGGGTGGGAGGGAGGGAGATGCAAGAGGGAAGAGATATGGGAACATATGTATATGTATAACTGATTTACTTTGTTAGAAAGCAGAAAGTAACACACTTTTGTAAAGCAATTATACTCCAATAAAGATGTTAAAAAAAAAAAAGTAAATCCAGAACGTCTTTTCCTACACCCAAGCAAAAGGAAAAGCCCTTTGTAAAATAATTGGAAGCTATTTGATAAAGTCATGTTCTCTGTTCTTTGCAAAGACTTCATATTAAGACAGTATATTAATAAAATTGTGGCACCTGGAAATTCTTGCTAAGACATCTAAAGTTTTATGAATAATTTCAGTTCTTGGGCATTTCTGGGCCTCCTGCTTCTCTTCCTCATTTTGCAAGGTCAAATATGCCAAACTATGTTGTCAAAATAAGAGTTGCATCATGAATTGTAATTCCATTGAGAAGTGTAGTGCTTAGCAAATAGTAGGAACTCAGTAACTGATAAATGGATTAACAAATGAATTCGATTCTTTTCATAAAGTTTTTGTCATTAACAAACAGAATAACCTGGCTTAAGAGATAACTGAATCTTAATTCTAGGAAAAGACCACACTGCACCCCAGTCCCTCCTTTCGTTTGGTCTTGGTTTCTTTTGACTGTTTTCTCTCTGTTACTACTATTTCTAATCTTCTTGGTTATTCCTGAGAGATTTTCACAAAAAGTCTCTGTGTTTCATGTTTTTCCTGTTTATTCTGCTCTTTGTTATTGCGATGACAGTGTCTGATCATGGCTATACCTAACATCTTGGCTTCTGCCTTAAGAAATCATGATTCTGGAATTATGCCTCTATTGTCCTAGATTTCGATTCCATGGTATTTGGTTATGATTTTGCATTTCCATTCTTACCCCACTTCTATATGGTCATACCAATAAAATTAGCCTCTATTAGCCACTTTTGAAATCCCCTCCATGATGAAAGAGATAATTATAATCGTCATAATGGTTTCACTTAATTTTTAATTTTCTACTTAATTTGAATATGGAGGAGAAAGCATTATGACCCATTTCTCTACCCTTACTCCTCATTTTGCAATTACCACTATAGAACATCATGAGCTGACCAGAATAACATAATATTTATTTATTCATTTCTCACAAACATGTTTTTATTCAGTGAAAAAAAGCAAGCTAGTTTTAGAAGGGATATACCAGAAACTTTCACTTCTGAAAGATCCCTAGGCGGTAAGGCAAATAGAAATCAGGATAATTTATATCACCACTAAACTAAGACTGATGGATGAACTTGTGCTATATTACAGGGTCCAGTTATGTGAAGTAAATTGATGTTTAGAGATGTTCTGATTTTAAAACTATTAAAAAGCATAATGGCATTAGAAAATGATAACTTAAATGATGATTATTAAATTTTAAAATATTGATTACATTTTGAAATTTTGAATGCATGTTACAGACCAGTATCGCAAAATAGAGTAATACTTTGAGGAGGTAGTTTGCAGTATAGTTTGAGGAACTTGACAAGCATGGAGAATTCATAGAGTGTGGTATTTTAAATGAGTTTAAGCACATTTATGCCAAGATATTTTGGGGAAGCTTATTCACACAGAGGATACTTTCTGCTTCAGTAAGTATGTTCTCTAGTCAAAAGCTCCCAATTTCACTGTGATATTCTGGTATGCATATTAGTTTGATGTGTGTACACGTGTTTACTTTCTTTTTCCTTTTTTCTTTTTTTTTTTTGACAAACACCACATGAATGGTAGTACACAAAACCCAATTAACTTGAACTTGCTGAAATCTGTGGTGTTAAGAAAAAAAACCAAACAAACAGAAACCTCCCTATTCCCTAATCATCCAAATGAAGAGATTTGAATTATCTCTTGTGTATAGCTGAAGCTTTCCCATTCTTCAAGTTTTAACTGACTTTATTGTGTTTCTGGGAGCCAGAAGTAAAAGGAAAAAATGGAAACAATAATGTACTAAAAATACCTGAGAATCCATGCTCAATTTATCTTTTTTACCTTAGTTTTGTAAAAACATGAAAATTGGGCTCAGTTTGATTTTCAGTCCTTTGGAGTAAATCTTTTTTTCAAGTCTTTTTATTTGTTTTGGTTTGCACAAATTATGTGCCTATCTTTTTTGTTCACAAAGGGGCATTAGAAAAAAACACGATATCCAATCATGGACTAGACAATCTCGAACTAGACTGTGTTAAGACATGGATTGTTGCTTGTTTCATGTGTGCACAACCTGCTACCACAACTAGACAGAATGCACCAGAGGGCAGTGCTTGATTTACCACAAGTCACCTGGCAGAAGTGTGATCACCTAACAAATGTATAATAACAGCTACTTGTTACCCTTATTGAAATAATATGATCTTGGAAAGTCATTTTATAAAGCTCAGCCCCTTCACCTGTAAAATGGAATAACAATAGTACCTAACTAAAATGACAGTTATGAGTATTGAATAGGTTATACCTATAAAATCAGTGAACTTAGTGCCTGGTACATAGTAATCTCTCCCTTTCTTTATCTCTATCCATATATAGATAGAGAAATATATAGCACATTTTATAAATTCAAAAACACATTCCTTTGTATTTTATTATCTCTGAAAAATCAATGTGTCTGTTGTTTACTGAATCTTAGCATTGTGGCATAACTGTACTGGTATTATTCTTTTTATCCTTATTGTATACAATAATGGTGTATCATAATAAATAGTGCCTTGCATTCAATTAAATGAATATATTTTTAATCTTGTAGATGAAGGTTCAAATGTGTTATGGTATATATTTTCATAGACCATATATAGAAATAGTATTTATCTGGTTTGTATAGCTACCAACAGAACTTTTTGTCTTTAGCTGTATTTTTTTCCCAAAGCCTTTCGTCACCTTATAATACTGTAGAAGACAAATCTAAACTCAGGAGTTTCAACTGCAAAGGCTATGTTCCAAATGAACTGTGATGTTGATAAACAACCAACATTTGTAAATGAATCAGCAGAGTCAATAGAAATATAAAGTTATTTGCATTTGAATACACAACACAGCAACTTGTTGTGTTGCTGTGATAAAGAAGAGCACCTTCTGGAAGTTAGGAAGATGTATTCCTAGCTCTGCTGGTAACCAAAGTCACTTGCGCAAATCATTAATCTCTCTGAGCAATTGTTTCCTCCATTTGTAAAATAAGAGTCTTAGACTGGTGATTGCTGATATCTACATGAGTTTTATTGTACAAAAAGGTGTGATTTTCTCCTAGGGCCAGCCTGGGTCAAAGTATTTCACCAGAAGGGACAGCTCAATGTTCCGTACTCTCCCTTGATGTGGAAGTTTGCCTCAAAAAAATTAGATAACAAATATGTGTTTGTGTATGGTAGTAGAAAGAACATAATGCGAGAAGTTTTGCTCCCCAAATATTTTGAGTTCTTTCGAGAATTTGTACACAGAGAAGTCAGGAGCCATAGTATGAGGTACTACAGTTATTCAAAGCCTTAGTAGAGCTTCCCATGACACTTCACACTGTGGAAGTACAAGTTGCCCTCTGGAATTAGAAGTAGGGCAAGGCAATTTGTACTCATTTCTGTTCAGTCAAGTAGGGTTCAGTGGAGGAGGCTGTATTTCACAAACCTTGTTAAAGGAGAAAGAGTGTTAGTTTAATGCTTACTGCCATTAAGTGTTCAGTAAACCATACTGTCTAGTTCACAGACTGGGGAAGCTATTTTCTCACAAGTGACAGCAAGAGCAATGATACAGCATTAAGAGAAGTGACATTAAACAAGTCTGCCACTAACTTAATGTGTGACTTTGGGCAAGTCAGGTCTCCTCTGGAGATAATGGTGATCTGCATTTCTTTCTAATTTATCTTCTGGCTTCCAAGGAACATATTGTAGATACCTACTGGACAATTTGATAATTGAGATTTACTTTATACATGGCCCAGTGAGAATGAAAAATGATTACTAAAACTAATGAGACAGAGGAATGAGAAGAGCTGGGTCAATTGTGGTCATAACTTATCAAGAAAAGGTTTTGGAAATAGATAATATTTGAAGTGATGAAACCAAACTGGTGATACAAAACACTTTTCTGTAAACATTTGTAGACAATATCAACAGATCAGAGTTTTAGTTCATATTTCTCATATTTTGGAAAAGAGCAGGTTTTTCACTTTTTTTTATAACATGAAATTGTCCATTAGAAGTAACAGATATTGCCTCAATTTAATTTCTTGATTTAGCTGAGGCACCAGACTTTAGTTGATTTCAAATCTTTTCCCTGTATCCTTTTAACCCACCACTTATTATGTCTAAAAGTTGGCAATAGAAGAGGGAACATGTCAGATTGACAGAGACTGATCATATAGAAAGAAAGCAACTGCAAAACAGATTTTATAGAAGGATTAGTGATTCTCATTAATGTGTTCTTTATTATCTGATTTATAATGGGAATTTATGCTACAAGTTATTCATGACATTTAAATAGAAATTCAGGTCAATTTAAATAAGGATTTGGAGAAGGTACATAGTGTTAGCACAGACCATCGTTTAGATTTCAGCTTCACTACTTATTGGCTCTGTGACCTTAAGAAATTACCTGGTTCAAATATCTGTGAAATGAGGATAATAATATCTTCTTCATAGAGTTGTAAAAATAAAATAATTTTGTATGCATAAGACCTATGAAATGCCACAGAAGTATGATGTGCTGATAATTGGTCACTAAGGATCCAAACTTTAAGATAATTATCAGCTCATCAGCTGTGGATCTCAATTGTTTCTGCATGCCTATAGAGTTCACACCTTTATATTTAAATATTAATAAAAATGAATGTATGTTTGCTTTTTGTTAGTATTAAAATGGTTATAAACCTCCCAGTATTTTTCACATAGTATCATACATGGAATATTAAATGCATATATCACACTGGGGTTTGTGTATAGTCTATTTAGGACTTGACATGTAAAAAAATATCCTATGCAATAAAATTATGATGAGGAAAATTTAAAGTATTAGTGAAATGTGTACAAAACTTAAATATAATCTAACCTTGCTTCCATGAAATGGTATATGTATTTCTTAGGAAGACTTTTAGACAGATGAGCACATGGAACACAAACTCTCAGCAGCTCCATAGAGCCCTCATCCAGGAAGGGGTGTAGTGCGTGGTACATGCTACCACAGACCATGCAGGGAGATGCCCAAGGGAAGAACACCTTGTTGACCATGCTCAGGACACTGTGACAGAACAGCAGCAGACAGTTGTTGCTCAATGTACTCACCTACAGTGGGGTTTGAAGGACACGCCCATGAATCTGTTCCACTTGGTCAGTCCTTTGAGGAACCCAGATGAAACTACTTAAGCAGAGACAAGTGACCTTGTGGACTCTGCCTGCAATTGCCTTCTCCAGTCACGCCACAGGATGAGAGATTGATATTTTACACAGCCCTCCTATAATCTCTCCATGGCATACTGGTGTGCCATAGCCCATCACGTGAGCATTCCTGAAAAAAGATACTATATATGCAAGCATCTTGCACAGGGTCTAGCAGAACTATTGGATTTGAATATAAATAATACTTTAACAGAACCACATACTACACAACAGTCTTTGAAAAGTTATAAAGAAGAACTTAGTCACTTGCTTAGTGAATAGCTATAAACTTCATGCTCTGTAGCATTCACTTCCTAACTCCTTACAGCTATCAATACTCAACAAATATTTATGTACTCCCCAAAGTTTATATATGGGGCTTATAAGATGTATCATGAAATTATGCACATATGCTTTAAAGAATATATAAGCTCATGTTTTTTCGATTAGGAAGTTTTTCAATATTGATTACCTTTTAATCACAGTTTCTTTTTATTTATATAATTATATAAATCAAAGGGGCTTTCGTGTGTTAGTGAAAATGTAAGATTAAGAGAACTAAATTGTACTGTGAATCATACAATAATTTCTTCTTAAAGTGGTAATATTAATTTATTCTCAGCAAAAATCTTGTCAATGGTCAACTAATTTTATTGTAACCTGTAGTCTCCATTGTTTGATGTTCCTTAGAATTCTTGGATTTTATAGATTCAACAAGAAGAAATACTGAGGATTAAAGAGTGATAGTTGAGATGCTACAAAATGACATGATTCCCTTAATGGTATTTTTCTAGTTAGACAAAAGGCATGGATTGCTGGAGGAATGTTTTAAAGTATTTATAGAAACTCAATATGTATATGATTGTCTAGAATTTACTATTCATGTAAAAACAGAAATTATAAAACATTTTGATTTTGTATTAATAAAATTCACATTTTCATGGCTAAATATATTATTTAAAAATGTTAAAGATATAAAGTGAGAAAAATAAATTCTCCCAATACCACTCTCTTTATTATGTGTAAATAATTTTGCCCACTGGAAACTGGTCAGTGTTAGCCAATCTTTCTCTTGATTTTCTTTATACAAATAGCATTCTACCATGTTGATTCTACCTTTTGCTGAAGTGGTGGTAGAAAAAAAAAATCACCCTGTGCTTACCCAATCACAGTGGTAGCCAATGCTAGGCATTAAGAATCAATTCTTAAAGTCATCTATTCTGTAAGAGGAACAAGCATATGTTTATTAAATGCTTATTATGTGTTCATTTTGCTAGGTGACTTGTGGAATACAAAGTATTGGATTCTGAATATTTTAAAGTTGCTTAAAGCCTATGTGAAGAAGTAAGTGATATATGTGAATCACATATGAAGTATATACAAATATACTTAATTGCATGTAAGTTTTTAAATTGGTTTGGAAAAGTTAGAGAAAGATGGACTAACTGGAAAAGATTGATTTTTATATAGTCAGTGCCTGAAGTAACCAGAAAAGAGTCAATGTGAATTTTTATTTTCAGAAATTATCTTTAATTTTAAGGCTTTATATTACATACAATTTTGTTAAAAACCAATATGTTATTACACATTTAGGAATCAGCTATATGGTGCAGTAATAAAATCATTATTAAGTTTACTTTAGCTTTATTCCACTATCAAAAATGTAAAGACACCCATAATGGTTTGATATATTAAATTAACAGTTTGTGAATTGTTTGTGGGAGGGGATAATTTCAGCAACTGGGTCACTCATTCTTCTTGGCATATCCATGATCTGAAAATCTCATGGAATCTCTCGCTCCTTTTTTTTTCTTTTTGGAAATCTCAGTCCTCTGCTTTTCGATTTTTTCTTTGGTAGTTGTATTATAAAGTTAAGAATATAGGAATAAACGTAAAGCAAATTAAAAGCTCCAATATGTATAATGGAGAAAACCAAATATTAGATCAGGAGCCATTGATGGTGTTTGAAATCTAGAAACTATAAATTTATTGCTCTTTTTCTAAATATATTTAATTTAATAAGCATGTTATATGCTACTGAATCTTTCTAATTTTATGTAGTAAGTAGGCTCATGCCTGTCTTTTTTTTTCGCATCTTTCTTGGAGTATAAGTGCTTTACAATGTTGTGTTAGTTTCTGCTGTACAACAAAGTGAATCAGCTATATGTATACATATATCCCCATAGCTCGTCCCTCTTGAGCCTCCCTCCCACACAAAGCATCGAGTTGATCTTTGCTGCTCTGCAGTTGGTAGTGTATATATGTCAGTGATACTCTCTCAGTTCATCCCAGCTTCCCCTCCCCACCCTGTGCCCTCAAGTCCATTCTCTGCATCTGCATCTTTATTCCTGCCCTGCCACTATGTTCATCAGTACTGCTTTTTAAAATTCCATATATATGCGTTAGCATACGATATTTGTTTTTCTTTCTGACTTACTTCACTCTGTATGACAGATTCTAGGTCCATCCACCTCATTACAAATACTCAATTCCATTCCCTTTTAAGGCTGAGTAATATTCCATTGTATATATGTGCCACATCTTCTTTATCCATTCATCTGTTGATGGACACTTAGATTGCTTCCATGTCCTGGCTATTGTAAATAGAGCTGCAGTGAACATTGTGGTACATGTATCTTTTTGAATCATGGTTTTCTGAGGGTATATGCCCAGTAGTGGGATTGCTAGGTCATATGGTAGCTTTATTTTTAGTTTTTTAAGGAACCTCCATACTGTTCTCCATAGTGGCTGTATCAATTTACGTTCCCACCAACAGTGCAGAGGGTTCCCTTTTCTTCAAACCCTCTCCAGCATTTATTGTTTCTAGATTTTTTGATGATGGCCATTCTGACTGGTATGAGGTGATACCTCATTGTGGTTTCGATTTGCATTTCTCTAATGATTAGTGATGTTGAGCGTCTTTTTATATATTTGTTGGCCATCTGTATATCTACTTTGGAGAAATGTCTTTTTAGGTCTTCCGCCCGTTTTTGGATTGGGTTGTTTTTGTGATATTGAGCTGCATGAGCTGTTTGTATATTTTGGAGATTAATCCTTTATCAGTTGCTTCATTTGCAAATATTTTCTCCCATCCTGAGGGTTGTCCTTTCATCTTATGGTTTCCTTTGCTGTGCAAAAGCTTTGAAGTTTCTTTAGGTCCCACTTGTTTATTTTTATTTTCATTACTCTAGGAGGATGGGTCAAAAAGGATCTTGCTGTGATTTATGTCATAGAGTACTCTACCTATGTTTTCCTCTAAGAGTTTTATAGTGTCTGCCCTTACTTTTAGGTTTTTAATTCATTTTGAGTTTATTTTTGTGTATGGTGTTAGGGAGGGTTCCAATTTCATTCTTTACATGTAGCTGTCCAGTTTTCCCAGCACCACTTATTGAAGAGGCCGTTTCTTCTCCATTGTGTATTCTTGCCTCCTTTGTCAAAGATAAGGTGACATTATATGCATGGGTTTATCTCTGTGCTTTCTATCCTATTCTATCGTTCTATATTTCTGTTTTTGTGCAGTACCATGCTGTCTTGATTACTGTAGCTTTGCAGTATAGTGTGAAGTCAGGGAGTCTGATTCCTCCAGCTCCTTTTTTTTCCCCTCAAGATTGGTTTGGGGTCTTTTGTGTCTGCATACAATTGTAAAATTTTTTGTTCTAGTTCTTTGAAAAATGCCATTGGTAATTTGATAGGGTTTGCATTGAACCTGTAGATTGCTTTGGGTAGTATAGTCATTTTCACAACATTGATACTTCCAATCCAGGAGCGTGGTATATCTCTCCATCTGTTTATGTTATCTTTGATATCTTTCATCAGTGTTTTATAGTTTTCGAGTACAGGTGTTTTGTCTCCTTAGGTAAGTTTATTCCTAGGTATTTTATTCTTTTTGTTGCAATGGTAAATGGGATTGTTTCCTTAATTTCTCTTTCTGATTTTTCGTTGTTAGTGTATAGTAATGCAAGAGATTTCTGTGCATTAATTTTGTATCCTGCAACCTTAGCAAATTCATTTATTACTTCTATTAGTTTTCCGGTGGCATCTTTAGTATTTTCTATGCATAGTATCATGCCGTCTGCAAATAGTGACAGTTTCACTTCTTTTTTCCCAGTTTGGATTCCTTTTATTTATTTTTCTTCTGATTCCTGTGGCTAGGACTTTCAGTACTATGTTGAATAATAGTGGTGAGAGTGGACATCCTTGTCTTGTTCCTGATCTTACAGGAAATGCTTTCAGATTTTCACCACTGAGAATGATGTTTGCTCTGGGTTTGTCATATATGGTCTTTATTATGTTGAGGTAGGTTCCCTCTGTGCCCACTTTCTGGAGAGTTTTTGTGATACATAGCTGTCGAATTTTGTCAAAAGCTTTTTCTGCATCTACTGAGATGATCATATGGTTTTTATTCTTTAATTTGTTAATATGGTATATCACGTTGATTGTTTTGCGTATGTTGAAGAATCCTTGCATCCCTGGGATAAACCCCACTTGATCATGGTGCATGATCCTTTTAATGTGTTGTTGGATTCTGTTTGCTAGTATTTTGTTCAGCATTTTTGCATCTATGTTCATCAGCAATATTGGTCTATAATTTTCTTTTTTTGTGATATTTTTGTCTGGTTTTGGTATCAGGGTGATGGTGGCCTCGTAGAACAAGTTTGGGAGTGTTCATCTCTCTGCAGTTTTTTGGAAAAGTTTGAGAAGGATAAGTGTTAACTCTGCTCTAAACGTTTGAAAGAATTTGCCTGTGAAGCCATCTGGTTCTAGACTTTTGTTTGTTGGAAGATTTTTAATTACAGTTTCCATTTCATTACCTGTGATTGGTCTCTTTATATCTTCTAATTCTTCCTGGTTCAATCTTGGAAGGTTGTACTTTTCCACAAATTTGTACATTTCTTCCAGACTGTCCATTTTATTGGCATAAAGTTGCTTGTGGTAGTCTCTTACTATCTTTTGTATATCTGCGGTGTCAGATGTAATCTCTTTTTCCATTTCTAATTTTATTAGGGTCCACTCCCTTTTTTTCTTGATGAGTTTGTCTAAAGTTTCTCAATTTTGTTTATCTTCTCAAAGAATGAACTTTTAGTTTTGTTGATCGTTGCTATTGTTTTCTTCATTTCTATTTGATTTATCTCTGCTCTGATCTTTATGATATCTTTCCATCTACTAACTTTGGATTTTCTTTGTTCTTCTTTTTCTAGTTGCTTTAGGTGTAAGGTTAGATTGTTTACTTTAGATTTTTCTTGTTTCTTGAGGTGAGCTTGAATTGCTGTGAACCTCTCCCTTAGAACTGCTTTGGGCCATTGTGTTTTCATTGTCATTTGTGTCTAGGTATTTTTTAATTTCTTCTTTGATTTCTTCAGTGATCTCTTGGTTATTTAACAGCGCACTGTTTAGCCTCCATGTATTGTGTTTTTTTACTGTTTTTGTACCTGTAATTGATTTCTAATCTCATAGCCTTGTTGTTGGAAAAGATGCTTGATATGATTTCAATTTTCTAAATTTCCAAGGCTTGATTTGTGATCCAAGATGTGAGCTATTCTGGAGAACACTTCATTCCATGTGCACTTGAGAAGAAAGTGTATTCTTCCACTTTCAGGTGGAATGTCTTAAAAATATCAGCTAAGTCTCTCTGGTTATTGTGTCATTTAAAGCTTCTGTTTCCTTATTTATTTTCTGTCTGGATGATCTGTTTATTGGTGTAAGTGGGGTGTTAAAGTCCCACACTATTATTGTGTTACTGTCAGTTTCTCCTTTTATGGCTGTTAGCATTTGCCTTATGTATTGAGGTGCACAATACATATGAGCATGTATGGTGCATACATGTTGCACCATATGTTGAGTGCATAAATATTTATAATTGTTATGTTTTCTTCTTGGATTGATCCCTCAATCATTATGTAGTATCCTCACTTATCTCTTTTAACAGTCTTTATTTTAAAGTCTGTTTTATCTGATATGAGTATTGCTACTCCAGCTTTCTTTTGATTTCCATTTGCATGGAATATCTTTTTCCATACCCTCACTTTCAGTGTGTATGTGTCCCTAGGTCTGAAGTGGGTCTCTTGTAGACAGCATATATATGGGTGTTGTTTTTGTATCCATTTAGCCAGTCTATGTCTTTTGGTTGGAGCATTTAATCCGCTTACATTCAAGGTGATTATTGATTTGTATTTTCCTATTACCATTTTCTTAATTGATTCAGGTTTGTTTCTGTTAGTCTTTTTCTTCTCTTGTGTTACCCACTTAGAGAAGTTCCTTTAGCACTTGTTGTAAAGCCAGTTTGGTGGCGCTGAATTCTCGTAGCTTTTGCTTGTCTGTAAAGCTTTTGATTTCTCCGTCGAATCTGAATGAGATCCTTGCCGGGTAGAGTAATCTTGGTTGTAGGTTTTTCCCTTTCATCATTTGAAATATGTCCTGCCACTCCCTTCTGGCTTGCAGAACAGCTGCTGAATAGCTATTAACCTTATGGGGATTCCCTCGTATGTTATTTGTTGCTTTTCCCTTGCTGCTTTTAATATTTTTTCTTTGTATTTAATTTTTGATAGCTTGATTAATATGTGCCTCAGCTTGTTTCTCTTTGGGTTTATCCTGTATGGGACTCTCTGTGCTTCCTTTCCCATGTTAGGGAAGTTTTTCACGATAATCTCTTCAAATATTTTCTCAGTCCCTTTCTTTTTCTCTTCTTCCTCTGGGACCACGTAATTTGAATGTTGGTGCATTTAGTGTTGTCCCAGAGGTCTCTGAGACTGTCCTCAATTCTCTTCATTTTATTTCCACCATTTTATCTTCCAGCTCACTTATCTGTTCTTCTGCTTCAGTTATTCTGTTATTGATTCCTTCTGTTTTTAATTTCAGTTGTTATTTTTTTCATCACTGTTTGTTTGTTCTTTAGTTCTTCTAGATCCTTGTTAAACGTTTCTTGTATTTTCTCCATTCTGTTTCCGAGATTTTGGATCATCTTTACTATATTACTCTGAATTGTTTTTCAGGTAGGTTGCCCATTTCTTCTTCATTTATTTGGTCCTGTAGGTTTTTACCTTGCTTCTTCGTCTGTAACATATTTTTTTGTCATTTCATTTGTTTGGTTTTTTTTGATGGGTGGGGCTGTATTCCTGTCTTACTGGTTGTTTGGTCTGAGACATCCAGCACTGGAGTTTGCAGGCAGTTGGGTAGAGCCAGATCTTGGTGCCAAGATGAGGACCTCTGGGAACACTCACTCTGAATAATATTCCCTGGGGCCTGAAGTTCTCTGTTAGTCCAGTGGTTTGGACTCGGTGCTCCCACCACAGGAGCTTGGGCCTGACCTCCAGCCTGGGAATCAAGATCCTGCAAGCCGCATGGCATAGCAATAAGAAAAAAAGGAGCAGTACAATAACAAAGAATAAAAAATAAAATTAGAAAATTAAAAAATATATTAGGAAAAATAAAAATATAATTGAAACAACTGCAAGAAGGTAAAACAAAACCACAAGAGAAAAAAAAGGGGGGGGGACAAGCCAAAAGGAGCAGAACAATAACAAAGTATAAAGAATAAAATAAAATTAGAAAATTAAAAATTTACTAGAAAAATAAAAATATAAATGAATTAACACAACAAGGTAAAACAGAAGCCCAACCTAAAAGAAGAAAAAAGAAAGAAAAAAAAAGGCCTTGGCTATGGGGGGCAGAGTTTAGGCGGGGGGTGGAACTTAGGCAGGGGTGGGGTTTAGGGTGGCGCGGGGCGTAGGCAGGGGGTAACGTTTGAGCATGGGGCGGGGCCTAGGCTCAGGACCCACACAGCTGGAAAAGGCCTTGGGGAGGGCCCTAAGCAGGTGGATGTTCAAGCATGGGGCGGGGCCTCTGCTTAGGACCTGTGCAGAAGGGGAAAGGCAGCACGTCTAAAGCGGGGCCTCCAGAGGGTGGGGTTCTGGAGTTTGGAGATAAGGCCCTGGATGAGGGTGTGTGGGTGGGGTTTAGGCCCAGCGTGGTTGAAGGGAGTCTCAGAGGGCATCTCCAGTGTAGAAGTAGGGCCCTGGTTGGGGGTGTAGGGGCGAGACCTGGGCTGTACGTGGTAGGAGAGAGGCACCGAGGGCAGAGGATTAAGCCTGAGAGCCCAACAGGCTCCCCATTGCCTAAGGGGACAGGGGAAGCAGGTGTTCCCTTCCATTCCTCTGCTCCCCCCCCCAACAGGCTCTCCCCCATCACTGCTGGACTCCTAACCGTGGATGGGTCCTGCTGGGTGTAGGAACTCCTCCTCTTCCCCATCTGCCCCTTAGGGGTGTTGGTCTGGTAGGTCTGGCCTTTACTTTTGTTCCCCCTTCCTTCTCTCTCACTCCCTCAGGACCCATGCGTCTTGAAGGGGCCTCGGTGGGCAAAGGATCAGGCCCGGGATCTCAGCAGGCTCCCGGGGGCCCAGGTGGGCAGGAAACCTGGCCATGCTCCCTTTTGATCCTCTGCCCTCCCAGTGGTCCCCCAATTTCCCCCTTCGGGCGTGGGGTCCCTTCCCCTCCCCCAGCCGCCCCTCAGGGGTGCCAGTCCCATCCCACCTCCTCTTCTCCTCCCCCCTCACTCCCCCACATACCCCACGTCCTTCCTGGTCGCTGGTGCTTCCTTCCATCCCCTTAGGTGTCCGTGGTCCTCCACCGGTTCCTGGTAGGTGCCCTAGTTGTGCAGAGATGCGAATTCTGCGTCCTCCTAGTCCGCCATCTTGACTCAGCTTTGCCTGTCTTTTTTTGAATTTCTTAACTGTTGTAAAAAAAAAAAAATCCTCCATATCTTAATGGTTAATAATAAAATTTTGTTTCTTGCTGACATCAGTCAAGAGCAGGTCAGGAAGGTTGTCTCTCTGCTTTATACAGTAAACTAGGGACCTGGGCTCCTTCTAGCCTGTAGCTTTGTCCTCTGCTATATGCTTAAGTTCTCTCTCTTCAGTTGATAAATGGGAAAAGAGAGAGACAGCATGGAGAATGTACACCTGCTTTTAACCATGTCAGCCAGGAAATGACATATGTCACTTCCACTCAGATTCTATTGGTGAGGAATGGTGATATGGCACTACTTAGGTGCAAGGAACAAGAAAATGTCTGCCAGTCATATAAATAAGAAAAATACATGGGGTACCAGCAACCTCTGTACAGGTCTAATCAAGATGTACTTGTTCAAATCCAGGGACAATTTATGTACTTAAAATAATGTCAGTAAACTGAAAAGAGAATCTACTCCTCCAGGCAGGCAATATATACCAAGGGGAGTCCAGTGGGAGAATCTGAAAAAACTGTATCAGAAAGGCTACCACTGACACTAAATCAAAAGACTTGTTTTCTGATACATAATCTAGCATGAGTTCCTACAAAAAAGGAGAATTAAAACAAATAAATTAGAGAGAAAACCAATTTCCTTTATGTTTAACTCACAAGATACTCTCTTTTTTCAATATCTGTAATCTAAGATGGGGCGAGGATAATTACATGACATCTGGGTGCCACCCTTAGCAAATTTTATGAAACTTTGTGATTTTTACTCTCATTTGTGAAAGAAAAATGATTCAAAAAGAAATATAAAGCAGAACCTGCTTAATTATATTTTGAAAATTCTTAAAACTTCCTTCATCAATTGTAAATCTTAGGATTATTTTAAAACAAACTCAATGGGTTGGCCTGAGGAAAAAAGAAGAGAGAGATCAATTGTAGGTGACTTAAAGATTGAGCTTAAGTTTTCCTTTCCTGCTCAGTTATCAGTTTAAATAATCAGTTTATTGAGGGAAGAAATTCAGGGCCATTGCTGCAGCCTGCTTGATATTTCCACATTCACCTGAATGCAGGGAGCATGTGTGTGTGTGTGTGTGTGTGTACATATGTAAACAATTTTGTACCTATTGTAGGAAAATAGGAGAATCAGACAGCAGAGGGGGTGAGAAAATCTAATTAAAGATAGAATATTAAAATGTGGCAACTCTTACCTGAACTTAGCATGTTATTTTGTGTAAGTATAAGCATGTCCACTTAAAAATCAATTTTTAAAAAGTAAGCATATTTAAGGAGTTAATCAAAATGTTTTTCTTGTAAAGAACCAAGTGTAATGCTGTAAAAAGTATGATGTAGCACTATTACTTTAAAATACATAGTCATTTGAATAATATAATTTTATGTTAAATGTCATCCAATTCTATTTGAATGAAATAATCTCATTTGTAATTAGCAGCATTCAGTTAATCTTCTAAAAAGTCACTTAGAAAACTTTTGTCATTTTGATGATTCAGCCTTTTCCTTTCAATTTTTTTAATTAGTAATTCACTTGCACATACTTTCTTTGTAAATAATACAAAGATAAATTTATAATCCAGCCAGGATTGTTGTATCACAAACATCCAAAGCTAAGGGTGCTTAGGTCCACTGCATCTCCTCCCTTGTGCTCACTGATGATAGAATCCCCTCCACGTGCAAAGGCTGGGGCAAGCGCACGTTCATTTAGTTGTGTCCCACAGTCTAAAGCCAGTGAGAAAAGCTTGCATGAAATGAATTGGGTACACCAGCTTTTCCTTAGTGAAGTCCTCACTACCAATTTCTGATTTCTGTCTGATGTAATTCAGTCCCAAATCAGCAGTCATGTCCACTATAAAAACATATCCAAATCCTAATATATATGTTTGAATAGCTGCTCTTTTGTGCTAGCTACTGTTGTGAATTAATTATACCATCCCTCTCCCTTATTTGTGAAGATACTTGAAAGAAGATATAGTGCTATATTTAGTTGAATTTATAATTGCATTACACTGAAGAAAGCATTAAAATCAATTACTCTGTTACTGTTTGAGAGTTTTGACTGAATCCACAATTGCAGGGGGAAAAACTTCTCCATTTAAATTATCTATACTGTTTAAATTCACTTATTTTTTTCTGCTTTAAATCCATTAAATATCTTAAGTACAATGCTATTTAAACTATTTAAATCATTCCTAGATTTGTTTAAGCCTGTAACTCAATATATTCAAAACCGAATACATCTTTTATCCCAAGCAGCTTTTCCTATACTTCCCTATTTCTGTTTGTAGGTAGCATGGTACCCCAGGTCACTTATGGCCAAAAATTCAAAGTTATGTTTAACTCTTTAACTTGCCTCATGCATTCAATCAATTGGCAAGACCTCTTGTTTCTTCTGCTGCAATGCTTTCCACAACTACTTCTTCCTTCTTTCCTAGATCATCTCCTCAATATCTCTCAGTTGCAACAGTGCCCTAGCTTTTTGCATTACCTCTCATGTCTTCTTTCTTATGATAACATTGTATGCTGTTCTCAGGTTGGTCCTGTGGATACATGATTTGGATCATCACACTTCTCTGTGGAAAAGTAGAAAAATATCATAAACTCTTTAGCAGGTTTAAAGACATTGCATTAATCCCACTGAATGCCTACCTTGTCCTGCCTTATCTAATATAACTGAGCAAAATATCTGTGACTGATCTATTTCTGAATAATGTTTTGTACCAGTAGGGCATTTATGCACTTCTGTCTATAACTCTTAAAACTGATCTAATTACAATATTAAAGTTTCATTCCAATAACGAAGACATTGTCATATCTGCATTGTTATAGAGAGGACATGATAGAACAAACCTTTGTGATAAATTATCAAATTGTTTATATCTTATCACAAAAGTATAGTTGCTGTATTAGATTATTATGTATAATGTAATATGAACTTTGTGATTACTCATATTTTCAAAAATATCATCATCATTGTCATCATTATCTTCATTTTTTAATACTTGAGATGACTTTAGTTTGCATTAGTTTCCATGCAGATTAGTATTGATCAACATAACCTTCTCTCATGCTAATAAAGCTCTAAGCTTTACCCAGTGTTGCAGATTGTCTTCCCACAGAAGCAGTATCTGAGACAATTTAGCATGCAGAAAATTTATTAGAGAACGTGCTTGAGATCAATACCTTTGAAAGAGAGATGATGAAATTAGGATTGAAAAGAGGGACGACGAGTAGAGCTATGATTTAGCCTCAACAAAAGCCTCTTTTGATCTCCCAAGAAGTACTGGAGCTGGAATTGCATTTCAGAGTTATCTTGAGCCTTTATACTCCATGTTAATCAATCACTGGATGTCACACGACCTTGGAAGGACTTTCCACCTTGAGTATAGTAGCTAGACAGTCCCTAGGGAAGGATGAGGGCTGAGGGCAGTCTTCCTGCAGTACTCCTAGCAGGTGGTTATAAAGGCTTCATTTCGGGTTTTTTTTTTTTTTTTTTTTTTTTGGCGCGGGCCTCTCACTTGTTGTGGCCTCTCCCTTTGCGGACCACAGGCTCCGGACGCGCAGACTCAGCGGCCATGGCTCACGGGCCCAGCCGCTCTGTGGCATGTGGGATCTTCCCAGACCAGGGCACGAACCCGTGTCCCCTGCATCGGCAGGCGGACTCTCAACGACTGCACCACCAGGGAAGCCCAAGGCTTCATTTCTGTTAGGAGATGTTGATGTTGTTGTTGATCACAGCATCCACCTCAGATAAACAGTAATAATTCTGCATGTTGGGATTCTTTGGACGTACCTAAGTTGCAGTGCCCTATAAACACAATCTGGACTTGAGGGAGCCCTCTTCTGATGCCAACCATGAAACCATCCACCTGTGAAAAATCACTATCCTCTGAAACATTAACATATGGGATGATGAAAACAGCTACATGGGAAGTGATGTTCTTAGATTATTTTACAAAGATGCATGAGTAGACTTATTTGTCAAATTAACTTGACATATTGAGTTGCTGAGGCCATGCCTTTCATGGAAGAGAAAATGTAAAATGTTACTGCAAGGTAGGCTGTCATCAGCATCATATTATGAAAGCAGCATATCTGAACTGGAAATGTAGTGTTTTCTTAGCTCCATCATCTACAGTTTACTGGTGAGGAGAAAGAAGCACTAATGTTCCACTGCTCTCCTGTGGTAGGCAGAATAATGGCTCTCCAAAGGTGCATAAACCCTAACCCTCAGGATCTGTGACTATGTTACCATGCCTGACAAAAGGATTTTGCAGGTACCGGTAAGGTTACAGACCTTGAAATAGAGCATCCTAGATTATCCAGATGGGCCCAATTTAATCACACAAACCCTTTAACCACAGAACTTACTCTAGCTAGTCAGAGAGCTGTGACAAAAGAAGAGAAAGGAGAGATTCAAAATGTGAGAGGGACTCGACACATTGTTGCTAACTTTGAAGACAGAGGAAGGAGATAAAAAAACCAGAATACAGATGCATCTTGAAGCTAGGAACATTCCTGAGCTGATTAGACAGCAAAGAAATGAGGACCTGTCCTACAACTTCAAGGAACTGAATTCTGCCAACTATCCAAATGAGTAAGGTCACAAATTCTCCTCTAGGGCCTCCAGAAAGGAACGTGGGTCTGCTGGTGCCTTGATTTTAGCCCAGTGAGATCTGTGTTGGGCTTCTGACCTACTTTCTTACAACTGTAAGAAAATTAATGTGTTTTATTTAAGTTGCTAAGTTTATTGTAACTTGTTATGGCATCAGTAGAAGACTAATACAGATTCCCTACATTTCTATAGAAGTAGATCAGACAGTCCAGTGAGATGCAGTAAATTAAAGGCAGGGGAGTTAAATGGATGGGAGCAAGGGAAGTAAATATAGAGAGGCAATGTTAAATGAGAGGGTGCTGTTTAAATGTGTTGAATGGAGCAGTAACAACAAATTTTACACTCACTATTATTTTGCCTAGGTATATTTTTGGCTAGAAGCAAAGATAGTGGTCACAGTTTCACTGCCTTTCTTCCTGGGTATTTCTGAGCAGGTATTTTAGGTGAGTACTGCTTTTGAAACTGCTGAGCACCTATAACGTGAATAATATTGATAGAACTAAAGATCTTCTGGAAGGCAGCTTATCTATATGCGTAAAAGCAAAGTTGCCATTTCATTGTCCTCCTAGAAAGGAGGACATAGGAAGGAAGGAGGCAATAATTTTTACATGATGGTTTTATTAGCATAACTAATCTGGGGTCTACAGACATGCTACAACTTCAAGGGAGCTAGAATTGCCAGGCCCACCTAGTGTGCAACTTATCAGTAATTCTCTAGAGATTCACTAATGGATTTTGCAATGTATATACTATATTCAGATGAACAAATACAAAATTTACAGTTTTTGCTTTCCATGACTCATCTAAAGTTTCTTGATCCATCCTCACAAACCCTTATTTTATTCCAATTTGGTAAACTCAGTACTAGGCAACTAAAAACAAACAAAAGCTCAGGTTCTTTCTCTCTGCCTAAAAAATAATCCCCTACCCTGTGTCTCTGCCATGGCTGTCCCAATTTGCTGAATGACAGTGTGGCTGAGGCATCAAGGATGGGTGCCTCCTGCTAGAATCTCAGGTAGAAGAGGAAACACTGATTTTTGGCTTTCCTCTTTAACCTCTCTAATAGTTCTATCCATTCTAAGACATTATCCTATAGTAGAGAGGCCAGCGTATATGTCTCACCACTTTTCTATACTTTTCCCTGCAAGCTGTTCACTTTCTCTTCCCGTATGGCTGAGATGTTATGTCATATCTTCCTCTTTGCCAAGGAAGTTTCACCCACCTCCTTTTCCTTGCAAC
Source organism: Phocoena sinus (assembly GCF_008692025.1). Classification (NCBI taxonomy): domain Eukaryota; kingdom Metazoa; phylum Chordata; class Mammalia; order Artiodactyla; family Phocoenidae; genus Phocoena; species Phocoena sinus. The sequence goes on from NC_045769.1 coordinate 90,984,266, forward strand.
TATAATTGCAGAGAAACAAGCCTGAGAACATGATTTCATAGGGACAACATAAAAAGCACCCAAACAATACTTTAAAAATACTTTTTACCATTGCTCTCTCTCAGTAAGAAAACACTGTGTCCCAACAAAGGGGGTATATGCTCATTTGAGCTCCTTCCACCTGTCTAAGATGACTGGAACTAGCATTCTAACAGAACCCGGTTTTTATAATCAACCCCTCCAGAGGTGTGGGTAGACAAATTTTTTAGCTCCTGGGTGAAGTTCTTTCCTCTTCAAACTGAGAAGAACCCTGTGGGACCTTCCTGGAGAGAGACCTCCGTGTCCCTCACCTTTTGTTTGTAGAAAAGCTTTTAGGTTCCTAAGGCTTTCCCCAAGGTCCAAAGAGCATATTTAATCAGAGAAGTGAGAAAATGCAGAAACAAAGGGAAACAGTCAAGCAAGACAAAATAATAATAGTTTAGCCATAAAACAAAGCCAAGGGCCTTTAGCTCCTCCTCAAGGGCTATAGACAATACCCTGAGCCACATCCTTGAGTTGTTTTGCAGATACTAAAACCCCCACCAGGTGGAAGAAGTGAACTGCCTGCTGACCACCAGCAGGCAAACCCCAGATCTGTTGGAACTAGAAGGTTGACAATTGAGATTCCCGAAACATCACCCTGTTATGTCACCATCAGCCAATCAGAGAATTGTGCATGGGCTGATGACACACCCTGTGACCCTCTCCCTTAAACTGCCTTTAAAAGCCCTTTGCTGGGCTTCCCTGGTGGCGCAGTAGTTGAGGGTCCGCCTGCCGATGCAGGGGACACGGGTTCGTGCCCCGGTCTGGGAAGATCCCACATGCCGCGGAGCAGCTGGGCCCGTGAGCCATGGCCGCTGAGCCTGTGCGTCCGGAGCCTGCGCGTCCGCAACAGGAGAGGCCACAACAGTGAGAGGCCCGCGTACCGCGAAGAAACAAAACAAAACCCTTTCCTGAAAGCCATGGGGGAGTACTGGCTGCTTTTGAGTATTGGCTGCTTGTATTCCTTGCTTGGTGCCTTTAAATAAACCTGTACTTTCCTTCCCCACAACCTGGTGTCAGTAGATTGGCTTTGTTGCACGTCAGGCAAGCAGACTCAAGTTTGGTTCCGTAACACTCTCACCACCTAGTCATTCTTTTTTTTTTTTTTTTTTTTTTTTTTTTGCGGTACGCGGGCCTCTCACTGTTGTGGCCTCTCCTGTTGTGGAGCACAGGCTCCAGACGCGCAGGCTCAGCGGCCATGGCTCACGGGCCCAGCCGCTCCACAGCATGTGGGACCTTCCCGGACCGGGGCACGAACCCGTGTCCCCTGCATCGGCAGGCGGACTCTCAACCACTGCGCCACCAGGGAAGCCCCACCTAGTGAACCTCACCTTCCTCCCAGTTCTGGTCTCTCACCCACTTTTACTACTTAAAAATGCAAAAAGTCAGGTGGATCTTGCACCCCAGTGGTGATAAATTGCCTCTGTTTAAAAGTATTTGATATGGGGGCTGGTCCACATCTCTGATTTCCAAGTACTTTCCTTCCTTCCAGAGTATTTTTGTTTCTGTTCTTAAATATCTGGTTCAAGGGGGAAATGGGCCTCCTTCACCCACTATTTCTCAAGACAATCCTGCTCCACTCTCTGCCCCACAGGAAACTTCAAGCTGGGAAGACATTCACAGACAGCAAAAGTCTGGTCTGGCTACAGAGTTATATACTTCTCTTCAAAACACAGCATTTGAAAACATGCCCCAGGCTGCTGGGACTGGGCTTCCCTCTCTGAATAAGGATCTCCGTTTTCACAAAAATTCAAAATTCAAAAGAGCTCTGGAAAGGAACTTGTCATGAGTGTTCCCTTCTTTCTCTCACTCACCAAACTGGATTTGCCTTTCTCTCCGAGGGTTGTAACCCTGACCTTCCTTGATTAAACTGAAGGTTGCTTGAGGAAAAGAATAAAGTCACACTTCTTGGTTTTCTTACAGTCCTTAGTTCAGCGTGGTGCTACTCCACTTCGGGCATGCAGTGTGGCAGGAACTGTGTGTTGTTTAGGGTCTTTTCAACTGCGTATGGGGAGAGCAATTTTGGTAGCATTTTACAGATTATACTGAATTAACCTGCTACCCTCCGTAGAAACTTTGAGGCAGGGAATGGAATGGTGGAATTGGTAGAAATGACATGGTTTTGTCTAATTCAGCCATTTAACTGATTTATGTAATGTCTCTTTACCACTTCTGGAAAGTGGGAGCCAGATTTTAAAATTAGAGTACTTAGTTGTAAACTTGGGTTTTACCTTTTATTGATTTGTAAACATGGATAGTTTCCTCCTATATAAAACAGGGCTAATAACACCTATAACAAAAAGTAGTTGAGGGCTTCCCTGGTGGCGCAGTGGTTGAGAGTCCACCTGCCGATGCAGGGGACACGGGTTCGTGCCCCGGTCCGGGAAGATCCCACATGCCGCGGAGTGGCTGGGCCTGTGAGCCATGGCCGCTGAGCCTGGTACATAATAGGTGCTCACAAATATTAGCTTCACTGTTGTTGTTATTGAATTGTTACCGAACATCTCTGTGAATGCCTTTAATGATGTGGATGAACACATTATTTCAAAAAGCGGCCTTATTTAATTCTGGACCCCTCTATTTTCTATAATATTCTTATAGCTATGTAATGTCCTTCTATCTATAATGTCTAGGCCTGGCCGCTGGAAGCTCATAGAATAACTTAAACTGCCTCCTTTTTACATGCCTACATTTTATATTGTTGAAGAGAACTACATAACCCCACGGAGTCCCCTTTTTTCCAAAGTCAATATGCTTAGGTCCATCGGTCAGTCCACACATGGTCCATCTGTCTTCTCTCTATTTTGTGTGCTCTACTTATTGGATTTTGTTGTTGTTATGGCTATTATTTATCTTGGATGTTTTCTTTAATGTTTTTATTTTGTGTTCAACTGTTCCTCTCCATCCCTGGCTAACGGAACAGAATCCAATATTTACAACATACGCTAATAAGCATAGGTCAGAATATCAGTAGGCATCATTTCTCATCTTGTTCTATTTATGCTGCCGAACTTCTATTATTGCTTTTGTTGTTACTAAATCATATTTCTGACTTGCAGTGAATTGGCAATCACCTTAAACCTTTATGATTATATATATATTTTTTTCCCACAAGTGATCCTTTTGATTAACATTTCCCCATTCTATATCTCCATCTTGATTTAGTGGATTCAGAAAGCATTATCTACAGATATAATGAAGGTAGTACATTTCATACAATAGTCTATGACTTTTCATCTGAAGAAAGGTAAACAGTACGTGAGGGAAAACACGAATCAGCCATGTACATGTTGTTTAGTAAGTATTACCATGCAGTTGGGTTCATTTTGTTGGCTAGCTTCCCTTCCTGAGTGTTCTGATTCCCTTCATCTCACAGGCAATCAACATTGTGAGCATCTGTCTCTCTACTGGCCTGAAGACAATCCATCCCATGTTTAATCCAATACTGTTGTTAATGAAGAACAAATTTATTAGCCAAAGTGTTGTGCCATTCATTGTTTCAGTCAAATGCATTCCTGAAATGTGATTTTTAAAAATTTCTCAGGAGAGAGGCAGAGGTTGGCTAGTGTGACATTAGGAGGAATGAAAAGATGATTGGAACTAAATGCTTAGACTAAGCTTGGTTTGATGTGGAACCCAGAAAAAGATTATAATTTCAGGGATTATTTATCGAGTTCACTGCAGAGAAATGTGACAGAAAGTAGAGAAAATATACTTAAAGTTGCATTGATTTATAATTAATTTATCATAAGTTCTTCTTTTCTACTTAGAATTTATTAGAATACTATCCTCTGAGGTACTTTAAAATATTTGTTTACTATGGTTCAGATTTTTCTATTAGTGCCAGAGTAAATTCAGGTGAAAAAAATCAATTCACTATGCTTGAGAAGGCATTTAATCTGGTATTCTACTTTTAGTACATTTGCAAAATGTAATAATCTCTATTGTTGAAATTATGACTCTTACTCCAAATACTTCAGAAAAATCTTTTAAAACTTGGTCACTCAAAACTCAGCTTATGAACTTTACAGTTACATATTCAGTTGCTGTAATTTCAGATATTATTCTTTTAATATGTTTTGTTCAAAAATTATGTTATTATCTACATAGGTTATATATTCTTTTTATGTGATTAAAGATTCTCGTAGTTTCGTATATTAGACATTGGGCTAAATTTTATATTTCATATTTCTTGTGCAAGTATTTATAGTTCAATCCCACACCACTTTGTGGTTATTTTTAAGCCTTTTTTCTGAATTATACTGAATTAGACCACATACTTTGTTGTACAGTAACACTTTTCCAAGTAAATTGGAGCACTATAAGGAATTACTCTGGGGTAAACTAGAGCTCTTCTAGGAAATGTTGAATGTTAAGATTACCCTATCTATGATATGCTCATTTTAGAAATGTTAGAAAATGCAGATAAATAATTAAAAATCACTCAGTGTCCCTCAATCTTCTTTTCCTGTTTTGCTCTCTCTTGATAACTATTTGCATCTAATGCATATATGCTTATACATACATTGTTACATGCTCATATACATAGTTAATATACACACATATAATATATATTATAGGATTGGAATCATATCATTTTAATTTCTTTTAAAAACATTTCAATGGCTTGGTATTATTCTATTATGTGGATGTGTGCGATGTCTATTTAATTCCCCTGTTATAAAATATTTAGGTTGTTTCCAGCTTTTGATTGTTAATATCACTGTGATGATATCCTTGTACATAACTGTTTGTCTAGACCAATGGGTTTTTTTTATAATAGATTACTAGAAGTAGAATCATTGGATCAAAAAGTATTAATATTGTAATGTTCTTGACATACTTTTCCAAGTTGATTTTTATAAAAAATTATATGAGTTAGCATTATTGTCAGTCTATAGGAAATGTATAGTGAGATGTATACTGGTATACTTTACCAGTACTGGACATATCATCATTTTTCTTTTATTTTTCTTTTATCCTTAGTGAAACTGTAATCATTTCTTTGGAAAAGTGGCAAAAAGTTTTAAATTCACTTAAGTTAAAACATCAAACTACACTTAAGGTTTTAATTTCCATGAAATTTGTTCCAGATGGCTCCTAAGTGAGCTGGAGAAATTAAAAACAGACCATTTAAATCAAATTTAATCTATTCTTATGGTCCAGTTGAATACAATGCTTAACAACCAAGCACTTACTTGGTTGTGCTGGAACCAACCAAACAAACTGGAAAGAAAGTTTGTTTTTCAGATATAGTCTTTAAAGAAAGAAAGCAGTACTCCCATGGTTCTAAGGCAGATTACCCCCACATTTCTGGTGTTTTACTCTGAGAAATAGGACAGGTAGGAAATATGTTGTTACTATTCCTTCGCGGAACATACTTTGACTACTAGTAGCTACTATATTGGGTTGTTTCTTTGAAGGCATAAGTGTTAAGGCATTTAAGGGACAAGTATCATCTCAAAGAACCATGTAAAGGAGCAAGATATACATTGCAAGATTGTGCCTATTTTCAATGTCCCTTCACCACTCTTATGGCAAAACAGTGCTTAAAAGCATGGGTTCCAGGATTAAATTGTGCAATTTTAAAAGTCCTTGCACTACTCTCAGTTAGTTGAGAGATTTTAGGCATCTTTCTTACCTCTGTAAGCCTCAGTGTCTCTGTAAGTAAAATAATTGAAGAGAATAGAAAAGAAGGGAAGAGAAAGGAAAGGAAAAGAAAGAAAAGAATAATATAGTAGCATCCTTTTATAAAGATCATAATGCAGTTATCTCTCTTCCTCTTCCTATTCATTAGAAGAAAGCCAGCCCAATAATTTATAACAGAAGTATGTGTGGGAAAGGGGATAGGTAACATTTTTGGCTTATAATTAAGTATGAACTTTTTCTTGGATGAAATGCACTATGTTACTTTTAAAAATAATGTTCATGAATGCTATAAATAAAATCAACTCAACATTGTGGTCAGAGTATGATATTTAAAAAACACTGTCTAATCATTGTACATTTTTATCCAACGCATAATCAACATCAAAATCTAAACATATTCACTTCATTTTTATGTTAAATTGTCATACTAAAAGTCTTTAGGAAATTCCCCATACACACACTAACACTCTCCTTTGCTCATCTTTCTAAGTGCATGATAACCACAGAACTTTAAAACTATATCTTATTCAAGAACGGAATTGGTCATTTGCCAGAGATGGTTTCCTCAGACATCGCTTTGTTAGAGATCATAACAGAAAAACGTCTCAACAAAATAGGTCCTGTCATAAAAATGTAAACTTAGGAACATCTGGTTTTTTATAGAAAAGACTTGTGAAACCAGGTCAAGTTGCTAAAAGCATAAATAGAATCAGCTTATAAAATGTTCTGATGTATTTTAAACACAGGTGATTCACTCTCTTGTAGGTTATTTTGGTTTTTGTAACTTTCATGGGAAATTAGATTTGGAGAAGCCTACTTTTTTATATAAGTGGGTTAGGCCTAGAAGCACAAATCCTCTGAGACAGAGTTTCGGCCAGTGGAGAAAAATGGAGGAAGACAGGGAGAGCAGTATGAAATTTTGAGTATTGAGAACTAGGAATCATTACAAAAGGTGAGTCAACTTCATTAACTTTGGACACCCTTATCCCAAGGAGAAATAAAAATACTGAATTTATTTTTAAAATAATAAAGTGGGAATTCAGCAATCATAGAGAACACAATGGGATCAGAGAAGCTGCTAAGTTAGAGTCTGTCTACACAGAAGAAGAATACAGACCTGGAAATCAGACTATTAAAATAAAAAAGAGATAGTAGATACATTAAAATTTTATATTTTGAATTTATTTGTGGTTTGCATTTGACATTAAAACTGTACTTGATATATAATAACAATTAAAGAATTGAGTGATAGAAGTATCAAAAATTGACTGTTCAATGGAAAAGAGCCTGGATACTAAAACTTCAAATTAATAAAACACAATCATAGAAGGTTCTTTCTTCAATGTTTTCTCTTTATGACTGTTTTTTTCCAGATTTATTGAGATATTATTGAAATATACCATTGTATAAGTTTAAGGTGTACAACATATTGATTTGATACACATATATAATTGGAAAATGATTACCATCATAGCCTTAGCTTACACTTCCATCATGTCACATAATTACCATTTCCTTTTCGTAGTAAGAACATTTAAGATCTATCCTCTTAGCAAATTTCTAATATATAATATAGTACTGTTAATTATAATCACCATGTTGACATTAAATTCCCCATATTCATCTTATAACTGAAAGTTTGTACTCTTTGACTAACATCTACCCATTTCTCACATCCCTCAGACCCTGGTAACCACCATTCTGGTCTCTGTTTCTATGAGTTCAGCTTTTTTAGATTCCACATATATTGATACTGTACAGTACTTATCTTTCTCTGTCTCACTTATTTCAGTTAGCATAATGCACCCAAGGTCCAGCTATGCCGTTACAAAGGGCAGGGTTTCTTTCTTTGTTATGGCTGAATAATATTCCAGTGTATATGTTTACCACATTTTCTTTATCCATTCATCTGTTGAAGGACATTTAGGTTGTTTCCATAACTTGGCTATTGTGAATAATACTACAATGAACAGAGGAATGCAGATACATCTTTATGATCCTGTTTTTATTCACTTTGCATATATATGCAGAAGTGGGATGCTCAATCAGGTGGTACATCTAATTTTGATTTTTTTAAAAAACCTCCATACTGTTTTTTATAGTGACAGGATCAATTTACATTCCCATCAACAGTGCACAATGGTTTCCTTTTCTTCACATTCTCAGCAACATTTGTTATCTCTTGTCTTTTTGAGAACAGGTGTGAGGTGATATTTCACTGTGGTTTTAATTTGCATTTCCCTGGTGATTAGTGATGCTGAGCTCCTTTTCATGTAACTGTTGGCCATTTGTATTTCCTTTATGACTGATTTTAATAGGTTTGAGTATGATGTATCTAATATTTATTAATTGATTGATTTACTTATTACTTCCTTATTTATTTACTCATTTTGCTATTAATTTTGCATGATGTTTTCTGAGATTCTTGTGTGTGTGTTATGTGTCTTCCATCAAATTTGGAAACATTTTGGCCATTATCTCTTCAAATGTTTCTTCTGCCTGTTCTTTCTCTCTTCTTCTTCAGAGATTCCATGTTAGGACATTTGATATTGTCCCACAGCTTATGGGTGCTGTGTTCTGCTTTTTTCATCTCACTCTTTTTCTCTTTTTCAGTTTGTATAATTTCTTTTGACTGATATTCAGGTTCGTGGACTCTTGCCCCTGCTGTGGAGAGTCTAATGATAAGCCCATTAAAGGCTTTCTTTATCTCTCACTATACATTTCCATTTGATGTTTTCTTATAGTTTCCCTCTTTTTGCTGAAATTACTTATTGATTATGCATGATATTCACATTTTTCAATAGTCTGTAACATATTACTCATCATAATTTCAAATATTCTGATTATTTACCACCTGTGTCATATCTCAGTCTGGTTCTGTTGATTACTTAGTCTCTTGACAGAGCATTGTTGGGGTTTTTTTTTGTTGTGTTCGTTTGCTTTTGCTTCTTTGTGGGTCTCAAAACTTTTAGTTAAAATCTGGGCATCTTGTGTAGACAGTAGAGATTGAGGTAGATAGTATTTATGTCAGGAAGTGGTCAAATGTCACTTTCTGCTAGTTATTTAGTGTGAAGTAAGACTAAATTAAATAGTATCTTCCCAGAAGCAGACATGGCTTGTCTTCTGAAAGGATTTTAGTGTGGAAGAGTTGAATCAATCTAGTCAAGAGTTTAGCTGAGTGTGGGTCTTGTTACTTTGGTTATGCTCAATGCATCACATTCTTCAAATTGCTCTAGCTTACTTTGCGTTTATAATTCATGCTGGTGTGCTTCAGAGTTAGGTCTTCCCTTTGCACCTCACCTTGCAGAAAGTTTCTCTCCAGGTTCTTCCCCCTCCCCAGCAGTAGACTGCTGTTGTTTGTTACTTGGTGCTTACTAGCCTGGCTAGTGGAGGGGTGGAGGAGTGAGGTACAGATGAGTCATACTTTGTTGTGCTGGTTCATCCTCAGGCTTAGGCAGGCATGTGTCCCTGGGTTTCAGGGATGGAAACTTCTGAAGGATCCTGTCTCTCCCATTAGGGGATCTGTAATGGTCAGACCGAGAACATTTTTCTGTCTCTTCCCTGGGGGTAGAAAGTTCTTTTGTGTTCCCTTCCTCTAACTGCATTGGGTCTTCACCTGTGCTTTAAAAGCGAATGGTTTGTGACTCTTGCCTCAGCAGCTTAAAAGGGATTTTTTGTTCTGCTGAAGAAATAGGGGAGAAAGATCTGAGCAGGGCTGTGTACTTTCCCCCTTAGAGGCTGCTGTTACCATCCACTAGGCCTACACCAGGAGGAGGCTTTCTCATATTTTCCCCCATCACCAATCTTTCTTGTAAAAGGTTTCCAGTCTATGGAGAAGAGCTTGAAGATGGAATCAAATTCCTTTTGTGTCACAATCTCATGGTAGTCCATGTTCATTAAAATGTTGAGCTAAATTGTTTTTACCTACGTATATGGCGTCCACCACAGAAAAACAAGTGTTTGTATTCAGTCTCTCCTGAGAAGCATCTGTCTTTCCTTAGATTTCATATTAGGTGGTTATTTTCTAACCTTGGTTGTTCTCGTGGTTGTTCTCAAGAGATATTGTGATTTTTGCAGGTAACAGATTTTTGTTGTTGCTGCTGATGCTGTACTATTGTACAGATACCAGGGAGTGGTATTTTTTCTGGGTTTCTCCATCATAAGTAGATGCCAACCACCCATCAAAGTTTGGGGGTTGGATTCTTATAATGTATTGATTTTCTGTCTTTAAATGTCTTTGTCTTTCACTTTCTTTTTGAACATTTTCCTAGTTGGAATTAAAATTTGTCCCATAAAGGCTTTTTACACTGAGGCAGGAGATTTCAATTCAAATGAGGAAATTAACTCTTCTAGATTAACTTAGGGAGATTCGTAACTAACTTTAAAGTTAAATCCCATATGAAACACGTCCAAATGTGCTAACAGATTAAGTTAGTTTGGTATTTGCTGGATAACTGGGAGTTTATTTATTTTAAACTATTTCAAAGTGTTTTGATGTTTATATTTTTGTTGATGCTGTTTCCTATTTCATTTGGGGAAATGATGGAATTATGTTTTCTGAGGAAACCTTTTGCATGAGCAGAGATAAGACCTACTTACAGGACTAAGGAATAATAAATGATCTTATAAACAGTATTTTATTTTACTTCACTGAATTTTATTTTCAGGTAAATACAAAAATAGTGTTTATTTCTTTTATTTATTCTCAAGGATAAGGCCAAAAAAAAAACAAAAAACAACCCCCACCAAATATTTCTTGAAGAGCAACAGAGTGAATTCATTAACTTATTCTTTCAACTAAGTTTTAATTGAGCACATTCTTTGTGCCCAGGACTTTAACAGACACTCAGATACAATAGTGAGCAAAGAAAGGTAATATCCTTAACCTTGTAAGTTTAGATTCCTTCTAATTAACCCTGGAGCCCCATCAAACATTGATTTTAGAGAGGTTCATTAATCATGTAATCACACCAAAATATACATCATCACAAATTGTGAGGATTCCTTCTAATGAAAATTATAAATTTTCGTTAAATAGTATAATGGTCACTGGAGTCAGACTATAGAGGGACTGTCAAAAAAACAGGTCTCTGAGAAAATTACATTTAAAGTGATGAGACTCAGCAAGACCAGGGAAAGAATAGCTACCAAAAGCTGTAAGGTAAGTATTTCCCAGCTCCCACACAAAGCTAGAAGACATTTAAGTTCTAAACAGTAAGAGTGATAAAACCTTGTTTGACATGTAAGGCATTCAGTAGAGCCCTAGAAGGGTCATGCTTTAATAGTCAGGCTAAACTAGCCCTAGAATAAAGGTGACACCAGACATGCCCTAACAAAACCTGGAAATATGTTTCCAAAAGAAAAAAAAAAAAAAGTCTGGAAAAGCTGATCTGTGAGAAACTTAACTGCCTAGTTAATAAAACTGTTTAAAGGAAGATACCAAAAATAGATACCCAATACAGAATGCTCACAATATCCTAAAATAATGAATAAAATAAAAGCATGAAGCAACAACTCCTAAGACAATAGACATAAGACAAAAAAGGTTGGTGATCCTGAGATATGAGAATAAACTTGGTGGACCCTTTCCAGTTTTCTGCCTAGAGAAGTTTTCTAGGTCACAATTTAGGGAGGATGGTAAAGCAAAACCTCCCTGAGTTGAGGATATGGAGCTGGGAGTTCAAGGATGATAAAGCAGCTAAAGTTTGCATGGCAGAGTACCAAAGGGGAGAGGTATACCAGAAAAAGAACTCTGGGGGCATGCAGAGAGTACCACTTAAGTGTTCAGTTAATTACCTCTTAGTACATGCATCTGAGAAAATTACCTGCATCTGAAAGGATGGAGGGAACAGTGCCCAGTATCAAAACAAGACCAGGAATTGTACCACATTCCAACAACCAGATTGGAAAGCCTCCAAACTCCCCCCAAATTATTAGAGCATTAGAATTGGTCTTGTGTCAGTAAGGAAAAAAATAGACCTGGATTAAATGCATCTCTGATTCCACCTAGCAAAGTTAAAAAGCAAGACCTGAAAGAATCAAATTGTGCCCAAATAACTTATCTGCGTCCCAAAATAAATCTCATTATTTTTAAGAATACAATACTATCCATCAAAAAGGAAAAAAATTACAAAATCTGTTGTCGAATCAAAAATCATCAGCCATGGAAGAAAGCAAAACAGTATAACTCATACTAAGGAGGAAAATATCAATCAATCAAAGCTAAGTAAAAAAGTATGCAGATAACAGGATTAATAGAGAAAGACATCAAAACCATTCTTTTATTGCATGGGGTCTGTTCTGTGCAATGCACAATAGTTGGCAAAATCCACGGCCTCTACCATTAAAAGCCAGTGTGCCCTCCCCTCATTGCAACAACCAAAAATTTATCCAGCCATTGCCAAAGTCCTCTCAAGGGGTAAAATTGCTCCAGACTTAGAACCATTGGCCAACTCCTACAAAACACCTACTAAACGCTGGCAGAAGACCTCAGACTCCCCAAAAGGCAAGAAACTCCCCCACGTACCTGGGTAGGGCAAAAGAAAAAAGAAAAAGCAGAGACAAAAGAATAGGGACAGGACCTGCACCTCTGGGAGGAAGCTGTAAAAGAGGAAAAGTTTCGACACACTAGGTAGGAAGCCCCTTCACTGGCGGAGACGGGGGTGGAGGGGGGAAGCTTTGGAGCCGTGGAGGAGAGCACAGCAACAGGGGTGCACAGGGCAAAGTGGAGAGATTCCCGCACAGAGGATGGGTGCTGACCAGCACACACCAGCCCGAGAGGCTTGTCTGCTCACCTGCCAGGACGGATGGGGGCTGGGAGCTGAGGCTCCGGCTTTGGAGGTCAGATCCTAGGGAAAGGACTGGAGTTGGCTGCGTGAACACAGACTGAAGTGGGCTAGTGCACCACAGGTAGCAGGGATGGAGTCCAGGAAAATATCTGGACCTGCCTAAGAGAAAAGAGACCATTGTTTCGGGGTGCGCAAGGAGAGGGGATTCAGAGCACCACCTAAATGAGCTCCAGAGATGGGCGCAAGCCGTGGCTATCAGAGTGGACACCAGAGATGGTCAGGAAATGCTAAGGCTGCTGCTGCAGCCACCAAGAAGCCTGTGTGCAAGCACAGGTCACTATCCACACCTCCCCTCCTGGGAACCTGTGCAGCATGCCACTGCCAGGGTCCCGTGATCCAGGGACAACTTCCCCGGAAGAACACACAGCGCGCCTCTGCCGTTGCAGGCTCGCCCCGCATTCCATACCCACACCCACTGGCCTGAGTGAGCCAGAGTCCCTGAATCAGCTGCTCCTTTAACCCCGTCCTGTCTGGGCGGGGAACAGATGCCCTTGGGCGACCTACACACAGAGCTGGGGCCAAATCCAAAGCTGAACCCCAGGAGCTGTGCGAACAAAGAAGAGAAAGGGAAATCTCTCCCAGCAGCCTCAGGAGGAGCGGATTAAACCTCCACAATCAACTTGATGTACCTGCATCTCTGGAATACCTGAATAGACAACGAATCATCCCAAAATTACGTGGTGGACTTTTGGAACAAATGTAGACGTGGGGTTTACTTCCTGCATCTAATTTCTTTCTGGTTTTATGTTTAACTTCGTTTAGTATTTAGAGTTTATTATCACTGGTAGATTTCTTTATAGATTTGGTTGCCCTCTTCCTCCTTTTCCTTTTTTATATATATATATACACATATTTTTCTCTCTTTGTAAGTATGTATGTGTATGCTTCCTTGTGTGATTTTGTCTGTATAGCTTTGCTTTTACCATTTATTCTAAGGTTCTGTCTATCCGGTTTTTGTGTTTTTTGTTTGTTTGTTTTTTGTATAGTTTTTAGCACTTGTTATAATTGGTAGATTCGCTTTTAGGTTTTGTTGCTCTCTTCTTTTTTCCTTTTTATTACTTTTTAATTTTTCATAATTATTTTTTATTTTAATAACTTAATTTTATTGTATTGTGTTGGTTTGTTCTTTCTTTCCTTCTTTTTTTCTCCCTTTTCTTCTGAGCCATGTAGCTGACAGGGTCTTGGTGCTACAGCCGGGTGTCAGGCCTGTGCTTCTGAGGTGGGAGAAATGAGTTCAGGATATCAGTCCAGCAGAGGCCTTCCGGCTCCGTATCATATGAAATGCAAAAGCTCTCCCAGAGATCTCCATCTCAAAGCTAAGACCCAGCTCCACTCAACAACCAGCAAGCTACAGTGCTGGATACACTAAGACAAACAAGTAGCAAGACAGGAACACAATGCCACCCATTAGGAGACAGGCTGCCTAAAATCATGATAAGGTCACAGACATCCCAAAACACATCACTGGACATGGTCCTGCACACCAGAAAGACAAGATCCAACTTCATCCAGCAGAACACAGGCACTAGTCCCCTCCATCATGAAGACTACACAACCCACTGAAGCAACATTAGCCGTTGGGGTCAGACACCAAAAACAATGGGAACTATGAACCTGTAGCCTGTGAAAAGGAGACCCCAAACACAGTAAGTGAAGCAAAATGAGAAAACAGAGAAACAGTTGAAGGAGCAAGGTAAAAACCCATAAGACCAAACAAATGAAGAGGAAATAACCAGTCTACCTGAAAAAGAATTCAGAGTTATGATATTAAGATGATCCAAAGTCTTGGAAACAGAATGCAGAAAATACAAGAAACTTTAAACAAGGACCTAGGAGAATTAAGGAGCAAACAAACAGTGATGAACAACACAATAAATGAAATTAAATATTCTCTAGAAGTAATCAATAGCAGAATAACTGAGCCAGGAGAACGGATAAGTGACCTGGAAGATAAAATAGTGGAAATAACTACTGAAGAGAAGAATAAAGAAAAAAGAATGAAAAGAATTGAGGACAGTCTCATTGACCTCTGGGACAACATTAAACACACCAACATTTGAATTATAGGGGTCCCAGAAGAAGAAGAGAAAAAGAAAGGGCCTGGAAAATATTTGAAGAGATAATAGTTGAAAACTTCCCTAATATGGGAAAGGAAATAGTCAATCAAGTCCAGGAAGCACAGAGAGTCCCATACAGGATAAATCCAAGGAGAAATACACCAAGACACATATTAATCAAACTATCAAAAATTAAATGCAAAGAAAAAATATTAAAAGCAGCAAGGGAAAAACAACAAATAACATGCAAGGGAATCCCCATAAGATTAACATCTGATCTTCGAGCAGAAACTCTGCAAGCCAGAAGGGAGTAGCAGGACATATTTAAAGTAATGCAAGGGAAGAACCTACAACCAAGATTACTCTACCCAGCAAGGATCTCATTCAGATTCCACGGAGAAATTAAAACTTTTACAAACAAGCAAAAGCTAAGAGAATTCAGCACCACCAAACCAGCTTTACAACAACTGCTAAAGGAACTACTCTAGGAAGCAAACACAAGAGAAGGAAAAGACCTACAGTAACAAACCCAAAACAATTGAGAAAATGGTAATAGGTACGTATCTATTGATAATTACCTTAAATGTAAATGGATTAAATGCTCCAACCAAAAGACAGACTGGCTGAATGGATACAAAAACAAGACCTGTATATATGCTGTCTACAAGAGACCCACTTCAGACCTAGGGAAACATACAGACTTAAAGTGAGGGGATGGAAAAAGATACTCCATGCAACTGGAAATCAAAAGAAAGCTGTAGTAGCAATTCTCATATCAGACAAAAATAGACTTTAAAATAAAGAGTATTACAAGAGACAAAGAAGAACACTACATAATGATCAAGGGATCAATCCAAGAATAAAACATAACAATTATAAAAATTTATGCACCCAACATAGGAGCACCTCAAAACATAAGGCAAGTGCTAACAGCCATAAAAGGGGAAATCGACAGTAATACAATCATAATAGGGGACTTTAATTCCCCACTTTCACCAATGGACAGATCATCTAACTGGAAAATAAGTAAGGAATCATAAGCTTTAAATGATACATTAAACAAGATGGACCTAATTGATATTTATAGGACATTCCATCCAAAAACAACAGAATACACTTTCTTCTCAAGTGCTCATGGAACATTCTCCAGGATAGATCATATCTTGGGTCACAAATCAAGCCTTGGTAAATTTAAGAAAATTGAAATTTATCAATTATCTTTTCTGACCACAACACTGTGAGACTAGATATCAATTACAGGAAAAAAATATGTAAAAAATACAAATACAGGGCTTCCCTGGTGGCGCAGTGGTTGAGAGTCCCCCTGCCGATGCAGGGGACATGGGTTCATGCCCCGGTTCGGGAGGATCCCACGTGCCACGGAGCAGCTGGGCCCGTGGGCTGTGGCCGCTGGGCCTGCGCATCTGGAGCCTGTGCTCCGCAACGGGAGAGGCCACAAGAGTGCGAGGCCCATGTACCACAAAAACAAAAGAAGAAATACATGGAAGCTAAACAATATACTACTTAATAACCAAGAGATCACTGAAGAAATCAAATAGGAAATCAAAAAATACCTAGAAACAAATGACAATGAAAACATGATGACCCAAAGCCTATGGGATGCAGCAAAAGAGTTCTAAGAGGGAAGTTTATAGCAATACAATCCTGCCTCAAGAAACAAGAAACATCTCAAATAAACAAACTAACCTTACACCTAAGGCAATTCGACAGAGAAGCACAAAAACCCCCCAAAGTTAGCAGAAGGAAACTAATCATAAAGATCAGATCAGAAATAAATGAAAAATAAATGAACGAAACGATAGCAAAGATCAATAAAACTAAAAGCTGGTTCTTTGGGAAGGTCAACAAAATTGATAAACCATTAGCCAGACTCATCAAGAAAAAAAGGGAGAAGACTCAAATCAATAGAATTAGAAATGAAAAAGGAGAAGTAACAACTGACACTGCAGAAATACAAAAGACCATGAGAGATTACTACAAGCAACTATATACCAATAAATGGACAGCCTGGAAAAAATGGACAAATTCTTAGAAAAGCACAACCTTCTGAAACTGAACCAGGATGAAATAGAAAATATAAAGCGACCAATCACAAACACTGAAATAAAGACTGTCATTAAAAATCTTCCAACAAACAAAAGCCCAGGACCAGATGGCTTCACAGGCGAATTCTATCAAGCATTTAGAGAAGAGCTAACACCTATCCTTCTCAAACTCTTCCAAAATATAGCAGAAGGAAAAACACTCCCAAACTCATTCTATGAGGCCACCATCACCCTGATACCAGAACCTGACAAAGATGTCACAAAGAAAGAAAACTGTACAGGCCAATATCACTGATGAACATAGATGCAAAAACCCTCAACAAAATACTAGCAAACAGAATCCAAGAGCACATTACGAGGATCATATACCATGATCAAAAGGGGCTTATCCCATGAATGCAAGGATTCCTCAATATATGCAAATCAATCAATGTGATAAACCATATTTACAAACTGAAGGAGAAAAACAATATGATCATCTCAATAGATGCAGAAAAAGCTTTTGACAAAATTCAGCACCCATTTATGATACAAACCCTCCAGAAAGTAGGCATAGAGGGAACTTACCTCAACATAATAAAGGCCATAAATGAAAAACCCACAGCCAACATCATTCTATATGGTGAAAAACTGAAACCTTTTCCTCTAAGATCAGGAACAATACAAGGTTGTCCAGTCTCACCACTATTATTCAACATAGTTCTGGAAGTTCTAGCCACGGAAATCAGAGAAGAAAAAGAAATAAAAGGAATAAAAATTGGAAAACAAGAAGTAAAATTGTCCTTGTTTTCAAATGACATGATAGTATACATAGAGAATACTAAAGATGCTACCAGAAACTACCGGAGCTAATCAGTGAATTTGTTAAAGTAGCAGGATACAAAATTAATGCACAGAAATCTTTTGCATGCCTATATACATAATGATGAAAAATATGAAACAGAAATTAAGGAAATACTCCCATGTACCATTGCAACAAAGAGAATAAAATACCTAGGAATAAACCTCCCTAAGGAGACAAAAGACCTGTATGCAGAAAAGTATAAGACACTTATGAAGTAATTAAAGATGATACAAACAGATGGAGAGATATGCCATGTTCTTGGATTGGAAGAATCAACATTGTGAAAATGACTATACTACCCAAAGCAATCTACAGATTCAATGCAATCCCTATCAAACTACCAATGCCATTTTTCACACTAATAGAACAAAAAATTTCACAATTTGTATGGAAACACAAAACACCCTGAATAGCCAAGCAATCTTGAGAAAAAAAAACCAGAACTGTAGGAATCAGGCTTCTGGACTTCAGACTATACTACAAAGCTACAGTAATCAAGACAGTATGGTACTGACACCAAAACAGAAATATAGATCAATGGAACAGGATAGAAAGCTCAAAGATAAAACCACGCATATATGGTCACCTTATTTTTGATAAAGGGGGCAAGCGTATACAATGGAGAAAAGACAGCCTCTTCAATAAGTGGTGCTGGGAAAACTGGACAGCTACATGTAAAAGAATGAAATTCGAACACTCCCTAACCCCATACACAAAAATAAGCTCAAAATGGATTAAGGACCTAAATGTAAGGCCAGACACTATCAAACTCTTAGAGGAAAACATAGGTAGAACACTGTATGACATAAATCACAACAAGATCCTTTTTGACCCACCTCCTAGAGAAATGGAAATAAAAACAAAAATAAACAAGTGGGACCTAATGAAACTTAAAAGCTTTTGCACAGCAAAGGAAACCAGAAACAAGACAAAAAGACAAACCTTAGAATGGGAGAAAATATTTGCAAATGAAGTAAACAGAAAAGGATTAATCTCCAACATTTACAAGCAGCTCATGCAGCTCAGTATCAAAACAACAAACAACTCAATCCAAAAATGGGCTGAAGACCTAAATAGACATTTTCCCAAAGAAGGTATATAGATTGCCAACAAACACATGAAAGAATGCTCCGCATCACTAATCATTAGAGGAATGAAAATCAAAACTACAATTAGGTATCACCTCACACCAGTCAGAATGGCCGTCATGAAAAAATCCACAAACCATAAATGCTGGAGAGGGTGTGGAGAAAAGGGAGTCCTCTTGTACTGTTGGTAGGAATGTAAATTGATACAGCCACTATGGAGAACAGTATGGAGGTTCCTTAAAAAACTAGAAATAGAACTACCGTATGACCCAGCAAGCCCACTACTGGGCATATACCTTGAGAAAACCATAATTCAAAAAGAGTCATGTACCACAATGTTCATTGCAGCTCTATTTACAAGAACCAGGATGTAGAAGCAACCTAAGTGTCCATTGACAGATGAATGGATAAAGAAGATGTGGCACGTATATACAATGGAATTTCTCAGCCATAAAAAGAAATGAAATTGAGTTATTTGTAGTGAGGTGGATGGGCCTAGAGTCTGTCATACAGAGTGAAGTAAGTCAGAAAGAGAAAAACAAATACTGTATGCTAACACATATATATGGAATGTAAACAAAAGTTCATTCTGAAGAACTTAGGGGCAGGACAGGAATAAAGACGCAGATGTAGAGAATGGACTTGAGGACATAGGAACGGGGAAGGGTAAGTTGGGACAAAGTGAGAGAGTGGCATGTACTTATATATACACTACCAAATGTAAAATAGATATCTACCGGGAAGCCACTGCATAGCACAGGGATATCAGCTCGGTGCTTTGTGACCGCCTAGGGGGGTGGGTTAGGGAGGGTGGGAGGGAGATGCAAGAAGGAGGAGATATGGTGATATATGTATATGTATAACTGATTCACTTTGTTATAAAGCAGAAACTAACACACCATTGTAAAGCAATTACACTCCAATAAAGATGTTAAAAAAGAAGAGACTTTCTTTTTTTTAGTTAAATTTCTTTAAAAGATAATGAACTGTTTTTGGAAAAACTAATTATATATCATGGGGTTTATAACATTATGAGGAAGTAAAATGTCTGACTATAATATCACAATGCCTGAGAGAGAAAAATGTAAAGTATACTGTCTTAAGGGACTGATTTTATTCATGAAGTAATGTAATATCACTTGAAGGTAGACTGTTGCAAGTTTAGCATGTATATTGTAAACCTTAAAGTAACCACTAAAATAACACAACAAAGAGTTATAGCTAATCAGCTTACAAAGCAGTTAAAACAGGATCATAAAAATGCAATCCAAAAGAAGGCAGAAATACAGGGAAGAAAGGTATATGGGATGGACAGAAATTAAATAGCAAGATGGTAGATTTAAACCAACCCATGCCATTAATCACATTAAATATAAGTGGTTTTAAACACTCCAATTAAAAGTCAGAGGTTTTTAGGTTGGATAAAAAATAAGATCCAAACCTGGGCTTCCCTGGTGGTGTAGTGGTTAAGAATCTGCCTGCCAATGCAGAAGACACGGGTTCGAGCCCTGGTCTGGGAAGATCCCACATGCTGCAGAGCAACTAAGCCTGTGTGCCACAACTACTGAGCCTGCACTGTAGAACATGTGAGCTACAACTACTGAAGCCTGTGTGCCTAGAGCCCATGCTCTGCAACAAGAGAAGCCACCACAGTGAGAAGCCCGCACACCACAATGAAGAGTAGCGCCTGCTTGGCGCAACTAGAGAAAAGCCCACATGCAGCAACGAAGACCCAATGCAGCCAAAAATAAATAAATTAATTAATTAATTTAAAAAAAGAGTTCCAACTCTCTACTGCTTAAAACAAACCCATTTTATATATAAAGAATATGATAGATTACAGGTGAAAAAATGGATAAAGACATAGGATGCTAACATTAATAAAAAGAAAGAAAGCAAATATCAGATAAATAGATTTCAGAGCAAAAATACAGCAAAACTAAGACACTTTATGGTAAACAAATAATGAGAGAATTTATTGTAGCACACTTGTATTACAAGAAATGTACAAGGAAGTCTTTGGGCTGAAAGAAGTGATACCAGCTAGAAACCTGGATCTTTTATTTTTTATTTATTTATTTATTTTAATTAATTAATTTATTTATTTATATTTGGCTGTGTTGGGTCTTCGTTTCCATGCGAGGGCTTTCTCTAGTTGCAGCAAGTGGAGGCCACTCTTCATTGTGGTGCGCGGGCCTCTCACTATCGCAGCCTCTCTTGTTGCGGAGCACAGGCTCCGGACGCGCAGGCTCAGCGGCCATGGCTCACGGGCCCAGCCGCTCCGTGGCATGTGCGATCTTCCCGCACCGGGGCATGAACCCGTGTCCCCTGCATCGGCAGGCGTACTCTCAACCACTGCGCCACCAGGGAAGCCCACATACTCTTTTTAACTTTTATTTTATAGGTGAAGAAACAGAGGGAAATAAAAGTTAAATAAGTCAGTTGTTAAGACTCCAAAATGGTATTTGAACATGATAATATTTCCGAGCTCATGAGCTTTAAGTTATTTAAAATATTTCTCCAGGCCACCATCTTTACTTTCTGTGAGGATCATGAAGTAGATAGATTCATAGGGAATAATTACAAAACAATTGCAAAACTGATCATCTGCGTGGGTTTGTAAGACTCTAAGGCATATTTGCCAGATATTGTCTTGATTTATGCCTCTTGTCCTAGCATAATTTTTAATAGTGCCCATTTCACTCACAAAAGTGTTTAGGTTTAGATTATAATGTGGTCTCAAATCTAGTAGGCTTTTTTACTTACTAAATTCAAGGCAGACTTTTAGAAATTACCACACTCTGGCCAGTCACATGGAAAAAAAGCAATAAAAGAGAAATGAGCATTGGAAGAGCCTGATCTGCTAAGGTCAACCCTGGGAAATTGGCATCCCTGCTACTTAGGAAAAGGAAGAAGATGTTCGGTTTCCTTTCTTGATGGAGTGAATTATGGACAATTACCCTTTAAACTATGCTGATAGAAAGCCAAAGTGGGGTGGGGGTGGGAACTGATGGAGAGGAATGTATTCTACTCATCTGAATGAACTTTTAACAGAGCCAACCATTGCCATCAACTCTGACCCTTTCAAACCTGATTCCTGATTCCAGAGACATCCCCTAATCTAGCTGCAGTCCCAATGTTTGTATCACTGGCATCATCGTAAGGACTTTAGCTTTTCCTTTTATTTGTGAATAGCCATCTATTATAACAAAATGCACATTGCAGTGTAAGGCAGCAGCCTCCAATGTAAACACAACACAAGATGGTTGAATGTCAACAAAATGATCAGATTTGAATTTAATTTTTGCAAGATTAATGCTCTAAAATTTAAATTTCCTACTCTTGTAAGGGAATAAAAAAGTAAAAATTCCAAAGGATTGGAACCAGAAAATGAAACATTTAATATACATAGTGAAACATTAAAATTCCAGGTCAGTCATTCTGGAGGAGTAAATTGATGCTGCAGTAAGATATAGCTGTATTATTCTTGACACTTAAAGAAGTTTTGAGGAAAACCTCAAATCAAGTTCCATTTGGTTTGTGAAATTATACTCTAGATGACTTGACATTATCTTGTATAATGTAGCTTTTTTTACATTACATTATTTTCCATTCTTTAACAGAAAAAAATTCCACATAAATAAATCTGTTATTTTGCCATTAAATTATATTTACAGTTTATAAAGGTGATTATTTGAATATTTTTTTACACACAGCATCAAACTGTAACATACTTGTTAAATCTTAAAATATTTTTTAGAATTAAAATATTCTTAAGATTCTATTCAACAAAGTTTTGTTTCTTTTGCTGGAAGG
The DNA here is from genome assembly GCF_008692025.1 of Phocoena sinus. Classification (NCBI taxonomy): domain Eukaryota; kingdom Metazoa; phylum Chordata; class Mammalia; order Artiodactyla; family Phocoenidae; genus Phocoena; species Phocoena sinus. Next base: position 91,006,694 of record NC_045769.1, read on the forward strand.
GCCAATGTCCAATAAGAAATGTGATCATCACAGCAAGACATCTATTGACATCAAAAAATAGCTCCACATTCAAAAAAGACGGAATTTTCTCTTACTGCTAGGCCTAATGTATTTTTATGGTACTTTTATCTTAAGTATTTTTCCATAATTCTGGTCATTTATTTGTGAATTTCTAATGTATATGGATTAATGACAGAAAAGATACATACTTATAAATATCTTCCATTTTTCTTTATTCTCCTGCCAGCTAAGGGGAAAGGATTTGTCCTGGCTACACTTATTTATTTCATAATTTCCCAGTTATTATCAAGAAATTGTATTATACCTTAAGAATGTGCTCCTGATGAGAAAGACTGCTTTAAAATTCAAGTTACTGTTATTAATTTTTGTCTCCTGGATTATGTTTCTTTGAATGCAGCTCCATGGGAGCCTGAGACATGGCCTCGGATGACTTTATACAGGTGATAACATAAATAATTCTGCTATTAAAAACAAACAGAAAAAAATTCACTTTATTTTAATCACCACCAACATAAGCATTTTGAGAGCCACTATCATTTCTCTCTGCAGGAACTTTCATCCAGTGTTAAAGTTAGAAGATCAAGTTAGAATTCATTACCTGTACACATGTGGTATCTCACAGATAAATTCCAGCTGCTAGCCACGATAGCAAGTCTAGATTTAATGTTTGACTTTCTGGTTGACAGGATGAGTAATCTGAGCCTGAGTTGACAGTAGTGACCGACCCTCAACTAGAACAAATTGATGTATTGGCAGATTATTCTTAAAGTTAGTCTGAACTTCTCAATACTTTTTAGTCAAGGAAAATAAGCTACTTTAGAGGAGTATTAAATGAAACAAACCATCAGAATAAGATTTCTTCACAAATACTTATTTTTGCACAGGATTTCTTTGACCCTTCAGTAATAGAAATGGCAAGCCTGAACTATGTTTTAATCTATGCTGTTATAGAAATGAGAAGGGGATGGGAGAAATAAAAAAGATGAAAAGAAGTAGAACTTACGTAATTAACTGTTGTAAGTCCATTGTTCGTACATCTTTGCTGGTATGAGAACAAACATGTGAGAGTATGTTGGATGTGGTAATAATCACAAAGATAAAAATTACATTGACAGATTGGGGTTCCATGGTAATTCTTAGAATAATATCCGTATCTATACTTCCTAGAATGGATGTCAAAGGTTTTTTCTAATTTCCAGAGCAGCAAACTCCACCTGGGATATCAAATTCAAGCTGTTTCTTTCCACCTATTACACTGAGAATAGTCTTTACAATTTTTCACTCAGAATTCATAGTCATTTGGCTAGGCATTGTTGTCATTTGGGTAAAACCCTAACTGTAGAATAGGAATGTGTAAATATAAGCATATATATTTTATTTGAAAGTTCAAATCTAATGTGCCTTTCATGAATAGCAGTTGCATCTTTGTATTTCCACATTAAAAGGAATGAAAAGTTAACTAACTCATATGCTTCTTTTGTCATCGTATGTGTCTTCCATTTTAATACTCTTACATATGTTTGTAATATGATGTAATTACCATGGAATACACTGGTAAACTAAAAAATTATTATGTATTATAATATGGAAAAAGGAGAGAAGTGTTGTTTTTCTTTCCCCTGAAAGCCTTTGACAAAACAAGGGAATAGCAGTAATGCAATTTTTAAATTAGTATAGAGAAACAATAGCCCCCCAAAATAATTGTACAATAGAAACCTGTGAAGACAGTGTTTGCTTTGTTATATTATTTTTATTATTGTTACTTATATACTTGAAGTTGACTGAGAAATTTAAATAAGAAAGTAATTGAAGTAAAACAGTAATCCAATGTTTTATTCAAAAAACCTTTTCAGTGGATGTTTTAGGTTGAGTGCCTACTCAACCTTTCTTTCACTTTCTACATCCAAATTACTGTAGAGTGAGAATCTATTTTCAATGTAATGGCTGAAGCATTGCATGAAAGCCATCAAAAGAAGGCTGCTATACTTTATAGTACAGTTTGCTGTACTATATTTATAAAGGCAGGAAAGTGGAGCAATACATTATAAAAGATTTTCAAGAACATGAGTTTGAAATAAAAGCACTTTCTGCTTTTATTTCAATATAAATATATATTATTTTATTTTAATTTAATTTATATAATATTAAGATATATTTTAATATATCTTCTAAGAACCCATACAAAGAACCAAGGCGGCAACTCAGGTTTCAAACAAAAGAAAGTTATCCTTTTGTTTTTATTTTTTATATGTTTTAAGATTACAAGATTATTTTCTTTTACACAGGTGATAGCAACAAATAGCATTCTGGTACATGACCATTCAATTGACTGGCTAGGTTTAATTTCCATGAGGTTTTTTGCTGACTGATTTCTGCAACATTTGAACACTGGATCATCAATCTTATTAACTTAGATGCTCAAAAGTACTTATTAGTTACTTACTGCTATGTAAAAAATTGCCCTAAAACTTAGTGGCTTTGAATAACACATTTTTTTTTTTTTAATCTCATCCTTTCTGTAAATCAAGAATCTGAACATGGCTTAACTGAGTCCTCAGCTTAAGAGTCTCTCAAAAGGCTGCTTCGTCAAGGTGTTAGCCAGGACTGCAGTCTCTCAAAAAAACTTGAATGGGGAAGATTCAGTTCCTCAAAGGTCTGAGGACCTCTGCTCCTTGCTGGTGGCTGGGCAGGGGCCACCCTCAGTTCCTTGCCATGTGGACCTCGCCAGCTTGATTCATCAGAGCAAGCCTGCAGGAAGAATAGGAGTTCCGGTAAGACGGAAGTTACAGTCTTTTATAACCCATTCTCAGAATGTACATTTTTGCTCTATTCTAGTCACTAGAAGCAATGAGTAGGTCCTGCCAACCCTTAGGAAGAAGTGATTTCACAGTGGTGTGAATAACAGAAGACAGAGATCTTTGGGAGATATTTTAAAAAGTTACCTGTCACAATATCAGACCATTTTATAGATTAGTTGCTTATTTTCAAAGATGACACAAATGAATTTTTTTAAGTTAATTTTATGGTCACTAGTACAGTGTTTTTTAAAGGAATAAATTTGGATGTTTTCTTATAATATGGGAGGTCGATCCATGATTATGTGTTTTACCCTGAATGGTGTGAGTGTGTGTATACATATATATATATAGTAGAAAATTGTTCATATTACCAATATACCTGTAATCATTTTTGCAGAAAGTCAACATAGTTTTTCAAGATTTCAGAATCTCCAAAGATTTTCTACTTTCTAATTTTTTTAGTTATAGTCTAGATTTTCATCCTTGAAATTTAGGGCATTCACGTGGTTATTTTTTAATAAAAAGATTTTCTATACTTCCAATATTTTATTTCCCTAACATCCATTCATTCACATACTTTACACACACAGTTAGGCACATTCAATTGAATGTGCCTCTTGTTCAGAAAGTCCTTTTCAGACTATTTTATTCTATATAAGTATCTAATGAAAGCACATCTCAAATTATTACTTATGGCCATAATTGGCTTTGATTCCTCTTTAGGGCTTGCCCAAGGCAGACAACTAAGCACAGGAATATAAACTTTTGGATTTGCATCTTATTTCTTCCTCCATTAATTTCATTAACTTTCAAACTGATGAATTCTTAGAATTAAAATGTCATTTACATTTAATACCCCAAATCACTTTCTTTGCATTTAAACCTTTTCATTGTATTTTTGAGTCCTGGTTCTAAATTGTGTTTGTCAAAGTCTTAATTAGATTTATGTCATAGGAATACAGGAGTTAGCTGAACAGTAACGGAATTGAATGAGGTTTTCTTTATAAGGAATTGAAAAATGGCCTAAAATATCTGGTATGCCATGGAGACTTTCTATACTGTGTAACTAAAGATACAGCCGGGTGACTGGTGTATATAGGTAACTATTGATTTATACAGGAAGATCAAATCTGGATACTTGAAGAAGAGACCTTTGTTTTTTCCATACAAGTACAGACTGTGTAGGATTTGTCTAGAGTCATATTTAATAAAAGAATATTTTATTTTGCTGTTTACTTACAACAGTGACAAATGGTGGCCAGAGGGGAAAGCCAAGTATGTAATCAATCTTAACACCTTTGTTGTTTTTCTGAGAGAACAATACCCCCCCCAAAAAAAAACCCTCCACAAAACAAAACTAAAAAAAAGACAAAACAAAAATATAACTTTGAGAGAAAAAGAGAAAATATGTGTCTTGTGTCTGCTATTACTTATGATGATGATGGTGATGATAATGACAACAGTAATAATAAAAACAATGTACAGCATGGTGACTATAACTAATAACTGGATTGCATATTTGAAAGTTGCTAAGAGAGCAGATCTTAAAAATTCTCATCACAGGGAAACAAATTGTAACTATGTTAACTGTAACTATGTTAAAAAAAATCTGCAATTGCAGATCTTTAAAGGGACACTGAAAGTTAGGCATTAATATCACAGTGTCACAGATGGGGATATCTGAGGTTCACAGATGATAAAAATTGAAGAAGTTGACACTTCTAAAAAATGGCGGAACAATAGTCAAATCCAGCTCCATCTTTCTTTAAAGTCTAGGTCCTTTCCATTAATTCATACTGCCCATCATAAAGACATTCAGTGATGGTGGTAGTCACATACAGTTCAACTCATTATTTTCTATAGTTGTAATCACATAAAAAGTCTAATTTCTATAATTCCTTCCTGAGAAGTTCTTAGAATGTACATTTTCCCTTTAATTTTTTTTGATATTTTAAAAACACAAATGTAACTCTACTACTATGTGGACATATTCAAAGAAACAAATATATTGTGAACAAAATTCAGCAAATTTTGTCTCTACAAAAAAAGATAAATCCTATAGTGGATAGTAAACTGCAGCTCCGAGTACCTGACTAAAGTTCCAAGGCTCAACAAAATTCATAAAAGTATACGTGGACTCATATAGACTAAGATCACACATTCCAATTCTGATACTTTTACTGACATTATGATTTTAATAAATGCTAATTCAGTTCTTGCTAAGAGAAGACATTGAGCATGAGATTTGAAATTAAACATGGGACAAATCTTAGCTTCATCAACAGCCACATGATTTATATTTAACATCTTAGTCCGTTTTTATAGAGAGAGAGGTGACTAGAATGGACTTCATGGTGTTATTGTACACAGCAAATGAACAGTGTGCTCTATGAATGGACATATATTATTGCTATTATTATCATCCTCGATATTGATGTCTAAAAGAGCACCAACTTTGGTTTTGAATATGACTAGATATGATTGCTTCTTGATGGCTTTTATTCATCTACTCAATTATATTCATTGATATCAGATCCTTTGCCTGGTTCTTTGCCAGTCATTGAGATGCAAGGGGAATAAAATACGCACTCTCCCCTCAGCCCCATTCCTAGGTCATGCCTACTCCCAAACGACCTGCTGGCTTGAAATATAGTTGAGGCATAAGAAGAGGCCAGAATATCCAAGGACTGGTAGAGTAAAAGGCTGTTTACTTCTTCTGACAGTTTAAAAACATTAAAGGGGGGATGGAATGATCCTATTTAAAGATCACTCTGGCCACTATAAATGGGGTGTGGAAGAGAGTACCTGTGGACACAGACATCAGCTGGGACTCCAAGGAGGAGATTACAGTAGGTTTGGTAAACTCATCGGGGTTGGAGATGGAGAGATAGGGGTGAACTTGAGATCCAGAACAGAGGCAACATTGACGTGTTCTGATAGATTTGATATGTGAGGACCGGTAGAGGGAGGAAAACAAGGATGAGTTTATACTGATTCAGGGAAGAGGGACTAAGGTTAGATTAGCTGATCAAGAGATCAGCTTTGGAAATGCTGAATTTGAGATGTTTATGATACATCCAAGCACAGATGTCAGTTAGGTGGTTGGCTAGAGAAAAATGGAATTCCTAGGACAGGTTTACATGGAGATATACATTTTGGAATTTTTATCAGGCAGACTAGCTAAAAGGGAGAAAATAAAGGGATATTTTACCAAGCTGTGAGAATATCCAACCCATGAGGTCAGAGAAAGAAGAGGGTAATGTGTAAAAACTACCTAGCAGAGTGCCTCGTGCATATTTAAATGTAAATAAGAGTTATCTGAGTAATAACTAATTAAAAATGGTATTTGTGCTCACTTCGGATATCCATATAAGATGAATATTATGCTAAAAAGTAAAGCAGCTAAATGTCTCTCAAATATTTTAACCATTTGTAGCTACCCAGTAAGTTTCAGTTATGTTTGTAGAGTGCTTTATGATTCCATTGATCTACTAATTAAATTTTGACTTATGTTAATTTTTCCATCTTTTCTGTTTCAGAGACGTTGGTAAGTTGTACTTCATGCTTTTATAACCTGAACTACAATAGAATTTTCTGAGCCAAAAACCTTTCTTTTTGATTTAGCTGAGCAAGAAGGGAGGCAGAGAACACTGCAATGATGATAAGAAATATATGGGGTGACCTTCTGTTTCCTTTCCTCCTCTTGCCTTCTGATTTCGGGTGCTCTGAATGCTTTCATTGGAATGTAAATCTGCTTTTCAACAAAGGCAGCTTTGATTAAGTTCTGTAAGTTCTTGTATGAAATTACAGCCAACTCTCAAGGTCTTCAGTAAATTTGCACATGATTTTGTTTCCCAGCTGTCTTCGGTCTTATTAAAAGCAAGGTCCTTATGAATCCTGCATTTTTCTGGATGGGACACTCTTTCTGTGTCATTTGCTCTTCATTTTTGTATCTGCATTTTAAGTTTAGGTGCTTTTCCCCCTGATTCTTTTTTTAAGGTAAGAACTATTAGAAGAAGAATATTACTTTGCTTAGTCTATGATGGAAGAAAAGTAACTGGTGTTCAGAATTGTATTCTTGCCCATAATTTCTAGATCTATTCATCATTGTTCCTATTTGTTTAAATATATTTCTGTCACATTTTAAATTGTATGACTGACAGGGAAACTTGGACATAACAAAATTTTCTGATGCTGAATATAGATGACATGGAGCACTTGCTCAGAGGTCTCAGTACACAGATACCTAAGCTATTATCTTGGGCCAAATTCTCATTTATTTTGCCAAAAGCACATATCAATTAAGTGGAGTCAGAACTTGCTGCAGTGTTACATCCACATTCTGGCTCACTGACTGCATCAACATTAACATTTTTGAGTTTGTGTCTTCCCTTTGAAATATTCAGGCGTCCTGTCAGTCATTTTTGTTTTTCTTTTTAATGTATCCTAACAAAACTTTTCCATACATCCCTGACTTAGTTTTAGTCCACACTTTAATTAACTCAAAATTTGAAAATAAAATCCTTAAGTTATACGGATATAATGTTAGTTTTAGAGAAAGCAAAGAAGGTTAGAAAAAAAGTCTCCTTAGCTAAGCCACACTGGGCAAGCTTTGTGCTTTGGCTTTGCACAAAAGTGAAACTTGGTGAACTAGGGCAAGAATTTTTAAATTATTCTTATTGTTGTTTTTTAGTTATTAGTCTGTTAATCATTAATAATAGAATATTAAACTCTGCCTATAGAAAATAATTAGTTGAATATATTAGATGAAATAAGTGAAAAGAAATAAATTTGCTTCATTAACACAGAGTAAACAATTTATGATAGTTTTTGTATTATTACAGAATTTTGGAAGCTGAGACAGTTTTTGTGACTCAGTTTTCTAGAATGGACTATGTTTCCCAGGTCCCTTGTATCTAGAATGCCAAGAATGACTATGTTCAACTAGGCATATGTACACATATGAAAATGAAACTGAGCCTCCATAAACCTAGTTTCCCTGCCCAGTTTATGATTAACCTCTCTTTCCAAAACTTTATTCCCTTTCTTGTCCAGCCCCTGTTCCCCTCAGGATTGAGGAGTATCAAAGAAACTGAGCAGGACCCTGTGGCCCCTTCCTGCTATGTCCCCTGTTTCTTGTTTGTAGAATAAAGAATTTACTCTCCTAGGCTCTCCCTGAGTTCCAAAGAGCAGACTCAAGCAGTTACTAATTAGAGAAGGGAGGGAATGCAGACACAAAGGAAAAGCAGTCAAGCGAGAGAAGTAATGATAGCTTAAACAATATTCCTTCCATGATAAAACAGAATCATAGGACTTCTATTTCCACCTCAAGAGATATATATAACAATATGACGCATACCTTTGAGTTGTTTTGCAGAAGCTAAGATGCCAACACAGTGGAGAATGTTGACTACATGCTGACCATAGCACAGCACATAGACCCCAGACTGGTTGGAACCAGAAGGTTGATGATTAAGATCTCTAAAACATTACACTATTACCTCACCACCAACCGATGAAGAATGTCCAAGAGCTGATCATGTACTCTGTGACCCTCACCGCTAATGTTGCCTTTAAAAACCCTTGTCTGAAAGTCATCAGGGAGTTCAGGTCATCTAAGCACTAGCTGCCTGTTCTCCTTGCTTGGTGCCCTGTAATAAATGCTGTATTTTCCTTCACTACAACCCAATGTCAGTAGATTGACTTTGCTGTGAGTCAGGAGAGTGGACCTAGTTTGGCTCAGTAACAGTCAAAAGGGCAAAGTTTTCTAGAATATTGATCTGCTTTTGATAACAGATTGTACAGTTTCTTTACCTTTTAAGTAACCATTAAAACTTTCTGTGTTTGCCTTTGAAAGCCTTTAAGTGGATAAGTATTATTTCACAGTGAACTATGATCCTATTTGACCAGGTGTTTTGAAACTTTTTTGGTAGTTTTGGCAAACTCTCCAAGGATCAAATTCTAATTGAAGTTCTTCTGACCTTTGTCGAGCTTTGGGATGTTTCAGAGGGCCCCTGAGGCATCTTAAAAAGAGAGATTAAACTAATTAGGATTATTAGGTATGTTGGGTTGTGTGGGAAGCATTGTCAAGTGAGTGGACATAAACCTTCTTAGGTTATACTGTATGGGTAAATGTCATTAATATAGATATTCTAGAAATTATATGAAATTTCTAAAATTTGAATATGTCCTGGTATAATGTTATCAGGCATAATTCTAGTTATTATCTTACAATATTGTATATCACCGCAGCAGCCAAGTTTCTTTGCCAATTGCATTGTAATCAAGTATTTAACCATGTCTTTTAAAGACAGTCATTTATAGACAGTTGTACTCTGATGCTTTTGCAAAAAATATTTCATCTTCAAGATTTATAGAAAGGACTTTAAGTACAGATTTTCTGATAACTTTCAGATTATACCGTTGAACTGGGTAGGAAATTAATCCTAATTGAAAACCTGATGACTTTATAAAACTGTTAGTAGAATCCTAATGGAAAACATGATGACTTCATAAAACCGTTAATCAAAAGGATTATTTACATAGAACTGAGTGAACTAATAAATATGGTTATAATTTGTATGGAGTTTTTTGTCTGAAATGTTGCTGGATTTTAATCTGTGTTTTCCAGATATAAGGAGGCTTTTCCCTTTATGCCAATTATGATGTGGTAATTTGATAAATTATACGTTTTTAAACAGAATTGAAAGCTATCTTTTCTCTCTAACTGATCCCTCCAGAAATTGGAAACTCTTAGGTTCCCAACAGCCTTATCAGGTGAGTAAGGAAGTCCACCACCTGATTGGTGCAGGAATCCCAGAGATATTTTTAGAGACCTTAAGAGAGCAATTCACCAAAATCTATAGGTATCACAGACAGAATCTGATGAAAAGTCTTTGGTGTGGCTTTCCTGGCCTTGAGAGACCTTTTATAAATTTAGTCTGAGATTCTTTATGAAAAGTTTCAGCACAGCTAATTTAAAAGAGCCTAAACGATCAATTACATGTATGTAAATAATCAGGCCAAGCTTACTGAAACCAGACTTATGTTACAAACAAATTAGTATTAATTTGGCTATGTTTGATAGAAATGAGGGTAATTTTAAAGATAAAAATATTATGTTTCAGTGGATATTAAATTCTAGTTTTGTTAATTGAGGTCTGTATTTACTGCCTAAGACTCACTTCCAGATAGCTCCTTATTGCTATGTTACATTATTTTAAGGCTTAACTGAGTTATTAAAGGACACTTGACTTTTGTTTTGGAAGCCTATCACTGTAACCTATCTTTTGATGAAGATCAGATGTCCCATGGCCTGCAACCAGGAGATTATGCATACTGGAAAAGGCATCATTTAAAGGATGAAAACCTAGCTGAAAGACCCTTATCAGATACTCTTAACTAGCTCATGTGCAGTGAAACTGAAGGGAATTTATTCTTGAATTTATATTTCCCACTTAAGAAGGGCCTCTGCATTGGACTGGTCTAGAGAAAGAACCACTGATCCCAAACAACGCCCACAGCAGGACGAGAAGAAGACAATAGCAGTGTAGACGACTGATCCAAGAATCTGGAGCAGGACTGTAAGACTCATCCCACTAATTCAATTGCACTCTTTATCAAATGTTTGTCTCCCTATCAAAATTGAAAGTTATTGTTTTACTTCTAACCATACTATTGCCCCTAATGTTTAGGATGGAAAGAAAATTCTATAGTGAAGTTGTCACAGAGTATAACTCTTCATGACACGTATCACTGCTTGCTTAACTATACTGCTAAAAGCATGCGTGCAATGTTTGTGTGACAATTCAGTATAATTGATAAAATGTATAGCCTATATGTTTCCCCATTACTAAACCCCTGAGCTTGTTCACTGTGTCTGAATAGTTTTCCCTCAGTGTGGATAACTAGGCAAATACATATACATACATATGTATGTGTGTATATACACACACACACACACACACACACACACACACACACATATATATATATATATATATATAGAGAGAGAGAGAGAGAGAGAGAGAGAGAGAGAGAGAGAGAGGGAGAAAGCTAACATCAAGCAATCATCCTGGCATCAAGAGACAAGTGTTTTGATCATCAATGCTTTCTATCAAAAGATTTGTAAACAAAAGGGGAAATTATAGAAGAAATTTTCACTTATTAAGATATGGGGAAGTCATTCTAGCTCATACATGATTTAAATTAAACCAGAAAAGCCTGTTTTGTGGCCTATTCAACATTCACTGTACATTTGCTTTAACCATTAAGGAAAAGAATACATTTTAAAATCAAATTGGTGTAACTGTGGTTCAGGCATCCAAAATAGAGCTGGGTATTCACTGTGGACATGATTTTACACATGTTCCTGTATTACTGAGAACTTGAATTTTCTGAACTGTATCAGATTCAAGGACACTACCAGGCATTCTCAAAACAGTATCTGCTAGAGGCTGCCAACTGCAACCTTATATTCTCAAGATCTCCTCTTGTAACTATTAAATCTACCTCTTACTTTAGGAAAGTAGTAGCAAATGAGACAGCTCAAGCTATAGCCTTCCAACAGAAGGCACTATATTCTTCAGCCAGAATAGTACTAGAAAATAAAATTGCTCTAGGTTAGAATTTAGCAGGAAAAGGAAACATATGTTTAGAGGCCAACAGCTCCTGTTATATATATATATTAATACCACATTAGAAGGTAAGACCTACTTAGATAAAATTAGGCAACTGGCTACCTGGCTACAATAAGCCTCCCCATAAGTACCAGGTCCAAACAGGTTTTCAGGCTTATTCTCCTTAATTCCTTAGGGAAATAGATCTATTTTCCAAAGTTTAAGTTCAGGTTATCACTCCCACTACTACTTCTAATTGGGTACCTGATTATAAAGTGTACTATAAGCTGTTGCACCAAAACTGTGGATGGGACTGAGATCTTAATCATGCAAGACTTGGATCCAAGACCTAGAATTTGGGAATATTTGCAACTTGGTAAGCAACACTCCTTTCAGCAGGAAATAGAGCAGTCATCATCTTGTTCCCTCAAGGATTTGGGGAAATTTAAAACATGAGTGGGGACTGAAGCCAAGCCCCCATAAAACCAAGTTCCCCTGCTGAGTTTATGATTAACCTCTGTATTCAAAACTCTATTTCCTTTCTTGTCCTCTCTGACCTCAATCCAGTGCTAACTGAACGCTCATCAACCAGAGTCAGATGACTAAAATTGCTGTTGTTAATAACATCATTAATGTACTAAGATTGCTGTTGTCTACAACACTGTTAATATACTAAAACTGCTACTATAGATATCATCATTAAGGTACAAACTCAGGTTGTTCCTCCAGAGCAAGATAAGCTAACAGAGCCCTGAGACATGGACCGCCTGACTAGAGAATAGTAAACCAGAGACATCCTGACTCCCAAAACTATGATTAAGAAATGTCACAAGACTATTAATTAACAAAGATTCTTTGTTCTTCCCCTTTAAAAAACTCTTAACCCAAGGACCAGGTTAGAGTAGATCTGAAGCTTGTCTCCCACTCCCTTTCTTGGTACCCCCTGCAATAAACCGTTACTTTGCTGCAAATGCCCGCTATTAGTCTGGCTTTCTGTTCCACAGGTACACAAGCCCTTTGTTCGATAACAAAACTTAGAAAGAGAAGGTGAGCAGCCTGACTCTGGGGAGATCAGAACTTCTGGAACGCATGTCACCAGAGGGGTTTGGATTTTCTAAGGCTAGAAGTGGTGGCAATGGCTTCCTGATATGGCAGCTTTCTGATCACAACAAGATTGTGTGGTCTAAATCATGGATTAATAGCATCTCTCTTAGCAGACCAGTTCTACAATAGCCATCTGAGAGTCATTCCTAGAATTTCTGACTACTTAATAATTCCATGAATGAAGCAATATATAATATTCTTTAATAAAGCCTTTCCTCATCTATGCTACCAGAATAGATTCTGTTTCCACACCTGACCAGCATAGTAGTGGCTTATATAATAAAAAAAAAATCCTTAATTTATTTAAGCCAGTGTTTATTGTTTGCTTTTTTAAGGGGAGGGATGTTCTGTTATTTCAGTTAACTTTATGTTTAAAAAAGCTGTGCTCAGGGACTAGAACTTACCATGTAGAACTGACTAAAGCAGGGGCCCCCGGGTCTCTGTTAGGAACCCGGCTGCATAGCACGAGGTGCGCAGCAGGCCAGCGAGCAAGGCTTCATCTGCCACTCCCCATCACTCCCCGCGGCTCACATTACCACCTGAGCCATCCATGCCCCCCCACCTGCCGGTGGAAAAATTGTCTTCCAGGAAACTGGTCCCTGGTGCCAAAAAGGTTGGGGACCGCTGGAAAGGAGCAAACAGTGGGGTAGATATCAGGAAACAGATATTTCAGAATATCCTTGTTACAAGGTGGCAAAATATTTGGTTACACTGTCACCTAATATACCTTTGAAAGCAAACAACATACTAAGGGGAATTGAAAAAAAAATCTAAATGTTGAGGTAGTTGGTTTCTCTCTGTTAATATCTTAAGAACTACAGACCCCAGACAATCAAACTCTTATTTTCTTTTCCTATATGGATATCTGATTAACCCAGCACCATTTGTTACAGAGAGCACCATTTCCGTAACATACTGCCCTGTCACCTTGTGTTACATCAAGGGCCTGCATATGTGTGGGTCCACTCTGTGTTTTCTTTTCCATTGTTTTATATGTGTGCATGATGCAAATACCACATCTTAATTAGGGTAGCTTTATAAGTCTTTTTATGTGGTATTGTTTGTTGTCCTTTAAGATTGATATATTATTATTGGGCCAATCCCTTCTCATATAAACATTAGATTCAAATTTTTAATTTCTAGAATTTTTTTTTTTTCTTTTTTGGAGGGAAAAATTTTGTCTGGGATTGCCCTGACTCTGTAGTTTAGTTTGGAAGAACCGACATATTTAAAATATTGATTCTTCCAAACTGAGAAAATAGAATTGCTCCAAGTTTCTTGAAATATTTTAAAATATTTCTCAACAATATTTTGTAGTTTTCTCTGTATAGGTCCCTGCTCATCTTTCATTACATTTATTCCAAGGTATTTGAGGGTTCTTGATGCAAACTTTAGTTACATCATTTCTCAAATTTCTTTTCTAATTGTTCCTAGTACATAGAAGTATAGTTGAATTTATATATTGTATCCAATAATTGTTAAAGTTATTTTCCAATTCTAATAGTTTGTCTTTAGGTGCTTGTAGATTTTCTAAGCATACCATCATGCCTTTGGTAAATGACAACACATATTTCTTCCTTTTCATACCTAATAATTTGTATATACTTTTGTGGCCTTATTACTGTGTAGGACCCCTGGTAAAGTACTGAAAAGTGTATTGATAGTGAACAATTTTATTTGTACACTTAAGGGGAAATTATAGAGGAGGAAAGATCATTTTCCCTCTACCCTTCTATGTTCTTGGCTGAGATCCCCCTTTAATAAAAGACAGATTAACAGGAAGAAAACAAACAGATGCTTAATAAAATGTATACCTCCTATATGCATTGGAGATACCCAGGAAAACAGAGTAACTCTTCAAAATGACCTAAACCACTACCTTAAATACCATCTTCAACTAAAGAAAGAAGATGTTGGGGTGGGGGGGATGCCAGGTATGAGATGTTATCAGGTAAAGCACAGTAAACAAGGGTAATGTGCTTATGCAGAATTAAGTCTTTGTCTTCTTCATTGATAAGTTTCTAGAGATACAGTCATTCTTTTCTTCCTGATACCCTTAAAAAATGGAGATTTCCCTTATAAATGTAAATTTCTCTTGTAAAAGGGAAACTTAGTCTTGATTTCCAGAGCATTTTCTGTGTCTGCTTTTTCTTAAAATAATCAATTCAAGATAATTCTCATGCCAAAGAGGCATATTGTAGAGTGGAATATTCTGCTCTGCTTCAAAGCCACACAGGGATTTCAGATTCCGTGAAGGTGAGCCATTAAATGGTAACATGTATAGTCTTTAATAAGCATGAGCGTTAAATAAGTGCCAACTGTTACATGTGATTTAATATGCATTGAGACTTATCCAGATCAAAATTTCCAGCCCTAGCAAAAGGCGTTTAGTCAATTTCCAAACACCAAGAAACCCAAATCAGGAGAAGAAATATGTGAATAGAAGACATGCAGGCTGGAGGTTCTGGATAAAGATTTTTAAGAAGCTTTTGAAATGAGAAGTGAAGGCCGCATTGGGACATAGGAAGCCTGTCAAAGATACAGAAAAATAAAAAGAAATTTAGAAACCATTGCTCTGGACTATTTGTCACCTTCATGGTGTCTCAAGATGTGCAAGTTAAATAAAGAGGCCTGAATTATTTTAAAACTGTTTTATTTTCACGTGCTGTGCCATTTTAACTGCAGCAGTGCCCTAGGTATGAACTGCATGGGTCAGGGCAGTAGAAGTATTTGTACACATTAGCTTTATAATTTTCCTACAAATCGGGGAAATTTTGCCCTGTGATGTAAATACTAGGTTTTCACAAGGTACTTCTGCTTGCAGCTGTAGGGGAGAAAATATTTTTTTCTTCCACCCTTCTAGGTTCTTTGGCTGGTCTAACAGTTAAATTGACAAAGACAGATTACAGAGGGAAAAAAAAATTTAATTCTATACATTAAAAAAAAAATTCAACTGAGTAAATTTGAAGATGTAATTCACTTTATCCAATAATTCATGAATTGGGCAGCATCCCATCTAGCAAACAGAAAGGAACCCTGAGGAGATGTACAAAATGGAAGGCTTTTATAAGCAGAAAAAAAGGGAGGAACAAAAAAAGAAGAGCAAATTACTTCATCTTTCTTTGAGGGAAAGAAGGGGTCTATCAGGCAGATTATGTCACTAGTGCTAACTAGGTAATTCCAGAATGACTGGTGAAAGATTACATCCCTGGGAGAGGCTGAAACTGCAATTAAGTCTCAGTGTGCTGACTTGGAGCTTAGCACAAGTGACTCCGTTTGGGGCCTCTTGTTTTGGCTTTTGTTTTTTTAACAATTCTCCCCTTTTGATCATGACTCTAAGCTTAACTGAGAGGTGTGATCAAATTTTAAGTCCCGAGGGCTGCTCTCAGCTCTCACTCTGCAGCTCTCACAGTTTTTATTGACCTTTCATGTGACATTTATGGGTCATAGCATTTTTTGCTGACTGTTTATGTTGTTCACAGGTCACGACTTCAGGTTCACCATTTTTTAGTTGGCCATTAACTTCATTTCTATTTTGATGTTCTAGTCTTAGGGAGATCATTTGTTTGGTGATTAGTGGCAGCAAACATGCACTTAAAGCTTTTGAAAGAATACAACACACCAGGGAGACTACTATGATTATTCTAAGTAGAAAAATTCCCAGTGTCTGAAGTATACTTCAGAGCCATGGTCCTGAAGGCCCAAAACAATCAAAATCAAATAAAGATCAAAGAAAGACCCCACTGAAGGGGTCAATTTTTATGCCAAGTGGGCTTGCTCAATGATCTTATGTAACTGAGTTTCAACTTCCTCAGAAGTGTTAACCCAGGTGCAGCAGGTGGTGTTGGCCAGAGCACAAGCACTTCCTCGCTCAACTAAAAGATACTGAAGGGCTATCCTATAATCAAAAACAACTTTGGCCAGAGAGTCTAAGGATTGTTTGTTGTGCAACTATTGCCTTAGCAGCGGATTCTGCAATATTTTCAAGAGTTAAGGTGAGGTTCCTGATCACAGCCTCACTTAAATTTACTTTTTTTTTTTTCTTCATTTAACCAGACTGCTTTCCAGCTCACACCCAGTAGAGACAGCCCCAGTGGAGGGAACTGAGGGCTGAGGGCTGGTGTGGGCACAGGGAGGCAAGGAGGGGAGTAGAGGGGAGGGGGCGTGAAGCACCCAGAACCACAGCGACATGCTTTCCAGAAAAAGCACTGAGGACATGGCAAGCAGGGGACACTGATATCAGGGTTAGGGACCCTCAGCTCTGATACCAAGACCAGAGCCTCCTGGGTGGTGGTGTTTCCCCGGCCCGGGGCAGAGCCTACCTGACACCTCCCTCAGCACTAGAGCCCAGGAGAATAAGCCAGGTCACCGGGAAGGGCAGGGAGGAACCCAAGCTATTTTTTTCAAAGTATGGGCCTGCCCCAGTCCTGTTGGGTGGTGGGGACGAGAAGGGGAAGAGTGACGGGGACCAAGCTCAGGGCAGGACTACTTTAGTTACGCTCCGGAGGCTCCGGATTTAACAGCTCCAGGCAGGAAGCCTGCCTTCTCCCAGAATGGGCAGGAGGTCAGGTCGCAAGTTTGCGAGGCCAGGAGCTCGAAGGGCAGCTGCAGCCGGTAGAGAAGTTACCCAGCACTTGCGGCTCCTTGCCCCAAAGCACACGCCCTCGCCTGCGGTCACTCCTCTCCAAGGCACTAAGGGGCGGTTTAGGGGCGGAGCTAAGGGCGGAACTAAGGCGCAGCGCAGGGAATCCTGGGACTCTGCGCCACGGCGCCTCAAGGAGGCGCCGTGCTTCTCTCTCCAGAGCCCGCCTGGTCTCTGCTGCATCCTCCCGCACCTCGTCGTAGTGCTGGCCCACTGCCGCTTGATGTCTGTGGCTGGTACCTGTGCCAGCTCCCGTTTCAGCCCTGCCCGTCGACCTGTATTTACTTCTCCCCAGGGAAGTTGGGTTCTGCCAGAGGAAGCAAATCCTGAATCATGAATGACTTCTGGTAAGTCTTTTCCAACTCACCCCTGTAAATTAAGGGGAGTTGACCAATGAGCTGTCTCAGTTTGTTTGTGAACAGTTAGGGGCGCAGTAAGGTAACCTAAGCGGCATTTCCCAGTTATGCGTCAGTCCTCTAGGCATCCCTAGGCCCAAGGAGAATGATAACTACCACAGAAAAAAATAAATCCTGTTGGGGCACAAAGCATCGCCTCTAGGGAGCATTGTTAATGAACTCTAGCGTCATGGACAGATTGGAGTTTTGATGACAAATCCAGCAGTCTGAAACTTTACCCCCTTAGCAATGGCCTGGGAGATATGGAGATGAAATTATCTTTCCAGGCCAATGCCAAAGTCAAGAAAAGAAAAAAGGGTTTTAGGTTTAAAGTATGAAGTCTTGATCCCGTATCTTGGGAGGAAGCGGTCTACATTGATGTCAGCTGTTTCTCATTCTTGTCAATTTGATTTGGAGGTCTCCAGCATCTGATCAGGAACAGGTGCCAGGTGGAGCGTTTTTCAGCTGTGAGATGTGTGTCCAAGGTTCAAGTCCCTGAAATTTGGCTGCCATGGACTTAGTATAGTCCCTTCCAAGGAGATTCAAGCAGAGTCCTTGTTCTTAATGATTCCAAATCATAAGTGTGGGATAAAGTTGGAAGCATTTGTTTGGAGAGTCATGGTCAGATATTTGAGGAAACTGAATTCAAAATCTAGTCCAGTTTACAGGTATATAGTAAAACGTCAAAGACAACAGCATTAGAATCTAATATTTACAAAGGTGGAAATATAATTTTTTTCTACAGTTATCCCCATTTTTTCCCACAGATAATCACAGTAAGACTAATTTATTTGAATTAAATTTGGCCTGATTATTTTCATAATTTTAGCAAGAACTTATGCAAATAACTATATTGCCGTGAAAATATACTCAAGAATTTCTGAATTCTAGATGGGTCAGATAGGAAGGAAAAATAAATGTTTCATCTTTGTTTACAAAGGTATGCTTTACCAAGTTGCTATAAGCCATAGTAAGAGAAAAGAAAAAAAGTTGCTTTAAATCTGGAAAAAACAAAACATCAAGGAACCAGCAATGTTTCAAGCAAAAAAATATATATATATATCATAAAACAATTACAGTTATCCTTCTAAGTTCATTCAGTTCTTTGTAATACTTGTTCTGCTTGAATCTAGTTCAATTTTATTGTCTTGTAGTTATCAGAAATCTGTAACTTGTCAAAATCTTTTTCCATGAATTTCCTTGAAGACAAAGCACTTTTATAGGAACGCCTTTTGCAAAAGTATCTGAGTGATTCTCTGTAAATGACAAAGAATATGCCCCATTGTTAAAGATTTGATGAGAATTCATTTAATAAGGACATGTAGTTATTTCTGTGATATACATTTTAAGAGAATAACTGAAATATGAATGATAATGTTATGCCAGGACATACTAGATTTCCAAGAAGTTTCGAGACCCTTATACCTAAACAATAAAACGTAAAAATATTAGTATTACTTTTTATTTGACAATGCTTCCCATGCAATTTAACATATCAAATAAGCCTAATTAGTTTAATAACTCCCTTTTTATAAGAAGAGAGAACAAATCTTTTGAGATGTACCAGGGACCCTCTGAAAAATCTGAGTTGGTTCAGGGTCAGAAATACTTCATTTGGAATTTGCTTTTGGGAAAATTTGTCAAAAATATTAAAAGGTTTACATAATGGAAAAGAATATTTTTAAAAAGTGTTTATATATGTACAGCTGAATCATGTTGCTGTACAGCAGAAATTAACACAACATTGTTGTAAATCAACTATACTTCAATAAAATAATTTTTAAAAAGGAAAAAAATTTTAAAAGGTTTAAAAACACTTGTTCAAATAGTATCATAGTTCACTGTAAAACAATACTTAGTTATCCATTTAACCATAATGACAAGTAAAGTCTTCAAGGGCAAATAGAGAAAGTTAAGTTGTACAAAAATAAAAAGGAAAGAAAGAAATTTAGCTATTTTAATAGGGAAGACTCAATTTTATTAAGTAATCAAAGACCATAAGTAATCAAAGACCGTAAGTAATCAAAGATAAAAACAACAAACACAGGAAATTGTTTTGATAAAACACAGAATCTTCACTTTCTAGACAGATCATTTAAAAGGTAAAAAACAAACAAAAAATACTTTTGTTTACAATTTCTTACTAAGAACTGATCAAAATTCCAATAAAACGTGTTCTTCCAACAGAGAAAACCAAATTCTAATATTGCACCAGTTTACTTTTGATATTAAAACTTGTGATTATCAACTTTTTAAAAATAAATTTATTTTAATCTTAGCCAGCTTGACGAAACATAAATTTTTTCCCCGAGATTTCCTTTCCACAAACCTCTACAATTTTGTCCTGATTTTCCTTTTCTCCCATTCTGAAATAATCAGTTTTACTTTATGACAAAATTACTTTCTTTTTCCTTTTTATTACTGAAAGCACACATCCTACTTTTCTTGCATATACGGATGCTTCCCTTATTATTTCTAGTAACTTTTTATATATTTAATTATATATTTATGTAAAGTATTTGTTTACATTTTACATATTTATTTTTATATTTTTGATATATTTAACCCTAAAAACCTTAATTTTTACTGAAAATAAAGATGTAAAAAATTGTGAACTGTCTATTATATTAGCATCCTATGGCTTGACAAATTAATACTTCTTATAATTTTTGGAAGCATATGTAAATTTTTCATTTGAAAAAATTTGAAAAAATTTGAAAAAATTTTTCAAATTTTTTTATGGTAAAAATTTTTTACCATAGTAAATTTTTCAGAGTGGCACAAAACCTGTACTAATAGACCCAAATATCTGTAGTTCCTCTATTAAAGGAAACCAAAAGTGGATAAACCTGTCTTCAGTAATTAGTATTTCAGCCTTTTATCTTATTTAGAAATTACTTGGATACTTAATGACTACCTGTCATTTAATTTAACAGCAAAACATAAAAATTTCAGGTTACCAAAAGGATTTGGGGAAACTATTTTAAAAATTACCTAAAAGCTTTTATCCCACTTACATCTATTTAATATACTTGTTCTCAATAATTATATATAGATTACTTATGAAAATTTTATTATACAAAGTTATTTTTCTTGCCGACGTGTTTTGTAACAGATAACAAACTTACTTTACTAGTAAATGCAGG
Source organism: Phocoena sinus (assembly GCF_008692025.1). Lineage (NCBI taxonomy): Eukaryota > Metazoa > Chordata > Mammalia > Artiodactyla > Phocoenidae > Phocoena > Phocoena sinus. The sequence continues at coordinate 91,027,418 of NC_045769.1, forward strand.
TAGAAAAGAGTTGCACATCTGTATTAATTTTAATGTTGGTAACTCTAATAAAGACATTTATTTTAACTAAACCAACAAACAAAGTAGCTTTTATTTACTAAAGATTATCTCAGATCACATGGACTTGAACAACATTTGGATTAGATTTTATTCTATTTCTAAACATTTTATGAATATATAATTCACATGTGTTTAATTTTCTTTAGGCCAACTAAGAGCCCTTTTACAAATTAATTTTAGTAATACCATATGAAGGTAGAAAATACCACACATCTATTTTATATATATATATATATATAGAGAGAGAGAGAGAGAGAGACATATAAACATATAGACGGATGCAAACAGAACCTTACAGCTTCCAATTTAAAATTACTGCCAGGAATCAAGCACAATAATACAGAACTCACTAGTTTTAAAAGAAGTTGGATCTAAGTTGTTTTTCTGGCAGATGGAATAAATTAAGGTTACCTGCTCATATGGCTAAAGTTTTTATTAATATTGGTGGCTCAGAGACACAGGGGAAAAAAAATGCAAGTTCTTCCAAGAAGGACTTTGAATTGTTTCTGCAGCCACATACCTGGTTTTCCAGAAGTTTGTAAGATAAGGATAGTTGCCTTTAATTCCTCAAGAAATTGGGTTGTAACTTAAACGACATCATAGGTTGATCCACCCATAAAGTCTTTTACAAAGGTTTCAAAAGGTCCCCCGGTATATAATTTTATTTTAGCTTAGGGGAGAAGGTCTAAAAAATTTCCTATCAGTCTCTGAATATCAGCTTTCAATTTTGCCAAATTTCTGATCATAAAGTTATGAAATTTGTTCAAATATCTTGTCAGGTTTCAGCCACGACAAACAGTAAATATTTCTGGCATGATTAAACAACACACTGGACTTAAGAGGCATCCCCAAACAGGGTGTAAAAGAGGTTTTACCTCTCTCTACCAGGTTTATAGACCGAGATCCTGGAGTGCTGACTCTAAGAATTCTCACCCTTCACTGGCTTCTGTCGATTTTTCCAGCATTCCATCTGCAGGTTCTGAGTGGGATTTAAAGTAGAGTATATCTTTGGTATCTGTCAGAATTTAGCAAGGTTTTTCATTATTTTAATTTTTGTTTCACCTTGTCTGATTAAGGAAATAATGTAGCAGTTTTCTAGAAAATCCCTCAGAGTCCCATCAACTCTGGGAAGGGCCCTTAAGGGGACCCTTCAAGAGTAGGTATGGGGGTGTCTCGAAGGCCACTAACATGGTGGAGTTTTGTTTATGGCTGTGTAATCTAAGAGTGGAAAGACAATTCAGACAGAGAAAATGAAAATGTAAAGGAGAGTGGAGATGTGTCAGTCTTTTATCTTTTGTTTTAGGTACCTCTTCTGTCTTTAATTTTTATTAGCCTTTTGCAACAGATTCTTTTGTGAAGCTGTTTTGGAATCTTGAAGCCTTTTGGGGTCTACTGCATGACAATTAAAGTTGATATCTCATTGTGTTTGCTCAATTTGGGAGCCCTCACTTCTATGTACACTTCTTAAATGCTCTTATCTAATTGGAGCATTCCTCATAATGTTCATAATTTCCCTGAGAATTGGCGGCAGTTTGGTAGGACCCTTAAGCTGCAAATGGAGTGCAACCCATATTTCTGTCTGGTCATATTTTGGGGCCCCCAGTCTGATGGTTACCAAACCAAGTTCTCAGGACACAAAATTCTAGGTTGTCTTTAGTAAGATTTCAGCCATTTTTATAAATATTTGTAGCTTCTGGGACCATAGTTCTTAAGCAGATGTGCTGGAAGGTGACACACTTAACTCTTTGGATTTTAAAGATCCCCTTTCATTTATTTATTTATTTACTTACTTATTTAGCTAAGCCTTTCGGTTTCTCAGAGCCAAACTAATATCTAAATGGGATATACAGCTGGGTTGGAAATTGTATGATGTTTTACAGCATACTTCATTGACCAAAAATTTTCTTGAGGTTTGTGGGTGACCTAGTGTTAATCTAACATGTTCTGTGACCAATTTGTCCTAATACAGGAGTCTTTGAGTTAGGTTAAGCACTGTAACAGCTTTTTTTGTTTGTTTGTTTACGGTACGCAGGCCTCTCACCGCTGCGGCCTCTCCCGTTGCGGAGCAACAGGCTCCGGGACGCGCAGGCCCAGCGGCTATGGCCCACAGGCGCAGCCGCTCCGCGGCATGTGGGATCCTCCCGGACCCGCGTCCCCCGCATCGGCAGGCGGACCCCCAACCACTGCGCCACCAGGGAAGCCCTATAACATCTTTTAAATACTTGATAAGTTCTCACCAATCTTACCACTTTTTTTTTTTTTTTTTTTTTGGTTTTCTGAGATTCCCATTAACAATAACCTTTATTTACATAAAACACACTAGACCCAATTCAGCTTAAGTCAGACTTAGTCAGACTCCAGACCTAGTCCAGTCCTGGACCCAGTTCAGTTCCAGGCCCATTCTGGTTGTTAAACTGAACTCAGTTTGATTCTGGCCGGTAACCACCAACACTTTCCAACTTGGAATTTGGAAACTGGGGAAAGGACTGAACCAGCAGACCCCAGAGAATGAGATCTGTGGACTGATTCAACAAATGGGAACTGCAGCTGCCACCAACAGATCCCAACTTGGAAACTGGGGGCAGAACCAAGGGCTTCTAACCAAATGGAAAACTTTTCCAAATGGGAAAGCCAATTAGATTGGGAGCTCAACAAAAAGAGTGGCGCTCAGAACCAAGAGGAATTACTCACGGCCTTTGGAAACAGAGACAGGCCTGGGTTTCTCATTGTCTCCAAAGGCAACAGAAGTTCCTTTTGGATTCCATTTTGGCCATCAAATCTGTTTAAAAAAAATTCAACTAATGAATTTGAAGATCTAGTTGGCTTTGTTCAATAATTCATGAATTGGGCAGCATCCCAACTAGCAAATAGAAAGGAGCTCCAAGGAGCTGTACAGAATGGAAGATTTTTATGGGCAGAAAGGGAGTCAGACAAAAAAGAGTGGATTACCTCATCTTTTGGGGGAAGATGTATGGTGTTTATCAGGTGGATTACCTCACTAGTAATGACCAGGTAATTCCAGACTGACTGGCTAAAGGTTACATTCCTGGGAGATGGAGAAACTGCAGTTAAGTTTCTTGGTTTACTTATGTGACTCCATTTTCAGCCTGTTGTTTCTTTTCTTAACAATACATCCAGAAGCTCCACAAAGATCTGAGGCCTAAAGGCAGTCAGGCAATTGAAGCTTATATGCTGTATTGGGCTAAGAAATGGGATATGGGCCTGGGGCTTCAAAGGGGAGGAGGGCAGTTCACAGGAAGATGAGCAGGTTTTGGTAACCAGATGTATGCCCCACCAAGCAGTAAGTCTTTCAGATAAAAAAGTTATTTCTGGTAATAGCTCTCTTTCTGGGCCAGGCCCCCTATCTAAACTATTTTAGGCAGTTAAGGGAGAGGTAAAAGTTGTTCCTGAGTCTGTCAGGTCTTGAAGGCCTTCAGCTCAAAATAATTCACATGCAAAAGTGGCACATTTTGAGGTGGCATGTTCTGCTTCCCTTCACTTCTTATCTTAGCAGTGTACTTATTCCTGTTCACGTTCCTAATTTTCTCACATCCCTTCTTATGAACACATAAAATTAGCCCTTACATACTCAGGTTTGATCTATAGAATATTTTGCAGCAAATACATAATGGACAGGTATTTCCATTCTGGAACTTACGTTCATAATGTTGTTTATAATGTTTCTAAAATGGAGATTTTTTTATTCTTTGGCTACTGCAGTAACAGGAAGTCGGGCTTCTCTGATAGCTACTGGTCACTAAGGGAGTCTGATTCATTTTCATCAATATCTAATGGGATCATGTAAAGTTATCTGTGCAAAATGAAAATAAAAAGCAAAAGGAAAAAGTCCAACTTTGTTATTGCCTGTTAATAGTTATTGGAGGAACAGAAATGGTCCCGTAAACAAATAATGTATAATTTAAGCTACATTTCTAAATAACTGATCATCAAGCAGCAGCCTGGCATTATGGAAGCTAATTCACCACTGCTGCCCAGCAAATCTTTTATCTCAAAGAGAACTCAACAGAGATCAGATTGTTTTGGTTTGGTTCCTCCAAGAAGCAGACCCTGAGTCAAGAATATGGATATAAGTTTTTCATTTGGATGTAATCCAAGAAAACATGGAGTGGTGGAATAAAGATGAGCTTAAATTCTTTAACACTTTTTCTGTTGAGAATGAGGTCTATTTATTCACTGACATATGCATGTTTTAATGTATACTGGATGCTTTGATCAAGGAATAGACTAGAAATGTATGACATAAGTGTTGCTGCATAATTACTGAGACTAAATCAAGAATCCTACTGCTTTTGCCTTAGTATTTTGGAGCAATTTCTCTGGGGTACCCTGGGTCACCATAGAAAAGGTCAAATGTATACTGAGACTTCCCTGTTGGAGAGGTCCCATGTTAATTCCACAGCACATATTTCCTGTTCTATGTTCATGATCCTATGGTCAGAGAATGCTTTTAAGCAGAGAGTTTGGGGAGATCATTAGTGTGAAAGGAAACTACCTGTAGGGGGCCTTTAGGGTGAGAACATGGATATGGTACCAAACATGTGGATTTAGTTCCCAAATGCTTGATTAAAAGAACCCTTTGAGTGACTTTACTTTTATAGTTTCTGTGATTCATGCATAGGATTTTAAAGCCTCTTATTATCCTGAACTTTGTACTGGGTCAGAACCAGAAGAAAAACTGTTATTGGTCACAGATAAGAACTTGGCCTTTGTCACGAGTGAGAAAAAGGAAAATAAAAGGCATGGAAGGGTTACATAAAATACATATGTGACCTCCTGTTGTGTCATAAACAGACAAGACATTGGGAGTATACCAAAAGAGCAAGATTACAAAGACTTCTTCCTGTTGGGCAGAAAGAAGGGCCTGAGGTCAATCTATCTCAGACACCAGATTCTCTTGTGTCTACCTTTATGCTTAAAGCTGAAACTTTTTTTTTGTTTTTTCTTGGTAAATAAGGACAAAGTTCTTCCTGCAGAGAGGGTAAATGTGTGCTGGAGGAGGTGCAGATGTCTAAGGAGGAAACAGTGCTGGTGGGTAGAATGGCCCAGAGTTATCACAGGTTTATCAAGGATTAACAAAAGGGTTACAAACCTTTACTGATCTTAAGTTTTTAAATTTTTAATTGTACTAATATAACCTATTGAAAGCAACACAAGTCACTGTATTGCTGTCTCCCACCATGACAAAAGGAGGAAAGCCACATCCCCAGCAGGAGGACATAATCCATGGTCTCCAGGGTTTAGAGGTAGTCATTCCTTGCTAATTTAGGAAGAAGGAAGTTATCTTCAGCAGCCTGAGTCCCAGAAAGCCTGGATAGTTCTTCCCCATGAAGAGAGAGGCCGACTTTCCATTAGCAGGTGCCAGTGAGAACAACAGTGACAGCTTTGCTAGATAGTACCTTAATTGTGTCAAGACTCCACTAAGAAACAAAACAAGACAAAACAAAACAAGACCAGTAATTTTCCTTTGGTCCAGTTGAATGGAGTTACAGTTGTGATTTGTTGACTCCAGATGTGCCCAGCTGTTTGACTCTTCATTTCATTCCAACAAATAAACCCACTAATTCAACATTCAAACCAACATTTACATCATTATAACAAAATGATGAACCTTCTAGGAATGTGTTTGACTGTCTCATGACTGTCTCTGAGGTTTCTCATGACATGATACATGAAAAAACTAAGAAAACCAGGCTCAAGAAAGATTTTCCTGGGAATTATTCTCACTGAAATATATTATAAACCTAATGGTAAATGTGTCTTTTAATGTAGATACCTGAAATGCTACAGTGCTTCATACATATTAAAGCAGTTAAGAACTACAGCAATGGCTTCCTTGTGACTATTTCTAATCACAAGGTATTTCTTACCTTGATTCTACCTCCTTTTTACTTTGCACTTCAAAGTGTTCGGCTAACCCTGGAATATTGCCATTTAACAACTTAGCTATTGCACAGTACAGATAAGGTGTTGGTGACTTAAAGTATTGGTTGATCCTACTTCTTTCCAGTAACTTCAGTCAATGATGTTGAATCATGTAGTATACTTGTTATTGCTTTTGTTGTCTTGATAAATCCTGAAGATTAAGTTTCTTTCATTTTCTTCTCAACAGACCATTTGGTCTTTTCTGTTATCGCTTAGTTTTGTCTGATTTAATGGCAGTTTTGTTGATCACTTGTCTGCAGCTTCTGTTACTCCCGCTGTTCTTTTCACTTAATTATTTAAATGATTACACCATTTTCCCTTAAAATAGAGGTTCATTTGTAAAGTCCTGTCAGTTAGTCTCTCACACCTTTAATGATGTTTATTACAGCAAGAAGCAAGATTTATTTCAGATTTGTCTTTCTCTCTCTCTCCATTTCTGTCTCTCTTTCTCTCCTGTAAAAATCTTTGAGAATGAGCACTGAAACAATAGTGTGATGAAAAATGTCAGTTGAAAACTTGTGGTTCTATCTTTTGTTGCTGGTAACTTTAGAAACTTAATAACTGAGAATTAATCACTGAAGGCATGACTTAGAATATGGACGATGAGGTGAAAAAATAGAAACTAGAGGCTAAAGTATTCTAAAACCAAATGCTTTTTTCCAGACCAAAAAATATATGGTTGCATCATTTCTAATTTATTTGACATATTATGAGACTCAGGCTTATAATTTTCTCATACAGTTGCATAATACTGAGAGTCATCATGTAGGCATAAGTACATGAAAAGCTTTATGAGACAAAACTTATTAGATACTGTGTTTGGAAAACTCTCGTACCATTTCTGATCAAAGAAAAGCAAGAAGTTATGGGGGAGTGTGTTACAGAGAATTAGCTTCTGTCTATCCCATAGATACTATATTCCTACAGCATTGGGGAATGTAGAAACATAGATATGTCTCATAATTGAAATGCCTGTTGGTGTATATCTATTTCAAGCCTCAGTCTGCACCACATATTCTTTCTATGTGGTGGAAGCAACTCTGTGACCACCAAAGATTCATGGCCTTTTTCCATAGTATGGAGTAGGTGCTGGCAGAAAGCTCTTCAGCCAAGCATGTATTTTTCAGTCCTCTTATCTCTAAGCAGATACATGATTAACTCTGGCTAATGAAATGTGAGCAAAAATGGGTATCATCTCTTCAGTAAGAGAGTTATGTATACTATGTGTCTTTCTCATGCTTTCCCCCAAAACGGTGTGAAACTTGTTGGCCCCATGTGGAAGACTTCAGCATTATGAATGCAGAGGGTCTGAATCCTTGAGTCTGCTTGGAGGAAAGCTGTCTAACAAAGCACATCTGTTTAGGTTGGTACATTTTTTTCTGTAAAGGCCCACTTGTAAGTATTTTAGGTTTTGTGTGTCCCAGTCTCTGTCTCTTAATAGGTTGTGGGACAGATAGGCCTGTGGTCATGGTTTGCAAATCCCTGTATTAAGCTATTGAAATTTAAAGGCTTTTGTAACAGCAGTTAGCATATTCAGATTAATGTACTATGTAACAGGGGTTAGCAAACTTCATCCCCAAGCCAAATCTAGGCTGTAGATGGTTTGTATAAATAAAGTTTTATTTGGACACAGCCATACTCATTCACTTCCACTGTCTCTGTGACTGCTTTTGCACTACAAAGGCAGAATTGAGTAGTTGAAGCAGAGACTATACTGCCAGCAAAGACTAAAATATTTGCTATCTGTACCTTCTCAGAAGAAGCTTGCTGATCTTTTTCACAACTTTGGTAATAGTTTCCCTGTCTATAAAAGTACTTCTTCATTAATATGGCAGTCACAACTCTCAAGGCAGCTAATTTTACAACCTGACAAATTTCTCCCACACATTAAGCCCAAATCTCTTTTAATGTAACATCTATCCTTTGATCCTAGTTCTTGCCCTGTAACCTCACAGCATAAAATGTTTCCTTTTCAATAAAGTAGACTCTCAAACATTAGAGTACTTTTGAAAAGAGGAAAATGAGTTACAGTGAGATATAGCACTCATTCAGCTCAAAGAGGAATGGTTTGCTCTCCTTACCTTATAATAATTCCTCAACTTATTTGTTAGAACCTAAAAAAGAAATACCTAGTTCAAATTGACCTCAAAAGTGAGTTCTTTGTATAAATCTCAAATTCTGAAAAAAAAATAATGTTCAGTTTTATGCTTCTGTGGGAGACACTGGTTATATTTCCTTTTGCTTTAATGACATTAAGGATGAGATTGTATAATGTGTAACGATTAGCATTTAATAGTGAGACTGTGGGGTCAGAATGACCTAAAGTCTAAATATGACTTTGTCACTTGTGAACTGTGTAACTCCAGGCAATTTTCTTAAGTCCATTATGTTTCACTTTTCTTGTCTGTGTAATGGGAAAATTATTACTTAGAAATACTAGCTCTTAGATGTGTTTTGAGGATTAAAAGAGACAATAAATCTGTAGTGTTCTGTGCTATCCCAAACACATCAGAAGAATTAAGAAATTGTTATTTATTATGGTGCTAATGCATGCTTTCATTTTTCATCTATATGCACTAGGAATAGCATCTTTTTTTTTAACATCTTTATTGGAGTATAATTGCTTTACAATGGTGTGTTAGTTTCTGCTTTATAACAAAATGAATCAGTTATACATATACATATGTTCCCATATCTCTTCCCTCTTGCATCTCCCTCCCTCCCACCCTCCCTATCGCACCCCTCCAGGCGGTCACAAAGCACCGAGCTGATCTCCCTGTGCTATGCGGCTGCTTCCCACTAGCTATCTACCTTACGTTTGGTAGTGTATATATGTCCATGCCTCTCTCGCTTTGTCACAGCTTACCCTTCCCCCTCCCCATATCCTCAAGTCCATTCTCTAGTAGGTCTGTGTCTTTATTCCTGTCTTACCCCTAGGTTCTTCATGACATTTTCTTTTCTTAAATTCCATATATATGTGTTAGCATACGGTATTTGTCTTTCTCTTTCTGACTTCACTCTGTATGACAGACTCTAGGTCTATCCACCTCATTACAAATAGCTCAATTTTGTTTCTTTTTATGGCTGAGTAATTGAGTAATATTCCATTGTATATATGTGCCACATCTTCTTTATCCATTCATCCGATGATGGGCACTTAGGTTGTTTCCATCTCCGGGCTATTGTAAATAGAGCTGCAATGAACATTTTGGTACATGACTCTTTTTGAATTATGGTTTTCTCAAGGTATATGCCCAGTAGTGGGATTGCTGGGTCATATGGTAGTTAATATTTGTAGTTTTTTAAGGAACCTCCATGCTGTTCTCCATAGTGGCTGTACCAATTCACATTCCCACCAGCAGTGCAAGAGTGTTCCCTTTTCTCCACACCCTCTCCAGCATTTATTGTTTCTAGATTTTTTGATGATGGCCATTCTGACTGGTGTGAGATGATATCTCATTGTAGTTTTGATTTGCGTTTCTCTAATGATTAATGATGTTGAGCATTCTTTCATGTGTTTGTTGGCATTCTGTATAACTTCTTTGGAGAAATGTCTGTTTAGGTCTTCTGCCCATTTTTGGATTGGGTTGTTTGTGTTTTTGTTATTGAGCTGCATAAGCTGCTTGTAAATTTTGGAAATTAATCCTTTGTCAGTTGCTTCATTTGCAAATATTTTCTCCCATTCTGAGGGTTGTCTTTTGGTCTTGTTTATGGTTTCCTTTGCTGTGCAAAAGCTTTGAAGTTTCATTAGGTCCCATTTGTTTATTTTTGTGTTTAGGAATAGCATCTTTCTGCCATGTTGCCTACGTGTTGTCACGCAAGTATCACGGTGTGTGTGGATTTTGAAAGTTTGTATTGAATTCAGTTAACAATTAACTTATGTTAAGACCATCCTAACTCTTGTGCAATTCTTTAATGTTTCTTTACAAATTCTACAGTATGATCATATATTCATTTGTGCATATGTATTCCTAAACATTATTTTGGTGTGACTGTTATACAATTTTCAGTTGTTTTGAGGACATGATATAATTCTTATACAGACCATCTCCCATTTGCTGCCTTCATTATTTATCAGGCTAAAGTGAGAGTCTTAGATTCTTAGAGTGAATGAGAATTTAATCTAATGATACTCCGTTTAAGGCATAAATAGCTGCAATGAGATTAATTTAGTATTCAACAAATATTCAGAGTGTCTGTTCTGCTCCTCACAGAGTTATCTTCATTTTCTCTTGGAACATTCATTCTAGTGGAGAAGAAAGACAATCAACAGGTTAACAATAAATAAGAGAGGACAATGTGATAATGAGATCAGGGTTACTTTTCCAAGAATAATCAAAGGAGATACTCCTTATCACTAAGGCTCTGTTCAGTTGCTACCTTCTCAGAGAGAAGATGCAAGGGAAGAGCACACCAGGCTAAGAGAACACTGAGTAAAAACTCCTTGAGTCAGAAACAAGAGTGTGGGAAAAAATAGTATCAAGTGGCAAGTCATCATCTTGGCATGGCTTCAAAGTACATATCCCAACTGACCTCATCAATAGAAAGTTCTTACTGTAAGAAAATATGTCTTCTTTTACTGCTTTCCAGTTTTATCTAGTTTACCTTTGGAACTGTGCAGTAGAGCCTAATTCTTCTAATATTTGTCTTCTTTAGCTTTAAACTTCCTCAATATTTTTCAACATTGCAAGATAGTGTAATAGGAAGTGTCCTGGCTTTGTTGTTAGATAAACACCAGCTCTGATATATATTAGCTATGTGGTCTCGACATAATCTTTCTTAGCCTCAGTTTTCTCTCTTGTAAAGTAAGGATAATCACACCTAGCTTCCAGGAATATTGTGAGGGTTAAGTGAGAAAACTGTATAAAGTACAAAGATAGCACCAGGCACATAGCATGTGTTAAATGAAAGGTAGATCTGAAAATAACAGTTATTGCATTCTCTTTACCCTTGACTTATGGTAGCTCTCCTGTTTGTCATTGTTCCTCTGAAAATGGCAGTGCCCAGAACTTAGTACAGGACAGGGTGCACTGAGGTCATTAATTAAGGACTGTTGCATTCTTTGTGCTTTACACTTTATAATTGAAGCCTAGGATGCCTTAGTATTTTTGGCAAGTATATAGTACTTATATTGACCTTACTGTAAACTAAAATCTCTGTCTTGTTTGCATATGTCTGTCTTTTCTATCCTTTTCTGAACTGGAACTTAGATGAGAGGCAGTGTACCACAGAGGATAAAATACTGGCTTTGTGGTCCTATCTGGCTTTTGTTCTTTTTTCCAAGAGGATAATTTGTATTTTTACTGAAATAAGAGGTGGGGATACATATTAACCCACTAGAAAGTGATTTTAGTGATGAGATTTTTGCTTGAATAATTTGCCTAACATACACCCAAAGACACATCCACTTTTGAGTGTCACTCAACTTCTTAAATTTGAAACCAGTGCTATTCAGTAAATGTCTTTTTTTTAATATACATTTGTTTATTTTTAAATTTATTTTTGGCTGCTTTGGGTCTTCGTTGCCACGTGTGGGCTTTCTCTAGTTGCGGCGAGCCAGTGGCTTCTCTTGTTGTGGAGCACAGGCTCCAGGCACGCGGACTTCAGTAGTTGCATCACACGGGCTAAGTAGTTGGGGCTCATGGGCTTAGTTGCTCCGGGGCATGTGGGATCTTCCCAGACCAGGGCTTGAACCTGTGTTCCCCTGCACTGGCAGGTGGATTCTTAACTACTGCGCCACCACGGAAGCCCAATAAATGTCTTTTGCTGAAGCATAATGAGAGAATTTTTGGCTAAGGAAAAGTCCATGGTTCTTCCCAAAGCACAGCCCATCTCGCTTTGAATGCTGGCTTTTTAATCTGTCTGAACTGGAGCAAGTAGTTAAAAAATTCTGAGCATTTTTTTTTTCATTTATTGAGTGGATATTAACTACCCTGAAGTGTTTTTATAAAGATTAAAAAGGATAATATATTTAAAGAGTTAGTATAAGGCCTAGGATATAATAATAGATCAATAAATAGTAGCTATTATTAACAATCTATTAAACTGTATTTTGTTAGTCTAATCATTACTCTAGTTAAGTAAGTTTCTTTTTTTAAATTCTTATTCGGTAATCTATATATGTTCTTTTCCATTTTTGAGTCAGGCATCAATTTTATTAATGTTCTACTACATTTATGACTATGTGATTAATGCACCTTTGAAAAGGACAAAGCTAAGTGTAGCATCCCAGGATAATCCACAAGATATCTCTCTATATGTTTAGTTCATATGGGTATAAACAATCAATCAATACCAAAGATACATTTGTTCTTTTGAGCTATATTAGCTGTTGACTCATGTGTAGTTCAGTTTTCTTTGGGTTGACATGTGATTATATAACAGATAACTTGGGTAGATAGCAATACAAAAATTAACTTCATTATCCTTAATTTGTGAAGTATGTTAGCAATCAAATTTCTATTTTTAATGACTGCCAAAATTTTTTTTTAAGATTTATTTGGGCAAATCACACTCATTTATTAGAAGCAAAAAAGAATACGGTCATTTTACTGCAATCACTGTAGTCTCACCATTTGCAATAATTTCTGTTTATTCCTGACAATGGACAGAGAAGTCCTTTATTCCAACAGAGTAGAAGGACATATTTAACAAAGCATTTTTCATTCTGCCATATTAAATTGCATGGGCATATTTTTTAAAGTTTTTGATTTGTTAACCTCCCTATCAGAGTGTATCAAACTATACTATTAAATTTTGAGTAATTCATGTTAGTACTTAGAATCTCAATAATGAATCTTTTGATAAGCGGTCCATTCTGGGCTTCTGGATCAGGTAAATGAGATGGGCAACCCATTACAACCGCACTGTAAGAAGTGTCATCACTTTTATAAATGTTTATAAAAAGTCAATTGAAGTGAAGTGATTCTAATTTAAATAGTGTAAATGTCATTAAGAAATAGTAATCTCTAGGGCTTCCCTGGTGGCACAGTGGTTTAGAGTCCGCCTGCCGATGCAGGGGACACGGGTTTGTTCCCCGGTCCGGGAGGATCCCACATGCCACGGAGCGGCTGGGCCCGTGAGCCATTGTCGCTGAGCCTGCACGTCCAGAGCCTGTGCTCCGCAACGGGAGAGGCCACAACAGTGAGAGGCCCCCGCGTACCGCAAAAAAAAAAAAAAAAAAAAAAAAAAAAAGGTAATCTCTGTATTTTACTCCGTACCTCTACCTTTTCAAGACTTTACAGCTTGGAGAATTCTGTTCTTAGAAAAAAAAATTGAGAGGGAATTTAGTATATCATTGATTTGTCAATAGAAAAGAAATCTTTTGTTCATAATTTTTCTTCCCTATAGACATTCATAGGGACAGTGAATGTAAATTGATCTTGAAATTAATTTTATAGAGGACCTTGTTAAATAACAATATCCATTCTTACTTCAGTTCTAAATTACAGGATGCCATAGGGTTAGTGATTAAGTTTTGTTTTGTTTTGTTTTGTTTTGTTTTGCGGTACGCGGGCCTCTCACTAACGCGGCTCCTCCCGTTGCGGAGCACAGGCTCCGGACGCGCAGGCCCAGTGCCCCGGCTCACGGGCCCAGCCAGTCCGTAGCACGTGGGATCCTCCTGGACCGGGACACGAACCCATGTCCCCTGCATCGGCAGGCGGACTCTCAACCACTGCGCCACCAGGGAAGCCCCTATGTGATTAAGTTTTAAAGGGGAAAATTTCTTTGAAGAAATTGTTAATTTTAAAATCTACATGGTTTAATTTTTTATCTTGTTTTTATCTTAACATTTACAATCATATCGTCATTATGTAAACTATAAAATCTTTATTTTCCTCTTTAAAATAAAGTCTCAAAGCAATGAAGAGTACTGAAGACTTAAATTGGGAAACTGTGGAAAAATTTACATAAATTTTTTAAAAGAAAATTTTAATTTATTAATCATCTTTTTTTAATTTAAAACTAGGTTGGAAATCATTTGATAAATGGCTTATAATTATTTCTAAGGATTTTAATAGCTTTACTGAACAAGCAAATTTATTGCTATGGCTTATTGCTATTGATATTCTGATCTAATCATACAATGTACACATATATGGCTTGGAAGAAGATAAATCTTTTTCTTTAAGAAGAAGCTGCAGTTTTCCATCAAGGGCTAATTTTGGTGGCGATATATCTTATTGAATTGTTTTTAACAAAATGTATTAGAGGAAATGAAATCACACAGTGTATTCAAAAGGAGGCTAACAAGAATGCACATAGGCTTTATTGATCTGAAATTATATTTGTTTCATTTTACTTATCTGAGTTAAATAGATTTCAATTTTGATTTTGATTCATTGAGGGCCTTAAAATTTATTTAAGAGAACTGTTGGAAAGCTGCGGGCTATGGGTAAAATATGGTGTAGAGTAATATTTGGTAGTTGTAGTAAATGGGCTCCCTTGAACCTGTTAGATTAAGAGCTGAGTCTGGTTCACTGTTATAACCCCACTCACACAAAGAGCTGGACTTGCTTAGGTATTCCATAAGGATTTTCTGAACAAATATATGAATGGATGAATGCTAGCAAATACATTCAGGAAAATATTGACAGTAAAGGTAACCTTAAATTTTCTGAGAGCAGTCTAAAAATATACACAAATATTTACATATACACACACATTTTTAAAAAGTTTAGAATCAGTTTTGTGAAGTGCCAGTCAGAGATGACAGAGGAGGCTCCTGAACTCTTCCTGCAGTGGGTACACCAAATCTATAGCTACACATGGGGCAGTTCCTCCGAAAGAAATCCAGAAACTAGCTGCGCAATACCTATCCATAGGTCAATGAGAAAATACTCACATCAAAACAGGTAGGAAAGTCTGAGACACACTCCCACCATAAACCCCATCCTTGGCATAGTGACATACATTTGAGAAGTAACTTAGAAGTCTCAGCTTCTCCCTGAGGCACAAAGGGTTTGAACCCAACATCTAGCACCCCAACCTTTAAGATTTCCACCTGAGGGATGGGCCTACAAAACACCTAGCTCTGAAAGCTAGTAGAGCTTGTATCTATGAGACCCATAAGACTATAGCAAACAAAGAAATGGTTCTTAACAGGTTTGTAAAGACTTACAGTGGCTCTCCCCCTATGGCTCAGCATTGAGGGAGCAAACAGAAACACGCTTCTTACAGTCTTTCCCTGAAGGAGGCCTATTTGCATACTTTAAAAGGTGCTACCTGAACGTCAGGCTTCTGACATAGCCCACATCTAAGAGCTGACTGCAATCCTCCCGGGATACCAAAGACGTTGGCAGATGACATCTCCACGTTCTCCCTTTAGCCCATCCTTCCCTGGAAGGGGGTTGTGCACATGTCTGGTTCCCAACTTTTGCAGCTGCTGCCCAGTGGATGCACTCCTTAATTGCCTGGCTCTGGTGTCCAGTAGGGCTTGCTTCTGCAGTTCCCATAGCTCTATAACAACACCACCAAAAACAGTTCTTAACAAAATACCCCTCCCCCGGGGCACAGCCCAGCCCAGTCTTTCCCTGTAGGAGGCCTATTAAATATTTTAAAACCGGCTGCCGGAATGTCAGCCTCCAGTCAGCCTGCTGAGTGCTGACTGAGAGCCTTCCCTTCGGGACACAGACAGGTCTTGGCACAACCTCAAGCACTGGGGGCCATTAAAAACAAAACAGGGTGCTTGGACAATCATGAAGATTTGAGAGAAAACCGAGAGCTAGGGCAGGGTTGGACAATAAGGTTCATCTCCTATACAAGACCACTCCATCAGGAATTGGATAGTTGCCTGTTTTATCAATGTGCAGAAACCAACACAGAAATTCAAGGAAAATGAAGAAACAGAGGAATGTGTTCCAAACAAAAGAGCACAATAAAACTTTAGAAACAGAGCTTAATGAAAAAGGAGAGAGTTGATTCACCTTATGAAGAATTCAAAATAATGGTCATAAAAATGTTCACTGAGGTCAGGAGAACAATTCATAAAGTGAGAATTTCAACAAAGACACAGAAATAATAAAGAACCAAGCAGAAAACAGAGTTGAAGAATACAATAATTGCACTTAAAAATTCAACAGAGGGATTCAGTAGCAAACTAGAATAAGCAAAAGAAAAAAACAGCAAACTCAAAGATGTCAACTGAAAAAAAATAAAACACAAAACCTAAACGTTGAGTGTTATGTTTTATTTGGGGACATTACTGAGGACTGTAGCCCAGAAGACAGCCTCTCAGATAGCCCTGAGGAACTCTTCCATAGAGGTAAGGGAGGAGCCAGGATATATATTTTTTGCTGGAAAAAAACATGTAGTTGAATATTAAAAGATTACTGCTAATTGCAAAAAACAGACATCTCATGTTAATGACTTTAGTGCTTTGCTATATACAGGAAGATGCAAGAGTCTTGGATCATTGAAATTATTCCTTTGATATGCATCTTATCTAGGCCCAGTAACCTGTTTTTCTCCATCCTGAATTCCACTCAGCACCATCAGGATCACTTCAGTGGCTGATTGGTTGATGGCAGGCAACTGATCTTCATTTACTGACATGGCAGGCAACATTTTTTTGTCTAGAAAGATAAGGCAGTAGAATTCATCCAATCTCAGAAGAGGAAAAAAAAAATGAAAAAGAGTGAAAATGGCTTAAGGTAGACTAGTATTTATTTAATAGGAGTTCCAGAAGAAGAAAGAAAGGGGCAGAGAGCTTATTATTACATCCAAAATAATAAAATACCTAGGAATAAATTTAACCAAGAAAGTGAAATATCTGTACACCGAGAACTGACAAAAGAAATTGAAGAATATGCAAAAAATAGAAAGATATTCTGTACTCATAGATGGAAGATTAATATTGTTAAGATGGCCGTACTACCCAAAACAAATCTACAGATTCGGTGCAGTACTTACGAAAATCCCAATAGCATTTTTCACAGAAATAGAAAAAAATCCTGAAATTTGTATAGAACCACGAAAGACTCCAAATAGCTAGAGCAATCCTGGGAAAGAAGAATAAAGCCAGAGGCATCACACTTCCTGTTTTCAAACTATAGTACAAAGCTCTAGTAATATAAACAATATGGTATTTTCATAAAAACAGACACATAAATCATTGGAACAGAATAGAGAGCCCGGAAAAATCCATACATATATGGTCAACTAATTTTCAATATATAAGCCAAGGGAAAAATGGGAAAACAATCTCTTTAATAAACATGTTGGGAAAACTGGATAACCAGATGCGAACAAATAAAACTGGACCTATATCTTATGCTATACACAAAAACAAACTAAAAATGGATTAGACACTAGAATGTATGATCTAAAACCATAAAACTCATAGAAGAAATCACAATAGATAGGCTCCTTGACATAGGTCTTGGCAATGATTTCTTTTTTTTTTTTATTTGACATCAAACGCAAGTTAAATGAGTGGGACTACATTAAACAAAAAGCTTCTGCACAACAAAGGAATATGCAAAGGCAGCCTACAAAGTGGGAGAAAATATTTTCAAACACATATGCTATGAAAGGTTAATAGCTAAGATATACAAAGAACTCATATGATTCAATGGCAAAAAAGCCTCTTATAACCCTTTTAAGAAATGGGCAAAGTACCTGAATAGACATAAATCCAAAGGAGACATACAAATGACCAACAAGTGCATGAAAAGTTGCTCAACTACATTAATCATCACAGAAATGCAAATCAAAACCCCTATCATCTCACACCTGTTAAAATGGCTATTATCAAAAAGACCAAAGATAAGGAGTGTTGGTGAGGATGTAGAGGAAAGGAAACCCTTGTATACTGTAGATGGAAATGTAAATTAGTACAATCATTACTGAAAACAGTATAAAGGTTTCTCAAAAAATTAAAAATAGAATTACCATATGATCCAGGCATCCCACTTCTGGGTATATATTGGAAACAAACAAAATCACTGTCTCTGAGATACCTGCACACCCGTGTTTACTGCAGTACTATTTACAAAAGCTAACACATGGAGGCAACCATTGAAGGGTGAATGGATAAAGAAAATGTGAGATATATATATATATATATATATATATATGTATCAGCCATACAAAATAAGGAAATCCTACCATTTGTGACAACATAGATGGAGCTGGACGGCATTATGCTAAGTGAAATAAGTCAGACAGAAAAAGACAAATACTGTATGATCTCAATTATATATGAACTGTGAAAAAACAAAAAAAAAACTCATACAGAGAACAGGTTTGTGGTTGTTTGAGACGGGAGTTGGGAGTTGAGGGAAATGGATGAAAGTGATCAAAAGGTACAGACTTCCAATTGTAAGATAAATTCTAGGATGTAATGCAGAGCATAATGACTACAGTTAACAAAATGATATTGTATACAGTCACACCTCAGAGATTTGTAGGTTCAGTTCTTGACCACTGCAATAAAGTATTTGCTATAATAAATTTAGTCACAGGAACTTTTAGGTTTCCCAGTGCATATAAAAGTTACATTTACACTATACGGTAGCCTATGTGTGCAGCAGCATTATGTCTAAAAAAAGTACATACCTTAATTAAAAAATATTGCTAAAACATGCTAACGATCATCTGATAGTGCAGGGTTGCTACACACCTTCAATTTGCAAAAAAACACAGGATCTGTGAAGCACAATAAAGGGAAACTCGATAAAACGGGGTATGCCTTGGGCTTCCCTGGTGGCTCAGTGGTTAAGAATCCGCCTGCCAGTGCAGGGGACATAGGTTCGAGCCCTGGTCCGGGAAGATCGCACGTTCCGCAGAGCAACTAAGCCTGTGCTCCACAGCTACTGAGCCTGTGCTCCACAACTACTGAGCCTGCGCTCTAGAGCCCGTGAGCCACAACTACTGAGCCCATGTGCCACAACTACTGAAACCCACACGCCTAAAGACCGTGCTCCTCAACGAGAAGCCAATGCAGTGAGAAACCCACACACTGCAACAAAGAGTAACCCCCGCTCGCCGAAACTAGAGAGAGCCTGTGCGCAGCAACAAAAAACCAATGCAGCCAAATAAATAAATAAAATTTATAAAAAACAAAAAAAACGGGGTGTGCCTGTACTTGAAAGTTGCTGATGGAGTAAGTCTTAAAAATTCTTACCACCAAAAAAAACCCCAAAAAACAACAAAAAAGTTGTAACTCTTTGAGGTGATGGATGTTTACTAAACTTACTGTGGTAATAATTTCACAATATGTACATTTATCAAAGCATTATATTGTACAGTCTTATTGTCAATTGTATCTCAGCAAAACTGGAAAATAATTGATTTTCATTGACACTAAAAATATTCTCAAAAAAGGGATTAAGTTTGAAGGGGAAGATTCAGTGGGACTATAGCAAAGTCAGAGTTAGTACTGACTCACAAGAATTTATACCATGGCATCCTATACAGCTGTCCATTTCTCTAAGCCTCCCTACAGCCAGTGCAATGAGAGAAGCTGTTACCTGATTCACAGTCTTTGGAGCAAACTCTCTCTTCAGGGAAAACTACATTTTTCCTGAAACTTAGACCTGAGAGGAATTTCTCCATGGCTCCTTAAATAGAATTCTCTGACCTGAAACATGCTCATTCTGCATAGAATAAGACATTTTGAGGGGTTATTTCCCGTGGTGAATGTAACATAGGCAATATGGCAAACATCATTTACTTGAAATTTGGTCCATATGAACTATGAATTATGCTCTTTGATAAATTAAATTGTCCAGAGCAGCATATTTTTCACATGGTGTTCTGCAGATTCCAACAGATCCTTGCAAGTGTCTTAGAGGCTTCCTTTAGAGAGATGAGGCATGGGGCTAATTGAAGTGGAAGCAATACGGGCACAAATGGGGTTCTGTGTACAATTTAAGAACTGCTTTTACTTCTATAAAAAATGTTTGAAAAATCACTTGTCTACAGAAATTTTGGACTATATAACTTTCAGAGAATCATTCCTAATTTTTTGCAAAAATCAGTTTTTTTGATGTAAATAAGGAGTAGGAAATTTAAAGTTGCGGTTTATGGTAAGATCAGAAGTTTTAGTGGCAATTAAGAACAGAGCCATATGTTTTATCAATGAGTTTGATAGTAAAGTTATTGTCTTAGAAAATCAATGATTATAACTGAAATGCATTCCAAATTGGAGGGATGACATTTTTCATAACTGAAGTTATATGCTGAGACCACAAAGGCAGAAACTAACACACCATTGTAAAACAATTATACTCCAATAAAGATGTTAAAAAAAAAGAACCTATAAATGTTTAAAAACAGAGACCAGTGACCTATCATTTATTAATATTTGATAAGCAAAAGCTACTTTGTAGCCTGAGAAATTGAAAGAACAATAGTATGCTTTTGAAGTATTTATTAATGCAGTGTTCTTTTGAACTGAAACTGTAGATAAAAATGTCAGTGTGAAAGACACAAAAAAAACCCCAAAACCAAAAAGGAGTTCGATGGTTAAACAGTAAAGGTTTGTAAAATACAAATATGTATTTGTATCTACATATGTATATATGTGTATATGCATGCGTACATATGCATAGACATACACATAAAATACTTCATTCTAAAAGTTGTATATATTTATTCCCCAAATTTAAAAACATAAAGAAGGTAATAAAAATAATCTACAGATTCTACCAATGAGAGATATTTACTCTAACCTGCACTATTACAATCCTGATTTTCCATATATGATATATTTTATAGAATTGAGATTATATCTTTCTAATACTATTTTTAAAACAATGTTATAAAGATTTTCTTTTCCATTAAACATTTATGAACATAATTTTAATGACCGTATAATATACTATTCCATAGCTATAACATTATTCATTGAACCATTCCCTTGTTTTGTGGAATTAAGCTTCCTCCATTTGTTTTTAATATAAATGTATTTATTTATTTATTTATTTTTGGCTGTGTTGGGTCTTTGTTGCTGCATGTGGGCTTTCTCTAGTTGCCCGAAGCAGGGGCTACTCTTTGTTCCGGTGCATGGGCTTCTCATTGAGGTGGCTTCTCTTGTTGCAGACCACAGGCTCTAGGCACACGGGCTTCAGTAGTTGTGGCACACAGGGCTCAGTAGTTGTGGTGCATGGACTTAGTTGCTCTGCGGCATGTGGGATCTTCCCGGACCAGGGCTCGAACCTATGTCCCCTGCACTGGCAGGCGGATTCTTAACCATGGTGCCACCAGGGAAGTCCTAAGCTTCCTCCATTTTTAAATGTTTATAAAAATGCCATTTAAAAAACGTTTAACGTATTTGTAGGCATTCTTATGTTCCTGATTGTTTTCTTGGAATGCCTTTCTAAAAATAAAAATCACAAACATATATAACTCAATATCTTGACTTAATTTCTGAGAAAGTGTAGACATTTATAACACACGTGCTATGTTTTAGGATTTACATCTTACCACATATTCACCATCATTGAGTGTTATCTATTAGTTTGCAGATACACAAAGGGAGGTGAGGCCTTAATTTGCATCTCTGTGCTTACAGGTAAGATTGAACATACTTTGTATCATTCAGTTCTATCTTCTGTGAACTGCCTACTCATTTACCCATTTATCTATTTGAGTCTTAATGTTTATCTCACTATGAGTTCCTGGTTGTTTTAAATAGTAAACTCTACATTTTTATGATCTGTTTGGATAAAAAGAATATTTGAAAAAACAAACAAAGCAGTAAAAAATATGGGCAGAAGACCTAAACAGACATTTCTCCAAAGACATACACACAGTAAAAACCAAAGATGGCCAATAGGCACATGAAAAGATGCTCAATATTGTTAATTATTAGAGAAGTGCAAATCAAAACTACAATGAGGTACCACGTCACATTGGTCAGAATGACCATCATTAAAAATCTACAAATTAAAAATTCTGGACAGGGTGTGGAGAAAAGGGAACCCTCCTACACTGTTGGTAGGAATGTAAATTGGTGCAGCCACTAAGGAAAACAGTATGGAGGTTCTTTAAAAATCTAAGAATAGAATTGCCATATGGTCCAGCAATCCTACTCCTGGGCACATATCCAGAGAAAACTCTAATTCAAAAAGATACATGCACCCCCATGTTCACAGCAGCACTATTTACAATAGCCAAGACATGGAAGCAACCTAAATGTCCATCAACAGATGAATGGATAAAGAAATATATAATGGAATATTACTCAGCCATAAAGAGAATGAAATAATGCCATTTACAGCAACATGGATGGACCTAGAGATTATCATACTAAGTGAAGCAAGTCAGAGAGAAAGACAAATACCACACAATATGTGGAATCTAAAATATGACACAAATGAAATTATTTACGAAACAGACTCACAGATATAGAAAACAAACTTACAGTTACCAAAGGGGAAACGGGGTGGGGAAGGGATAAATTAGGAGTTTGGGATTAGCAGATACAAACTATTATATATAAAATAAATAACAAGATCCTACTATGTAGCACTGAAAAAAAAGAAGAAAAGAAAAGAATATTTTGAGCTATTTCCCTGTCACCTTCCAGTTTCAGTAACAAAAGTATAAAAGAGTGATAAATACGTTTAACATGGTCACAATTTATTTTTTACATCTTTATTAGAGTTTAATTGCTTTACAATGGTGTGTTAGTTTCTGCTTTATAACAAAGTGAATCAGTTATACATATACATATGTTTCCATATCTCTTCCCTCTTGCGTCTCCCTCCCTCCCACCCTCCCTATCCCACCCCTCCAGGCGGTCACAAAGCACCGAGCTGATCTCCCTGTGCTATGCAGCTGCTTCCCACTAGCTATCTAGCTTACATTTGGTAGTGTATATATGTCCATGCCTCTCTCTTGCTTTGTCACAGCTTACCCTTCCCCCTCCCCATATCCTCAAGTCCATTCTCTAGTAGGTCTGTGTCTTTATTCCTGTCTTACCCCTAGGTTCTTCATGACATTTTTTTTTCTTAAATTCCATATATATGTGTTAGCATACGGTATTTGTCTTTCTCTTTCTGACTTACTTCACTCTGTATGACAGACTCTAGGTCTATCCACCTCATTACAAATAGCTCAATTTCTTTTCTTTTTATGGCTGAGTAATATTCCATTGTATATATGTGCCACATCTTCTTTATCCATTCATCCGATTATGGGCACCTAGGTTGTTTCCATCTCCGGGCTATTGTAAATAGAGCTGCAATGAACATTTTGGTATATGACTCTTTTTGAATTATGGCTTTCTCAGGGTATATGCCCAATAGTGGGATTGCTGGGCCATATAACATGGTCACAATTTTTGTGGATTGTACTAATCTCTACAGAATATTTGCATTCAAAAATTTAAAAATCTAGCTCTGACCTCTGTCCTTGTCTCTTCTCACTTCAAAAAATAATCTTGGAATAAAATGCAGCATGAATTGTGACTTTCCCTAGATGAGATCCAATTTATTCTGTTATAGTAATTGGTTCAGTGGAATAAAACAGAAGCATAATTAAAATCATGGCTATAACCAGAAAATCTGTATCCGTAGAAGAAAGCGTCTGAGTTGTTAACCACTAATTTGGCATGAATACCCAAATGCTCCTTTTTTCAAGATGTATAAATGCATATGTAAATGGAAAATCAGGATTAACAAACACGTTGTCTCTTCAAAAGAATCATGTCCATGCAGAGTAAGTGGGGATAAGGTGAATGAAAAAGTAGCTATGGTTAAACAGCCAACTCCTTGATCACTGGAGGTCAAATTAAATATCTTGTTTGAAAAGTTGTTGGAGAAGTAGTACAATGCAGTGACTAAGTGCAGAGTTCAAAGTCAAGTTCCTCCAGGAAGTTACTGTGGGAACAAGTTATGTAACATCTCTTGGCATTAGTTGCTTGAGGTCAGTAATCTACCCAGTTACTTTTACCTCCCCCTTGCAGAAATGGTGCATGCAGATGAGTTTATTCTCTACGAATGAGTTCACAGTAAAAACCAAAGACAGGTTTTTTAGTGTTCTATAAGCGAAGGAAAATTGAATTGTACTGAAAAGTGCATCACTATAACAAGTAAGTTCTTGGAAGAGGACAATCATGTTATACCATGTATAAATTCACTTAATTTTGCTAAGATGAAAATGGATTCATTATATTTACTAGAATTTTGTATGTGAACTATCTGTGGCTGTGTCAGTATACATATATATGTTTTCAGGGACATGGAAGTGGGAGAAATTACTTTTGCTTTTCATTTCTTAGTTTTTTAATAATCCTATATATGTCATACATGCCTTGAGACCAGAACTTTTTTTCCAGAGTTCCGTAGCACATCCATTGAACCTAGCGGATGAACACAGAGTGTTCCAAGCAAGGGGCTCGTACTGATTAGTAAAGCTCTAGCCATAAATAAGAGGCCTTAGATGTAAGTAGCAGTTTCCAGAGAGGGAGGTAGTGAGTTCTACCAACCCTGTATCATCAGTAAGAGTACTCCCTAAAACATGGTAGTTGGGGGGAAGATGGGAGTCATATTACTTTATATTCTCTGAGATGTCCAATGTGTATTTTTAGAGCATCTTTCTCTCTAGAACTAGTGCTACTTATAATATTGCTTCAAAACTTCAATTTATGTTGATATTGTCCAAACCACCTTAATTTCTTTCAAGTGGAACTGCCTCTTTGAAAGAATAGCTTACAAAAGAAAAGGATTAATTACACCAACAATTCAAAAACAGCTACCTTCTAAATCAGTGAATCTCTTTGTCTTGATTATTTTGATAAGGCTCTCTTCATTTACATAACTTTTCCCTTCCTGCAGTTAGTTCAGTTACCTTATTTTCTTGTTTTATAACTCTGCTAACAGGTACATCATTTATAATCCATGAAACCAGCTCCCCTATTCAGTTTTGTTTGTTTTTATCTCCATCTCCCTTTGCCTTAAATGCCATTTGGAAATCAGGTATTTTTAATGAAATTGTTGCTTTCTTATCAGTTGTGCCACATTCAGATTCTTACTCAAAAGAGCTGAGGCCACTGAGACCTCTGTAATAGTGCTGCAATTTTAAAAATTGATTTAATTTTGACTTCTTTCAAAAATTAATAGCTATGCTGAAGTTGGGGCTATAGTCTTATATTTGTAATTTTAGTTTACCTGAAAAAAGAAATAGTGTTGACAGCCTGATAAATGCATACTATGTTGGTAAAAGAAAAGATATTCTAATTTCTAAGACCAAACTAGCTCTGTGTGATATAGATAAACCAGCTTCTCATTTCAAGATCAGTCATAACCTGGGCTGCCAGAGACTGATTGAGGAGATAATTTAATAAATGAGTGCCAGAGGGAGTTCAATGAACTTTATATGAAAGGACCTGAGAATGGAATTTCCTAGGGTGAGTCCATCCCATGTCACTAGGGCAAGGACAAGCCCCAGGAGTGGATTATGAGAACCATGAAGTGTCTTTCTAGGAGGGGCTATACACATGTGCTGGGGAATGAAACTCCACCATTAACCACACAGTTTTATGCCCATTGGCACTTTCCTCCCTTAACTCCTGTATTTGAAGAAATAACTTTCTATTTGATGACCACCCACAGCAGATATTTTAAAATGTATTATTCAACAAGTGCATTTAATTTGCACCCTAATGTTCTCCAAAGTCAAAATTATTGGTTTTCTTTCCCATTTTTTAGAATGTTTGGTTTGACATTATGTACCCCAAGGAATGTATATCACTGAATTGTATCACGGAGACAAGTGTAATACAAATGTTTTCCTTTTTCAAATTCTACTTTACTGAAGAAACAAAGAAAAAAAACCTGTATAAAACATACATAAATTATATTTTCACAAGGGAACCTCCCAGTTAAACTGGTGACAGGGCATAGCTAAACACAGAATTATGCAAGAAACTAGGGTCTGAAAAATGTTGGTTTTTCTCAACACATTTATAATAGGCACATCTGTCAATCAGAATGAACCTAAGAGAAGAAGGACTATGTAGTGTTTAATCATATATATAGCAGTTAAGTTAATCATATGCTAACAGAATACACTATGAAATTTTTTTTGCTATACGTTTTATGGAAGAACCATCTTTCTCTGATCCCCTAGAGAAAAAAAGTTATCTCAATATAGCAGTAAATATACGTTTTTATTTTTTCAAAGAGAAAAAAATATTTTTGTCTTCATGACTGTTTCCAATTTTGCATCCGTTTCTAAGTGTAAACAATTCTAAAAATGACAGTCAACTTGTTTTTTAATCTTTCTTTTCCCAAACTGCTGTGAGACTGTTGTGCCATGAATAAAAGAAGACAGCAAGGGCTTTAACTGTAAGGTAGAAGTTCTAAAGACAAGGAAGTCTGTCTATTAGCTCCCAGGTTTGCATAACTTAGGTTGTTCCAGTAAGGCGTATTTCATTTTATTTCTTTCTTCCAGACTTTATGTTTCAACTGTCTCCAAAACTTTTTACTCCCATGGATTGATGGAAGAATGCACATGTGTAAGGGGAGGAGCTGGGGGCTGTATGAGTATAGCCCTTCCATCTGTGAGAATCATATTATGCTCTCATGGAATATATATATATGTGTCTGATAACGATATATTATAATTAAACAAATGATCTTTCATTATTCCAGTTTCAGTTTTGAGAAAGTGTTGTGTCAGAAATGTCTTTGTTTCTCATACACAAGCACTTTTTTTTTTTTTTTGCGGGACGCAGGCCTCTCACTGTTGTGGCCTCTTCTGTTGCGGAGCACAGGCTCTGGACGCGCAGGCTCAGCGGCCATGGCTCACGGGCCCAGCCGCGCCGCGGCATGTGGGATCCTCCTGGACCGGGGCACGAACCCGTGTCCCCTGCATCGGCAGGCGGACTCTCAACCACTGCGCTACCAGGGAAGTCCAAACATAGTTTTTTTTTGTTTTTGTTTTTTGTTTTTTAACATCTTTATTGGAGTATAATTGCTTTACAATGTTGTGTTAGTTTCTGCTATATAACAAAGTGAATCAGCTATATGTATATATATATCCCCATATCCCTCCTTCTTGCGTCTCCCTCCCATCCTCCCTATCCTACCCCTCTAAGTGGTCACAAAGCACCAAGCTGATCTCCCTGCTCTGTGCGGCTGCTTCCTACTAGCTATCTGTTTTACATTTGGTAGTGTATATATGTCCATGCAAACAAGGT
The DNA here is from genome assembly GCF_008692025.1 of Phocoena sinus. NCBI lineage: Eukaryota > Metazoa > Chordata > Mammalia > Artiodactyla > Phocoenidae > Phocoena > Phocoena sinus. The sequence continues at coordinate 91,054,572 of NC_045769.1, forward strand.
TTTGATTTCAACTCTGACACTTACTTGCTGGGTAGCCTTGGGCAATCACTTAAGATCTCTGAGCTTTAGTTTCTCCATCTGTAAAATGGGGATAATACCCATCTTGCAGGATTGCCTTGAGGACTGTAGAAAATCTGTACTTAGCATAATGTATAATACCAAAGGATTGCTTTATAAAGGGCAGTTTTTGTCAGTATTTGTGGTGTTTTTAAATGAAGACCTTTAATATATCAAAGTCATCTATTATCTAGGTCACCTTCTCCACCCAAACTTTTCTCCCCTTGTTAGCAGGCAGCATAGTGATTAAGCATGTAGGCTCTGACTAACATGGTCTGGGTTCAAATCTTGGTTCTACCACCTACTGTTATGTGACCTTGAAGAAATTCTTTTATTTTTTTATTGAAGTAGAGTTGATTTACAATGTCATGTTAGTTTCAGATATACAGCACAGTCATTCAGAGATATCTGAATATATATATATATATTCTTTTTCAGATTCTTTTCCCTTATTGGTTATTACAAAATATTGAGTATAGTTCCCTGTGCTATACAATAGGTCCTTGTTGGTTATCTACTTTATACAGAGTAGTGTGTATGTGTTACTCCCAAACTTTGGTGACCATAAGGCTATGTCTGTGGGTCTATTTCTGTTTTGTAAATAAGTTCATTTGTATCTTTTTTTAGATTCCACATAAGGGATATCATATGATATTTGCCTTTCTCTGTCTGACTTACTTCACTTAGGATGAGAATTTCTAGTTTCATCCATGTTGCTGAGATGGCATTATTTCATTCTTCCTTATGGCTGAGTAATATTCCATTGTATACCACATCTTCATTACCCATTCATTTGTCAATGCACATTTAGGTTACTTTCAAGTCTTGGCTATTGTAAATACTGCTGCAATGAACAATGGGGTGCATGTATCTTTTTGAATTAGAGTTTTCATTTTTCCAGGATATATGCCCAGGAGTGGAATTGCAAGATCATATGGTAGCTCTATTTTTAGTTTCTTAAGGAACCTCCATACTGTTCTCCGTAGTAGCTATACCAGTTTACATTCCCACCAACAGTGTAGGAGGGTTCCTTTTTCTCCACACCCTCTCCAGCTTTTATTATTTGTAGACTTTTTGATGATAGCTGAAGAAATTCTTAAGCCCTTTTGTGCTCACCTGTAAAACCTTGTATGTCTCAACCTTGTATGATGGTTGTAGTGATTAATGAGATGAAATGAATTAATAATCAATAAAAGCACTTTCTAAAAATACACACCTGCTAGAATATACTCAGTAGGAGATCAGGTGCCTTGTCTGTCTTGTTTACCCCTGTATCTCCACTCTTTGAATGGTGCCTGGGATTTAATGGGCATTCAATGTGTGGTGATTTGACAGATGAAGGGACAGTGCCTCTCACACACAATACATGGTCATTATCTGTCTTACCGTTCTTCACATATGCCTTCCTCTAGATCTTTGTGTTCTCCTCTCTATTATCTGAACACTCAGTTCCCAGCCTTCTGCTCTTACCTAGGAGCAGCCCCTCAGTTGAAATGTTTTTCTCTTTTTTTCTGTCTATCCAAAGTTACCTAGTTCTCTGAGATCCATACCTTCTTAAAGAAGTCACCCTTACAAAATTTCTGATCTTACAGTTTGTCTCTTGGATTTTGACTTTTGACTGTGATCACTTTAGATTTTGTGTATATTATCAACTCCCCTTGCCCTAATTTGACACCAGAAAGTATGTGTGTTGGGGGAGATGAAGGGAAAGGATTGTATTACCTTTGTATCAATCATAATGTATTACTTGGTTCTCATATTAGTTTTCTATTGCTGCTGTACCAACTTAACACAAATTTAGTGGCTTAAAACAAAATGAAGTTTTTATTTTACAGTTTTGGAGTTCAGAAGTGTGAAATGGATCTTACTGGGCTAAAATCAAGGTGCCAGTAGAAATATGTTCTTTTCTGGGGGCTCTAAGAAAAAATAAATTTTCTTGCCTTTCAAAGCTTTTAGAGGCTGCCTGCATTCCTTGGCTCATGGCCCTTTCCATCTTCAAACCTAGAAGTAGCCAGTTGGGTCTTTCTCACAACACATCACTCTGAGACTGACTCTTCTGCCTCTCTCTTCCATATTTTAGGACACTTGTGATTACTTTGGGCTCACCTTGATAATCCTGGATAGTCTCTGTAATAGAAGGTCAACTGAGTAGCAACCCTAATTATATCTGCTACCATAATTTTAATGTCTTTTCAATGTAACCTAATCTATACACAAGTTCTGAGACAGAGGACATGGATATTTTTTGCAACCCATCATTCTGCCTACCACATTTCTCTATTTTTAAGATTCTTCTTTATAGTCAGCTAAGACAACCTGACTGAGAGCTTAGCTCTGCCACATTCCTGGCACTAGTTCATTCACTAATTGGGAATAATTTGGGCTACGAAATTCTAGTACTTAAAAAACTCAGTCAAATGTCTCGCCACAGAGATCTTAACTTGTTTGACCAAGATCTCACCTTGTAGCCAATTTCTTGCATGGATTTTACTATTTTAATTCTCCCAGTCTTTTTTTTTTTTTTAACATCTTTATTGGAGTATAATTGCTTTACAATGGTGTGTTAGTTTCTGCTTTATAACAAAGTGACTCAGTTATACATATACATATGTTCCCATATCTCTTCCCTCTTGCGTCTCCCTCCCTCCCACCCTCCCTATCCCACCCCTCTAGGTGGTCACAAACCACCTAGCTGATCTCCCCGTGCTATGCGGCTACTTCCCACTAGCTAATCTATTTTACTTTTGGTAGTGTATATATGTCCATGCCACTCTCTCACTTTGTCACAGCTTCCCATATCCTTAAGTCCATTCTCTAGTAGGTCTGTCTTTATTCCCGTCTTGCCCCTAGGTTCTTCATGACTTCTTTTTTTTTTCTTAGATTCCATATATATGTGTTAGCATACAGTATTTGTTTTTCTCTTTCTGACTTACTTCACTCTGTATGACAGACTCTAGGTCTATCCACCTCACTACAAATAACTCAGTATCCTTTCTTTTTATGGCTGAGTAATATTCCATTGTATATGTGTGCCACATCTTCTTTATCCATTCATCTGTTGATGGACACTTAGGGTGCTTCCATGTCTTGGCTATTGTAAGTAGAGCAGCAATGAACATTTTGGTACATGACTCTTTTTGAATTATGGTTTTCTCAGGATATATGCCCAGTAGTGGGATTGCTGTGTCGTATGGTAGTTCTATTTGTAGTTTTTGAAGGAATCTCCATACTGTTCTCCATAGTGGCTGTATCAATTTACATTACCACCAAAAGTGCAAGAGGGTTCCCTTTTCTCCACACCCTCTCCAGCATTTATTGTTTCTAGATTTTTTGATGATGGCCATTCTGACCAGTGTGAGATGATATCTCATTGTAGTTTTGATTTGCATTTCTCTAATGATTAGTGATGTTGAGCATCCTTTCATGTGTTTATTGGCAATCTGTATATCTTCTTTGGAGAAATGTCTATTTAGGTCTTCTGCGCATTTTTGGATTGGGTTGTTTGCTTTTTTGATACTGAGCTGCATGAGCTGCTTGTCAATTTTGGAGATTAGTCCTTTGTCAGTTGCTTCATTTGCAAATATTTTCTCCCATTCTGAGGGTTGTCTTTTGGTCTTGTTTATGGTTTCCTTTGCTGTGCAAAAGCTTTTAAGTTTCATTAGGTCCCATTTGTTTATTTTGTTTTTATTTCCATTTCTCTAGGAGGTGGGTGAAAAAGGATCTTGCTGTGATTTATGCCATAGAGTGTTCTGCCTATGTTTTCCTCTAAGAGTTTGATAGTGTCTGGCCTTACATTTAGGTCTTTATTCCATTTTGAGTTTATTCGTGTGTATGGTGTTAGGGAGTGTTCTAATTTCATACATTTGCATGTACCTGTCCAGTTTTCCCAGCACCACTTATTGAAGAGGTTGTCTTTTCTCCACTGTATATTCTTGCCTCCTTTATTAAAGATAAGGTGACCATATGTATGTGGGTTTATCTTTGGGCTTTCTGTACTTTTCCATTGATCTATATTTCTGTTTTTGTGCCAGTACCATACTGTCTTTTTTTTTTTTTTTTTTTTTTTTTTTTTGCGGTATGTGGGCCTCTCAGTGCTGTGGCCTCTCCCGTTGTGGAGCACAGGCTCCGGACGCGCAGGCTCAGCGACCATGGCTCACGGGCCCAGCTGCTCCGCGGCATGTGGGATCCTCCCGGACCGGGGCATGAACCCATGTCCCCTGCATTGGCAGGCGGACTTTCAACCACTGCGCCACCAGGGAAGCCCCATACTGTCTTGATTACTGTAGCTTTGTAGTATAGTCTGAAGTCAGGGAGCCTGATTCCTCCAGCTCTGTTTTTCTTTCTCAAGATTGGTTTGGCTATTTGGGGTCTTTTGTGTTTCCATACAAATTGAAATTTTTTGTTCTAGTTCTGTGAAAAATGCCAGTGGTAGTTTGATAGGGATTGCATTGAATTTGTGGATTGCTTTGGGTATTAGAGTGATTTTCACAATGTTGATTCTTCCAATCCAAGAACATGGTATATCTCTCCATCTATTTGTATCATCTTTAATTTCTTTCATCAGTGTCTTATAATTTTCTGCATACCGGTGTTTTATCTCGTTAGGTAGGTTTTTTCCTAGATATTTTATTCTTTTTCTTGCAATGGTAAATTGGAGTATAATCTTTAAAAATTGTGAATCACTATGTTGTATACCTGAAACTTATATAATATTATAAATCAACTATACTCTCAATTTTAAAAAGAGGGGAATTGGCAAATTGATGTATGGTATATCCATAGGAAGGAATATAAACCATAGTTAAAGTAACAAATGTACTTCTTCATATACTAACATAAAATGACCCTGAAACATATTATTAACTGTAAAAAAAGAACATTTAAAAATGTTAAGTACAAAAGTATCCATTTATTAAAACACAACCATAAATTTGTTCATCTGTATATATAGCAACATATGCTCTGCTCAAAGCACTCACAAAAGTGTTACTGTTTAAAGAAAGAAACAACTTAGGATCTCAATAATTTTGCTGATTTGGGCCTTATGATAGAATTTGATCAATGATGGCTATTAGTTCATGTCTGGAGGCCAGATAAATTTTGGCCATCACACTGTTTTGTTTGTTTGCTTTTTAAATTGAGCAATTATTAAATAAAACATGAGAGTCACATAAAAAAAAAAAAAAAAACCAACCCAGAATTACCATCCTCTCTTAAAAATTAGATTTGGCATCCGTAGATTGAAATTCTGCAAGGCAGGCTGTACCTTCAAGCCCACCACAGTATTTATTGATCCTTTTACTCATTTCCATTATCTCCGTGGCACCTGTACGTTTGTGAGTTTTATGTCTTTGACTGTTTTCATTATCACTATATTTAATATCTAAAAGCCTTGACTTAGTACACTTTCTTGGATGCTAATGTACTGCTAGAACTGATGGCACCTCTGGAAAATGATGAAGTAAACTTTTTCTAGTACTCCCTAATGGGTGTTTTTCTTTTATATATATTAATGACTCCAGCTTCCATCCCAGAGTACCAGGCACATCAGGGAGTGTCAATGAAAGAATAAATGAATGAAAAAATAAGTGAAATCGGTGGCTGTGGAATAGATTAAAGGCAGCTGCTTAGATCTTTGGTCTCATTAGCTAAATGTTATCATTGAACTGAACATCTATAGCTGTGGTTGCATACTCTAGAGCAGTTGGAGTCTCAAGAGATAACCTAATGTGATTAAAGTTTCTTACCTCTCTGTGTGGCAACAGAAGTCTTCTTTGAGTAGCTACTTAGAGAATCATGAGTTCTTGGCTCTTGATGTAAATCAGAACCAATTTGGTAGAAAAACCATAAAAGTGAAATCTACTAGTTAGGTAATCCTGTGTTAAACCTAAATGAGTAGGTCAAAATCCAAGCCCATCATTCCAGTTTTCAAAGATGAGATGAAGAGTTTCTGTTACTTTCTCTCATTCTGGGAAGTCTTTAGGTTTAACTTCAGAAGTAAATGAATTTCAAATAAAGCTGTAGGCTAACATTCCACTGTCTCAGCTGACTCTACAAATCAGTTGAGTACCCTGACAATGGGGGTGTTTCCCTTCAATTAGATCTAATTGAAAACCCATGTGTCTCTTAATTTGCCTTAGACATTTCCTGTATGTAAGGTATTATTAACTTGGGAAGTGAATATACAGAAAATCAGGACCCATTCATTAAAATTTAAACTTTTATCAGATTCCATTTCTAAATACAGAGAAAGCAACTTAATTAAATATGTAATTTATGTTTTAACATTTTCATTTGATCTGTCACTTTTTCTTTGAGCTAAATGGCCCCAGCATACACACAGGGAGACCAGCAAGAAAGTGAAGTCTTACTTTTTAATTAGAGAAAATGTGTTAAATGGATATAAAGTAATTTGAATACAGCAGAGACCTCTTAAATCTCTATCAATAAATCTGGAACTGCAGCAGGTCTATCTCTGCACCATAGATTTAGTTAAAGTTGGGTTTGAATTACGACAGTGAAATGAATATGTAACTAATGCAATCAAGTGTCAGTAATTCATGAGAAAGTAATTCCTTAATGTTCATGACTCAATTTAAGATTTTTTAAACTTGATAATAGGGCCAATGAGGTCTTCATAGGTGAAAAAATAAGGAAATTCAGTACCTGCTCCAAGCATTGTTATTTCTTGAGTTCATCTAATTTTCCTGCTATTTATTTTGTGGGGAAAAAAAGAGTTGTTTTGGTAATGGTCTGTTTCTATTTGGTGTTTCTGTAGATTCCACACAAAAATTATTTCCTACATAATTAATGATCAGTTTGGTTCTGATTACATATTAAACATTTAAGTAAAATTTTCAGTCATTCAACTAGTTGGATCTTCATCATCTATAACACAGATTTATTACATGTGGGGATTTATTTTGAGAAGCAATGATAAGTGTAAAAGGATATAGTCAGGGTTTTATAAATATCCATTTTGGCTTTGTCTATTTTATAGGCAACATTTTTTTCTAGAGACATTTATTTGAAAATGCTAACCAATCTATATTACCTATGCTACAAAGGGGAAAAATAATTTGCTAAGATATAAAAGGGTAAAAGTGTGTTTTATTTCAACTTGACATTTCACTATATACTCTCTTTGCTAGAAAATGTAAAGAAAGACCAGTAAAATACGTGTGTTTTCATCTCTTTTTACATACTTTTCAGTCACCACTGTTTTTATTTCTCCTTAATCCAGTGTTCCATGTGTTATAAGAGTTCTGTCCAACACTATAAAAGTGTCCTTATTTACATCACTTTTCATATTAGATGTTCAAGAGTCCTTTGAAAAAATTTTAAATGATTTGTATCTGCTAGAGTCTCTTACCTACATGTTTATTTCAGCTCCTTAGAAAATTCTAACAGTTTTTCCCTCACTCAGAAATAGTGTTGGCAGGCTTCCCTGGTGGCACAGTGGTTGGGAGTCCACCTGCCGATGCAGGGGACACGGATTTGTGCCCCAGTCCGGGAAGATCCACATGCTGCGGAGTGGCTGGGCCCGTGAGCCATGGCCGCTGAGCCTGTGCATCCGGAGCCTGTGCTCTGCAACGGGAGAGGCCACAACAGTGAGAGGCCCGCATACCGCAAAAAAAAAAAAAAAAAGAAAGAAATGTTGGCTTTTATCCTTTAAATTGTTATTTAAGTTACATGAAACATGCTGAATTTAGCAATGTGCTTAGAGGGAGAAGAGAAGGTTGTTTAACTTAATCCAAGCTAAATTCCAAGTGCAAAGCACTCCAAGACAATACTGGATTTACCCAAGGTAAATAAAAGGTATCGAGTTACCCAGAAGAGTAACCCTTCCAGAAGTTTTAATGTCATTAGTGTTACACCTTGTCTTTATCTAGTCTGGGTTGAAGACCAACAGTAGTTTTCACAAATAGTACAGAAGCCGAAGCAGTCCTCTGTGCACTCTTTCTGTATCCCTAGTGCTGTACCATTTCTCACAGTGTGGTCTGTGGCTAACTTGTTTTAGACTGTCTCACCTAGAATACTTGTTTAAAATGCTTGTTATCAGGTATCCTTCAAGACCCAGTAAATCACTCATCCATGTCTAAGATCAGACCTGGGAAC